>NC_141700.1:155704448-156135909 GCF_964263255.1 Lissotriton vulgaris | reverse complement strand
TACAAACTTTCCTGCAATAGCTGTATTGTCTCGTCTCAAATAATGTGCCTTCCAAAAGGACATGTAAATTGCATCTGGGACTTTATTTACAATTAAATTCAACAAGAACCATAAAACACGCTCTGCAAACCCAGTTCCTCGTGGAGCTAAAAAAGCTATCACTGTTATCCAGAGCCAGGGTTCTAATGTCAGGAGGACAGACGAAAGGCTGATATCATCACACCTGTGACATGTCAGCTCCATACAGAGACTTGCACTAGGTGCATCTGCCCACAAGCACTTTACCAGGATGTTGACCATGTGAAGTGATGCTGCACTTTTACAACATCCTGTTTCCTCTGGTAAGGCCTCCATCAAGAGTTCCTACTAAATGGCATGATCTCGAGACCACGTGAAGGTCAGAATCAGATTAAACCTAAAGAGGCCATCTATATACTTACCTCCTTTTTGTGAATGTGGGGAATCCATACTGAAACCTAATGAGGCCATGTTGGGGGGCCACAGGTTGTGGTATTTGAATATGTTCAGGGAGAATAGTCCCATTTCTACCTATGTGGGTCTCCGCTACCTGCTTTCTTGTTTATTCTTTACTCGTGGGCGATCCCACGGAATGGCACATCGGTGGGCATGGCAACTTTGGTACCCAAAAAAACTGTTTACATTGAAAATTTGAAGCAAGTAACAAATGAAGAAAGTGTTTGAAGACTATTTGCATTCTTTTCTAAATGCACCTTACAAATGATTCTGAACAACAGTAGGATCCCCCAAAAATGTCACACCTGTGGTAACACCTAGACTTATTGTTTCCCTTCCATTAAACAGGCAAATCTTCACAAATGGAACTCTCCATATCTCGTGGTGTAAAACTAAATTCTAGGAACATGTCTACAATGCTGCTTTCTTGTAAACTACACTTGAGGCGTCTGGTTTCAAACACATCCTTTTCCAATACAAAGAGAGTTTGGATTGAACCAAATAAAATAACATTTTCCGACTACTGCCACTAAAAAGGGTCATAATCAAAACACGCCATCTGTACACGGTCATGTAGCGGGTCCACCGAACCAACGTTGTGGCGCTGTCTAATTTGGAGAAGGGCTACCCTCTGTTCGACCAATAACAGAAGACTATGGTTCTCTTTAATGAAACCACCAGAGGGTACTGACTCTTTCGGACTCTTTTTGTCTGGAAAAGGTGATATTGACTTGTAAAAAATACAACCCTACTGCAGAGCTGGGCGGCTATCCAAGAATAAAAATCAGGATCCCTACATCGCATCTCTTTAGGGAGAGTGGGTGGGTTAGTAGACTGAAAATGCCCGCCCACATTTAAACATATTTGAAGTCGCCTACTTCTCCAAAATGAAGACCTAGGAAGGCGACTGTGAACTTGAGGGATCTCACAAGAGTGTAGGGTACCAAATATGTGCTGATGGGCCCTTGACATTCCGGGCACCTGACAGACATGCAAATGGCCATCTGCTGAGCAGGGAAAGGAATGCAGGTTCCCCCCTCGCTGCGGAGTCTCAAGGCCTGGACACCTGTGGTCAAAGCACGCAAGAGCTTCACCGTACCTTGGCCACCAGCTCCCTGAGCTCCCGGACTTCCTTCTCCAGGTTCCTCTTCTCACCGAGGGCGGTGGACAGGCCAGCATCTTTGGAGTTCAGTAACGACTCGAGGTCCTTCAGACGTGCCTGGGCTGCCAGCAAGTCAGCTTCCTTCTTTGTGTTCCTAGGGTACAAAATACACATTCTTGTTAGTAACTCAAACTAAAGAGACACTAAACACATAAAACCAGGATCTCAGCTATTGTGATTCTTGCCGCAGTCGTCAGTCAGAGATTTGTGAGTTCAGCACTGATGGCTGCAGCTTGCTTCGGGGTCGCATGGCCCCTGACTACCAACAAAGCAACTTGGACTTTTAAGCCGATCTACAGGCGGCAGCGAAGCTGCAAAGGATACCACCATTGTCCTCGAAGCTTACATTTGAAAATCAGGTGCCAAGCGTGGAAGCATTTAAAGCTGCTATTGTTAAAGCATTTAGGCCTTGCATGGGGTATGCAAAGTACAATGCAAATACCCTACAAAAAAGTATTTTATTGGGTCAGTTCACAAAGGGAAAAACTTGGGTTGACATTTGTGAATGTCTTACCCAACCCATCAAAATGGGGAACTGTAAAATTATTTTCTACTGTTCTTTATCCTTTTCCCTTTTGTCATTTCTGAATTTTAAACAATACAGCTACTTTTTGAGCCTCCCCTCTGTCGTGGGGACATGCATTCTGAAATACCCCTCCATTTGCAAATGTCACTTTATTGGTGCAGTACCAAGGATAGCCACTAGAGACACTGCAACCTCAGGGGAACGATGGGGGAAATGGCTCCCTAGGTGACAGGCCTGCAGGTGCAGGTGGGGTTCATTGCTTAGAGGTTATGAAGGGGAAACGTGTCTTACAATGATTACTGGGAACTAACTCATAGGTCACCATCATTAGATGCGAAGAGAAAGATGCGAGGACTCACAGTATTAAATGGAAAATATAACAATCCAAATAGGAATAGATCATTGTTAAATTGGGATAGATCAAGCAGAAAGGGACCACTGAAGTACAAATTACAGTGTTTGTGTTACAATTATCATTACATTGACAGGGCAGCTATTCTGGTGTATCGGCCCACATTAGGACCTGCCCATCAGGTCCAGGAGGCCTGGTTATGGGAGTCAGGAGGCCCATTGGGATAATAATCTATAGTGTTTTTTGCTTTAGAAACAGCTGTGAAAGAGGTTTGACACCTGCTGCACTGCCTCCATCATCTTTACGTCTATCATGTATATTGGACATACATTTATGATGGTATCTGAATAACTATAAATTTCAATGTAAAAAAGAATAATATATATACAAAAAAGAAGAATAAAAGATATATGTTTTGATATCTATATCTGTGTATACCCATTTTTATTCACAAGGGTGATATTTTCATGGTCTTTGTTTCTTTCACTGTAACGTGATATAATATAAAATAGACAGAACTTTGAAATATATATCTAGCTAAACCTTTCCTTAAATGTTCAATTGTTCCCTATTTTAGCTAGATGTTAGATAGGGGTCCCTTGCTTCCTTAACAAAGAGGTAGCAATTAGCAGGGAAACACAGATACCAGTATGTTATATCCCAAAATATGATATACTCTCTTATTCCCACCCCACCCCGCCACGCCCCCTCCACCGTAAACACTGGGACCCTTGGTAACAGTGATTTTAATTCTGGGCATTTTAGCAGCAACTCGTAATGAGGGTCATAGTAGTCAGACGCGGTCGGTAGTGGGTGTACCTGCAGGGCGGTGACGTGGGGAGGGGGTAGTGTATGGATTACGGAGCTTTATAGGTAAGTAAACATATAAATAATAAGAATTTTGTTGTGCGCACTGCATCGCATTTGGGGATGCAGTGCATGCAACGAAATTCATTTTTTTTATTTATATGTTTACTTACCTGTAAAGCTGCGTAATCCATACATTACTACCCCCCACCCTGCCCCTCCCCACGTCACCGCCCTGCAGGTACTCCCACTACCGGCCGCGGCTGATAGAAATATTGACTCTTCTGTATAGCTGAGTCTAACTGTGTGCCTGCTGAAGGAGCATCCATAGCAGCCCCGGAGGGCCAGATCCACCCCAGATGTTGAGGATAAACACTGACTATGTAAATGAGTTCTAGTTAGAATAACTGTGTTCCTTCCTTGCCCTACTCTGGACACCCCTGGCTTTCCAGCAGGCAATGGCGGGAAAGCAAATTAATTTAAATCCAGGGCACCACTAGGTGTCACCACTACCATATTCATGAGCAAGCAATATACCAATGCAACAATATTTGTACTAAAGATTCTAGATACAACTGCCATGTAAAAATGTAAATACTTGTTTTTATTCAAATGAATCTCATGATGTCTCTATTTGAGAGATTACTTTAGTTGAGAGGCCAGTATAAAGTTGCATCCGAATGGAAAACCTGCCATGTAGCCTTGAATATGTACATAAGATTGGTTTAAATGAACTGATCATAGTTTGCTTAAAGGACAGTAGCAATTGTATACCTACTCAGAGCTGTAAGTGTTTTGTGGTTACCAAGTAAAACTTCGTTCGTTTTACAGGGCAGGGAGACTGAAAGGCAGGGTCGTCCTCAACTAGGTAAACTAGGAAATTGCACAGATTTTTGTAGCTGGTAGCCGGTTAGACTCCAAACAGTGGGCAGAGTCGCCCCCAAAATGAAATAAAATAAAAATCCAGATTAGCATGTCGGTTTCCTAGGGCTAATTAATGGTTCTGTTCAGAAGAGGTAGCACTTACAGCAGTCTGCCACAAGAGAGCGCTCCAACACTATCGTAAAGAGCAAGCATACTTTTACTCACATGCATTGCTAGATCTAAAATAATATTAATTTTAAAATTCTTGGGACACGATTCACTAAGATGTTACTGTGGGTTTCTCTAGTAGTACTCCTACATCTGCACGTAACAGAAGTACAAACCATAAATAAGCAGTGCTATCTAGCGTGGATTTCTGAAAATCCTCGCCCCGTTCCTGTATTTGTGAATAAAATGTTGGAACGGCGGAACGGCCTGCTTTATGTACCGGCCACAGTGCTTAATATTGGCCGGTACTGAGTATCGACACTATTTTTTTATTTTGAGGAGGAGAGTACCGGCACTTCAAAAGAGAAATGCAATGTTATGTTATGTTATGTTATGTATTTGTTGAGCGCGTCAGCTGCCCCAGCGACGGGGCGTCCCGGCGCTAAGAACCATATCATAACCAACTGAGGAGAGGGGGAGAAGGGTGCCTACAGGGGGGGGGAAGAGGTGAGTTTTAATAGCTTTACGAAAAGCGGACAGGTTATTAAGGCAACGGATGTGGAGGGGAAGGGAGTTCCATAGCCTTGCTCCCAGCAGACTGAATGAACGTCCTCCGATGCGGCAGAACTTCGTGTGGGGAACCAAGACTAGGTGTTGTCCCATAGAACGAAGGTTGCGTTGGGGAATGTAGGGTGTTAGCAGTGGGCGTAGGAGCTTGGGGCCCTCGGTTTTCAGAATTTTAAAGGCAGTGGTGAGGGCCTTGAATTGGATGCGGGCTTCCACGGGCAGCCAGTGGAAGTAGAGTACCGGCACTTCTCAGAAACAATCACTGGCACACGGGGACACCGCGAGGAGAAACGACACAACTACCACTGCTAGTAAAAGACAGTAAGTATTGGGGTGCAGTGGACACATTTGCAATTTTTCTTTCTGTTTGTATCTCTTCCCCGTGTGGCTTTACATATTGTACATTTGCATTTTTTTCTAATGGTATCTTTTATGTAACGCACGTAATCCTAAATCCTTATGTTTTGCAACTGCTTCTTATGTAAAGCGCTCTGACACCTTCGGGTAAAGTTCGCGCTATAGAAAATCGCATTAAATAAAATAAATAAAATAAAAGTTCACGCCCCTGTACCCCAGTGCTACTTCTCCCGCCCGCCACATTAAGGATTGCTAAATACCAACCCCCCCCCCCCCCCCCCCCCCCTCCGCCACGTGCACTACGATTGCGGAGGTGCAAAAGAGCAAAGAAATGGTACTACCATCAGCTGAGAACTGTCAAAATGAGACTGACAGCTCCAACATTAATAACCATGTGACCCCTGAGCCAGTTGTACAGTGGGCTGCTTTGTTTATCCATTGTCGAGATGACAGACACGTTGGATCAATAGGTCTGTCGCTCCCAGCTTCAGTCACTGACTGCCAGCGCCAACCGGCACAAGCTCCACCTTCACACGGTAATCCTTCACCGGCTCACACACGGCGAACGCACGAGCATATAAGAAAATGTAACCAGAACTGTACCCCATGGCGTGAGATCAGCGTGTGGTCGGTTCACACTACACCTGCTGCAGGTGGGGAGGGGCAGGGCTGGCTTTAGGGCGGTGCAACTGCACCTGGCGCTGACTATGGTGGGGGGCGCTGTGTTGAAAAATAACTTCTGGGTTAAAAGTAGGGAACTTTCTTCAGCATTCAGCAATTTTCAGGAAACAACAAAAATGTAAAAGATAACTGGTGATTAATGTTCCTGCTACAGCGAGAGATGGGCGTTTTGTCTAGTGGCAGTTTTGACTCATCACCAAGTAGCGCAGAGGGACAACGTGCCTGCTGCAAAGAATGTGTACCGTGCAGACCACAGAACGGAGTGCGAGTGAACTAGGAGTAGCGCTTTGAAAAAATGAAATGCATGTGAGAGGGGTCTTTGGAGAGACGAGGGGCACTGTTGGAGAGTGGTAATGAGGGAGTTGGTGGAGAAGGAGGTCATGGGGGGGCATAACAATCTGACACACTGGGCGCCATCAGTGCTAAAGCCGGCCTTGAGTAGGGGCGTGCAGTCACATAGTTTGTGTCTTCACGTGCTAATTCACTCCTATTGGTTCAAAGACTAAACTTTGGAATATTAGTGGTATTTTTTACACCTGGTAAATAACATTTCACCAGAGAAAGTTATTTAGTTGGTGCTGTAATGCTATAATCAGTTCCGATACAGAGTCTTCAGCATGGAAATAAAGCATGATATGTTTAATATGAATTTACCACACAAATCCTGCATGTGTTGCGTTTGTTCTGGGTATGTCCTTGATAGATTATAGCAGGTTTGACCTGCCCAAAAAAATGTCAATGACAAAGTTGCTGAGATATGGCATTTACAGCGACAACAAAAAATGGTGTTCTAAATGCAAACTCCTGCCTGTGCAGGGCTCAGAATTCTCCTCCAAACCCCGGAATCACGGTCTACGTTTTTCTGGCGCATTTCTGGAGCCTCGCAGGAAGAATTCCGTCATGCGGCGGACGGGTGGGATTTGGCCGGAACTCCGTGTTAGTGTTACAAGAGTAAAGCAGAGTCGCCAAATTCTACCAATTCTGTAGGTGGAATGAAACATTCCACCCACCCCTACGGTGTACGCCGAGAGTTATGCTCAAGTTTGCAGCCCACCTTTCTGTTGACTCGCCATCCGTTTCAGATTTGAGGGCACTGCACCACGGCTGAGACGCTGGTTCGGGTGCCAGTATTTTGTTGGAGCTGGAGAATTTAAAGGGTCTGCTAGGTGATGGGAGGAATGTATGACGTTACAACGCATACATTCACAACGCATACCATTATAATGAAACTTTTACAACGCAGGATCCATTACAACGCATGCCATTACAATGCATGCAATTACAACGCAGCTGCTATTACAACGCGTGCCATTATAACGTAAGTATGGGTAAGTTTTTTTTTTTTCATTTTAATTAATGGGAATGTAATATTAGAGTAAATATTGGATAGTGTAGGGGTTAAAATTACTATTCTAACTCCAGGGGGTGTAATAGTAGGGTAAGTGTTGGATGGTGTAGGGGTTAAAATTAAATTAAATACTTACCCATACTTACGTTGTGAAGGCATGCCTTGTAACAGCAGCTGCGTGGTAATGGCATGCGTTGTAATGGCATGCGTTGTAATGGATCCTGCGTTGTAAAAGTTTCACTGTAATGGTAGTGCGTTGTGAAAGTTGCGTTGTAATGGCTGTTTCCCGATGGGAGTTACAAGGTGTCGATGGATCAGGAGAGGGACTACATCCACCAGGGCCTTGTTGGGGGTAAGAGTGGTTTGAAAAAGGGCTGTACCAGAAACATCGAACCAGCATTATGGTACACGCCTAGCTAAATGACTCCTGCACTCATAGGGATTGCCCCCTGGTGGAGTGTTGTGCGGTGCAGTGGGATATTGTACTCGTTTATTCCAGCAGCATCATTCTCTTTCGCTCTCCATTCTCAATGTTTTTTCTTTGTGATGACTTTGAGACAAGTACTCACGACACACGCGTTAATAGAGTTTTCAGGTCTCATTGTACGCTGCCAAGAGCTAGGCTCCACCCACTCACTCCATCTCCACCAGCCACAGTAAGTAACTGCTGGAGACCACCAACCTACTTCCCACACAGTGCTGCTGTCCATCCAGTGCCATTTGCATCTGCAACAAGGCTTCCAGATGTGGTGTAGGCCCTCCCCCAGATGTACCACAGGCCTTCGCAAAATGTGGCACTACGCCTCCTCGAAGAACCTAAAGTCAATTGATCAAATACGTTTTGTCAAAACCAACATATCGCTCCTTAAAAAGGCATCCATTGGCTTTACCAATACTTCTTTATTTCCAGCTCCCCATTCTTTCACAGTGGATGCTGATTTGAGAATGGCAACGAAAAATAAAGTGCGCAGAAGTGAAAAAATTGAAGCACGTGGCTCAGCAGCTCTTTGGAGCTGCCAGATCTTAATAATAAAAAAAACCTTAAATAAACAAGACTAGGGTGGAGACAATAAGCAGGGGTCAGGTGGTGGCAGCAACAAAAAAGTGTGAACCTACTTTTATGATGTTTCCATCTGCGAACTGCTATTGGATGAAACCAAGACCGGTGGACACCCCTCTTAGCCAATGCCAAACTCTAGCTGAACAAGAGTAGCCAATGGCTGCCCAAAAGGCCCTTTCTGATTTTTTTGTGTACTTTGCGTGTTGTGGTGTGGATTACCAATAGTTTTTGCCAGTCACTCGGCAGGCGAGACCCAAATACAGAAATTGAACGTGAAAACACTTTGGAATATTCTCTTAGTTTCAAGCACTCGATCTGTCTGCCCTACTGGACCGCAAGCGAGGCCTCGCTTTACAACCAATACAAGTGGAGCATTCTATAACCAATATTATTGGAAAATTCTGAAGTAAAATTAAACATTTGTTACCAATTTATAAGTCATATTTCTTGGTGGAGAATTCCATCAAAAAAACTGGAAGTGGCTTAAGTGTGTTTCCAACACTTAATCGCTCACTACAATATGGTGCTGGCATTACAACACTCCAGGGTCGCCTTCTGTCTTTAATTCTGCCTTTTCTAGGTGCAAGTGTCTGGCGTTCTTCCCTTCAACAGGTGAAGATGATGAGGGGGCACTGGGAGAGGCAATTCATCTGGAGAGAGACATTGGCTCTTTTTGATGTAAAGCGGCACAGAGATGTAAAGAAGCAGGGGAGGGAGATGGGTAAACTCAAGAGCGACATAGACAGAGGCATTGATGAAATATTCTAAAAAGACAGCTTCTGAGAGATGTAATGAGAGATCAGAAATAGCCAGAGAAAAAATATTTGATCAAAAAGATAGGCAGGGCAGGCATATAATGCTATGGATAAAGATGAAGGCATAACTTTCGAACAAAGGTTGCGAGATTTTATTTTTTCGCAGTTTTATATAGCGCGAACTCAACCCGAACTCAACTCAACGCTTTACATGAGCACCAGTCGTGGTACACAAGGACACATTCATTTATGGTAGGCACGAGGAGATTACGTGATTTGCCCAGAATCACAGGATGTTGAGCGGACGCTAAGGCTCGCACCCGGTTCCCCAGCTCCAAAGTCGGCAGCTCTGGCCCTTATGCCGAGAACTCCCTTCGATCATATTTACCTGATACAGTATAAGGGTTGCAGTACAATGCTGGTCTTTCTCATCGCAAAATCTCTCTCTAAAAATATGAAATGCAACAGAATAAAGTGCCCCTCACTATCGCACCAATGGCACTGGCTAATGCCCGGATGTTTAGCCTTGATTCCACCTCATGCCTCTTTATTCCACCACGTTCCACTTGTTGTCTCTTTCATTTATTTATTTATGAAGTTTTATATAGTGTGAACTTGATCACTCTCGCAGGTTCGAATTCATCCACGCTTCTTCCTTTGTCACTCATTTCCTTTTGTTGATTTCATCCTTCCGTCTCACTTTTCCACATTCCTTCTCTTGCTCTGTGCAAAGTCTGAGGATTTCAAAATAAGGCCTGGCCACAAAAAGGAGTGCCAGGCCCACCATCTGCAGAAACCAGCAAAAATGAAGGACAGGGTGCCCTGCTAAATTTGTGTGTAGCGTATCCTCTGATCTTTGCGTCTATTTGCTGCGCCTAGATGTAGGCCAACAGGGAGCGTTACATTAAAAAATAAACACCACAATAGCCTTATGTTTGCTTTCCTGGTAATCACTTATCATGATGGGCGATGGCATTTTTAACCCCTCCGCTCCCGTGCGGCACATTACGATCGCGGGCATGGTCATGACGGCTGGGAGCCGTCATCAGCACACGAGCACTGTATGCCATGACGGCTCCCGGCCGTCATCAGCATGGAAAGGGTTAAAAGTTCAAAGTGATTGGGACTGCTGATGAAAGAAACTGGATGCCCAAGCAGTGCTAATTTTACCAGTCCTGGCTGAGGATTTCCCCGTCCTTGAGACCTCAGCAGCAAAAAATGCAATCCAAGCTAAAAATACCACTGGGAGCAGTTCAAAGATGGGAGCCGGTTCCTCCTGAAACTAAAACCAGACTCCTGTGTCAAGTGGCTCTCCGCACACAGTTATTCTAAGAGTTAAACACCAACAGCCCTCTGAAAAAAAGCAATAAAAGCTGCTCCACTGTCATTTTAATAAAATATCTCCCTGATATAAAAATGCTCTAACTTGCTGTAAGTCTTCAATGCGGATTTGGAACAGGCTTCTCCAAAGAGCAGTCCATGAGCTACTGCTAGCCCCCCAGCCACCTGTAAGCAGATCCTGTGTGCAGCCTATTTAATTATAGGCTTTTCCTTGGTGAAAAAATATATGTATATAAAAATGGAAAAATATATGTATATAAAAATGGAAAAGTGTGTATTCCAGAGGAAAGTGTGTGTATTTTCCCGAACTCATAAGTTTATGTTTGGAGTAAAATGTAGGACTGTCCAAAATATATTTAAAGCTGATAGTGGAGTGATAAATCCTGCAGTGTTGGCAGACTTATTACTAATATTATTACCTTGGCGTCGTGGGCATTGCAGCTCTCACTGTTGTATATTACCTATGTAGAGACACTGTATACCTTTACATCACTTACAGCAACCCTACCAGATGAACTGAGGTCATCCCAGCTGTTAACCCTGCATAGGGCGGCCACTAACTTAATCTTGTCTGATGCGGTCACTCTTACGACTCTAATAATACTAGTAGAGGATGGTTTTCATTCAACATCAGCAGCTTTTATGTCTGGAATGGTTGGAGACCCCTGATTTTGTAGGACAGCTACAAACATATAATCAGACCGTTGCCTTGTTAACACATAGGGGCCAATTGCGATGCAGCTCGGTTTACTTTACGACTGCCTAATTAAGATATAGCTGGTCGGAAAGTAAACCGGCCAGTCATTCCGGCTAGCGTCCAATGGGCTTGAAAAGCCAGTCAGCCAGTCGGAATCCAGCCAGTAATCTCAAGGGCGGGCCTTTCTGCCCTCGATATTACCACAATGCACTGTTTCTGACATGGTTTCTATGCTGGCCAGTCCGAGATGGAAACCATGTCGGAAAGCTTGTTTGGGGGCCCCCAGCAGGGCCCCCTTTGGTGCACAGCCTCTGGTTGGAGGCCGTGGGGCACCTTTGGCGACCCCCTGTGGATCCCTGCACCTTATGACAGGCAACTTGAAGTGCCTGCCACAAGTGTAGGGATGAACCAAACCTCCATTTCACAATGGGAGCATCCATTACGGCCATAATGCAGACTCACATAGTGAAATTTAGGAATGCGACTGAACAGTGCTCGGTTGCATCCTAATGAGGTGGTCGGGACCGCCGACTAGGTGTAGGTCGGTGCGAGGACCGAGTCGGTGTCGGGTGTAAGCATTTCCACCCGATATAGAAATCAGGCTCATAATATCCATCTCTATGCAATTCTGTCTCCGTCGACTGCCCAAACACACACACACTCAAGGATGCAAATGCACTTTCTAACTTTTTTTATGACTTTTTTCTGTTTTGAACAGTAGAGAAACCACTTCATCTACATCCCCACTCATTTTATATTTGCCCCCTTCCCAACTTTTTTACAGATGTTCTCCTGCCTTTCACAGAAGCAAAGTTTGCGCCACATCTGCCTTACAAACATTTGTGAACTCCCACAAGCGTTCACGTTTGTGGGTTTCCACTTCTCCAGCAGGGTGCCCCATTCCTGAACTCCCACACCGCCCTCCTTGAAGCAGATCTAGGGCATATGCAATATTCCACTACATTATTCTAATATTTAGCACCTCATTCGGAGTACAGCATAATCTTCAGTTTCTGCTGGAAACTTGAGTTTCAGCTGAATCAGTATTATGACTACACCGAGAAAACCCCAAACTTTAGGTTCTACCCCAGACAGATTGTTCCGGGAACAGCTGTGGAATCTGTAGTAACATGGGTACTCCATGTGCAAATAATGATTCCAGTGGTTATTCCCCATTTCTGGGCTACAACGTGAAATGGTGCAGAACAACCACATCCAAGTTACCAGGCCCACCACACAGGGTCTCACATCTTGATGCAGTATTACCAATGGGGGTGGTACAGCCCCTCAAAAAATCCCCTCAGCGGGAGTAATTGATAGACTAAATATATATTTAAAATGTGATTTTGTACTTAAAATGATGCACCTGAGCATCGAAGTTTAACGCAGGTGTGCAAATCCCAAAGTTCTCTAGTTTGCCAGGTCCACGTGTGCAGGGCAGAGCATGCTTTTCACTCCACCGGGCATTTCCCCGGCGGGCGGGAGTCCTGGGAAGACGGATTTGAAATCCCTGGGCGCTCCTAGTGCCTACTTTCACCATCTCCAGGGGTTAGATACAGCAACCAGGGGGAGACTCCAAGAGAGAGAAAGAGAGGGAGAGATCCAGAGGCGGCTCCTCCGTAATGGCGGAGGAGCGTCACACCACTGCCCAGAGCCAGCAGATGTAAAATAAAATGATAACATAATGTTATTATCATGTAATTTATCGCTGTCTGAGTCGCGATCCAAGCAATGAGTATCGGGCCAGGCCAGGCACAGCAGTGAGGAGTAGTGTGCACTTAAATGTGCATATGTCAGTTTAGCCAGCCGTCTTAGGCCAGCAAAACAGACATGCACACTTATGTTTCTCCAACCCAGCTGTGTTGCACAGAAAAGCCACAGGCTTCGAGGCACTGTCTGAGCGGCAAACGAGGCCGCTCTGACCAATCCTGGCGCGGCTCTCATGCTATATGAGAGCACTGTCTGGATTGGGTGAGGAGCTTGCGCTTTGAGGCGCATCCACTGACCCGATGAGAGGAGCAACAAAGTGGCCGGCAGCCTCAGCAAAAGCAGAGCGGCAGGTAATTCTTTTTATTTGTATTTTACTACCCCCGCTCCCCGGCCGCCCTACCACTTTAGGTAGGTCGCAGCCGACACTGGAGCGATCGGATGGAGAGAGAACTAAAAGAGTAGAGATTGGACAAATGGAAAGAGAGTGATAGTTCAAGACGAAGGAGGGGGTTGGTTTCAGCATTTTTTCCTGGGTTGCTTTTGGTGCCCCAGTCCTTCCAAGCATCTGTGAGCAGCTCACTCAGGCCACAGTTTTGCTTTGCATTGTTGGACATCTTGTCGTGCCTGCCCCAATACATAATCACAAGTCACACAATGCACAGCAAAGCATGGACAGAATTGTGAAACTCCTTTGTGAATTCTATCACATTTGTACATAACTGGAGTTGTGCGGATAGCCACTCACGGAAAGGTCCCTCTGGCGAAACTCACACGCTTCCCGGGTAAGTCTGTGAGCTCACCCAGTCAGGTGCTCCGTGTGCATTCTGGGTCTTGTAGTCCTGATTCTATATTGGGGTAACCAAGTCCCAGTATGCCAAGCCAAGCCATGGACTTGGAGAGCAGCTCGCGCACGAACATAGTAAAACTTGAGAGCTCTGTCTTGGAGGAAAATCGTCCTATTTTTCTGCCACCTCCCTCGACGGCTAGAAGTGCGTCATCGAAGCCCTTTAAGCCTGCAATAACGGCTGTTACGGGACACCGGCCAAGGCAGGCTCCGCCCGCGCCCGGGGGCCCAAAACCAACACAAAAGGATGCCATTTTGCAAGGAATCTGATTTTAATTTCTGCAGCGCGCGGCTGTGACTCACATAGGAAAAAAGATCCCATCAGAGGGGCCTGAGCGGTTGAGGCCTCCTCCTCCTCCCTGGAAATGAAAACCTCTGAAGATGCAACGGTCCTGCCTGGCTCGTTCCTGCCTCGAGGCGCCTCCGTCCACGGGACTGAGCGCGCAGCTTTCATCAACAGCCCTTTTTTTGAATTCGAGACTTTAAGCCGTTATCATTTTTCACTTTTTGATTCACGCTTTTTTTTTTTTTACATTTGACTCTTTCCCTGCGTACCGGGTACTGGTATTCAACTGGGGCCATAATATTGATAGGTCTATGTTTAACGGAGATTGCTTAATTTGTGCCGGTGTGGAGCACCACACTCCTTTTTTGAGGCCAGGGCGTATTTTTCATCCTCAAACCATGACTCAGCAAGAGAGAAAGACAGAAAGAAGTAGGAAGAGGTAAACAGAAAAACAGTGGCACACAGTTAGAATGTAGGGATAAGGGCCTAGATGCACGATATTAAGGGCCAAAAAGTGTAGGATCTTAGAAGAAAGGGGCACGAGGCCAGGGCCAGACTGGTAACCGAAACCGGCCCTGGCAAATTGCTCAGCCGGAAGCCCCCTGTGGTGAGGTTGGGTGCAGCTGAGCAGTTTGCAAGGGCCAGTTTCAGCCGATTTTGTTGCAGGGGGCCGATATTGCTGACCCCCGGTAACAAAAATGGCCCCCCAGGGGGGAAACATCCTTTACGACGCAACTTTTACCACGCAGTGCCTTTACAATGCAGGTTTTTCAACGCAAGTCATTACAACGAATTGCGCTGGGGGGCGCTGTAGGATAGGTAATAGTTTAATTTACCATCCAACACCTTCCCTACTATCCACGGGGACTGGAGTTGGAATAGTAAAATAAACTATTCACTATCCAGCACCCCCCCCCCCCGTTGAAAAACCTGCATTGTAAAGGCATGCGGGGTAAAAGCAGGCGTTGTAACAACGTACATCCCCCCAGGGGCACAAAACCGGCCCCCACCCTAGCGGCCCACCGGGGAAACGCCCGGTGCCCGCTGCGGCCAGTTCGGCCCTGCCAGAACTGGAAAACACACAAGATGATGGACGGAATGTTGCACATTGGCAAAACATTCACCCCCAGTCACGGATCTGGGTTTAATCCATCGTTATTTTGCTCACCATGCCACCCAAGTTCAGAAATGGCCAGAACTGGGCCTTGGCACTCTGCAACCGTGCAATTTTATTTATTTAATTATCTATTTTACAAAATAGGCACAGTTTCCACAGTACAGTGTTGATTGACAGTGTCAAGGTGCTTGCAATGTTTATTTTTACGGCACCACCACTACCCAACAGAGCGCTAGATCTCTGTACCCACCTCTGAAGTTACAAGATGGCTCCACACCACCAAAGACACTGCCCCCTAGTTAGGGACTTTGGTTTAACAACCCTGTGCATTCTGGGCGCTGACCGTGCTCTAGTCTTGTATTATGTTTATCGACCCAGTGCATTCTGGGAGCTGTAGTCCTGCTTTGCCTGAGTTGTTCTAACACACCTGAACACATTGAAAAACGCCCAGGACTGAAGCATTGCGTCCTTGGTGACATGTAGACATCTCATTACGATTGTATTGTATCCACTGTGACACTAATGTAAATGTACTATTTATAGGTAAGTATCGAATTACTATTCTTAACTCTCAATCTTTCTATCTATCTTGACTCCTCCTTGACGCAGATGTAAAGGTAGGATAGGTGCATCTATATATACTTAGCTTCATGATATTACATAAGATGAAATCGTGGATCGGCTATTATGGCAGTATGATATTTAAAACATGATACTGTGGTAGAGCACCCCACGTTTGCGGGTAGACCACACCACCTGCCATCACTCAACACCACCTGCCATCACTCAACACCACCAGCCATCATTCAACACCACCTGGCATCAGAGGGCATTCCATGCCTCTATCCATCTCCAGCCACTGAAATGTACCTTCTATCACTGGAAAGCATTTCTGAATGTATTGCTGTACGTGCAAACATTATACAACTCCGATTAATGCAAGACCACAGTAAATGTAAATGTAAATGTATTTGAGCTTATATAGCGCACAGCTACCCGCAATGGGTGTCCCGGCGCTTGCTTAGGGAACCCGTCCTGGTATTCCCCTGTGAGATAACCCCGGCAGGGTATCCACAAGGTGAAAGCCAGGCATCCCGCCGCGAGGGGCCGTTGTGGAGATTAAGCAAGCTATTGCCCAGAGTCGCAGAGTGTGAACCCGTGAGTCAAGAAGGCACCGGAGCGAGAATTATCGAGTCCGTGGAATTTTTAGCCCAAGACCCGCCGAGGCGGGGAATTGAACCCTGGTCCAGGGCCGATCTCAGCTTCCGGGTCTGCCGCCTCTAACCCCTGAGCCACACTTCTCCACAGCAGACCGCAACCTCTACAACCAGAAATCACTACCTGTTACTAGACGTGGCATCAGATGACGGCCCCGCTAAGACACACAACCTACCGCTACACCAACTTTCTATCACTCAACAACATCCCTAGCAACTGAACACCTCACGCCAATGAGACGATAAACGACTAAACCACACCTTCAAACAAAGCACTCTGCCAGGTTATTTCAATACGTTCTTCAAAAAGGTAAGTCAAATTTATCATGGGAATTTGAGGCGTTTTAATAAATGTGGGGGGAGATATAAGGTAAATGAATGAGGGACAAATGGGGGCCACCTGCCCATTTTCTGTGAGATTTGGAGGTAAGGCTTTAAAGTTTTAGGACACATAGTGAAGTCTTAGAAACTGAAAAGAGAAGAACAATACAGGGAAGATCAAAACAATCTAAAAAGTGAAAATAGACAAAGGACAAAAGTGAAAGGTGGAGAAAGAAAGAAGATAGCGGGAAAAGACTGAGATTTTGAAAAAAAATTACAGAACCTGAATGAGCAAAGTGTCCACAATGTATAAAAATTGTTTGCCTTTCTTTTTAACTGACTCAGTAGTACAATTCTGCAAACATTTTACAGTTGATGCAAACTTAATTGTGCATGAGGGGAAGGAATTCAAGTTTTCATATAGAATGTTTCACATTAACAATGGAATGTGTCCCACCCACAGAGCGAAGGAATTCAGGTAAAGAGAGGGCAACCCACTCACCGCTTTATCACCGCTCAATCATGCAGGTAACCGGCGCACCCTTTAACCCGCCCCCTTCCTTCCCACTTAGTTAACTCTGACTCATCTACACAAGTTAAACATCAACCTACTGACAAACGTGTAAAACGGTGCAAACCTGAAAGAAAACTAGTGTTGTTCATTCCACTGACACACTTGCTAAGTATGATGAAATCTGGGGAAGGGTGGGCGAGCAAGATGGGTGAGAGGCCGGTGGTACACATTTTAACTTACTAGTGGCAATGTCCTCTGCTTGAGGCTAGTCTAGAGTTGGGTAAATCTTCCTCGTTAAGGATAATATCTGGTAATCTTCATCCAAAGATTGAGATTTTGCATTTTGGGGTATATCCCCGTCTTTTAAGAGTACGGCTTCAGCTGGTTTTAATGTCTCTTTCACCATCTTTGTTTTTTCGTCTTGGGCTTTGATCTACACCGCTATATCCGCCTCTCAAAAATTTCGCAACATGGCCACAGTATTCGTCCAATCTCAGTGCGCTTTGCCGTCTATGAACTCCATGTCGTTGCTTCTCTGCAGCAAGGTCTCTCTGCTCATACCTCATTTCTAGCTTTTGTCATCTCCTGTTCCTGGTAGGCCAGACAGACAACTTCTCTTCCTTGGCGTCTGAGCCAATAGGTACCATTTCCAGCCTGTCTTCTGACCATAGCTTGCGTGGTCCTGTGTGTTGGATATGCTTGTACAAGTGATGAGCAAGGCCAAAAACCCACAAGTACATGACCCATGTAACCCCCAAAAAACTGTACAGCATGTAGACTGTAAACCCTACCAGACCATGTCAGACTGTGGATGATATTCCTTAGGAAACATGTATGACGCTTCTCTCCACCTTCCATCGTACACATGCATAAAGCTCATGGTCAACATTTCCCAGGATGCCCCGGTACTCAAATCCTTTACTCCTATCGCAGATTGTACATGCATGAGCCAAACCATTCGCCAATATCCAATGTCTGTGTCTCCCCGATAAATGTCAGCTCCATTCGCTCCCTTACTATTTAACAAGGTGGTCATGACCTGGATTAGTTGGCTGGCCTTCGAGGCCACCATGCAAAGCATCTTTTTTTTCGGAGTTTTATATACCCAAAGGTATCGGGTATCAGAGCGCTTTATATGAGCACCAGTTGCGTTACAGACGGACACATTCATTTTGTTAGGCACAGGGAGATTAAGGGATTTGGCCAGAATCACAGGATGTTGAGAGTCGTTGCCGAGACTCGAACCAGGTTCCCCCGATTTCAGGTCGACCGCCCTAGCCGTTAGGTCACATCCTCTCCTTATACCGTACACATGTTGCACCACTACTCAGGGCCAATGAAATTATAGGATTCTGCAGCTGCTGCTATTTGTGAACAAACTTAGTTTTTCTGCATTTGCCACATAATCCATCACTTGCAGGTCTGACCAAACAGATCAATAGTTACTAAAAATGAGGTGACGCGTGCTGCAGTGCATTGAAGGACCCTTTGCAAAGGTCGACTGGGCACCTTTTTAATTGCTGTCTTTGGGTGTTAAACCACCATTACCAATGAAGTGAAACAATTGGCCAGACATTGTGAACGAAATATACAGGAACTCAGTTTTAAAAGTTTGCCTAAAAAACACATTTATTAAATTCATTACAGCTATTTCTAGATCCCTATGGGTCTGTGCTACATTTCTGATTTGTCACTGACACCAGAAATCCTCTTACTTCCTCTCTGGATCAGACCATCAAAAAAGCAAGGAGTTGAAACGTGTCAATCACAAGGCTGCTCCGAGCACTTGTTGCGTCTCGCCTCTTATAACCCGCATGGGGCTCACATTCATTTATCTCAAGACCACATCTCGCTCTGCTGTACATAGTGTTCTCAGAATCTGTGCAGATTCAAATCTCTACTACTGTAAAAGTTTAAAAATAGCCGCAGGTCCGAGAGCCACGCCCGTCTGTCGCTAGTGGGCTCAAGCCACCCCCATGCGTTCATTTTCCACTTACAGCAGACAGAAAATAACTGGCGATGCAGAGGGCTGATACTCAGTGAGTATTTTAATTCGGCGGAGTCACCTTAAAAGTGACTGATCTAAAAATGCTGACGCTATATTGAAAGGATAAGAGAACCTATCTATATTGGACGAAACCATGCAATTCCATGGTATTATCGGGGGGGGGGGGTTGAGCAGTATTGGACGAATGCATGAATGAAACTCATGTGTCTCTAGACCCTGACAATTCGGCCAGGAGAAACTGATGCTGACATGGGAACAAAAAGTCTGGCACAAGAGCCACATGCCATGGGACAGGGGGCCAAAGACTGGAGAGGAGCCAGCGAGCTATAGGAGATTAAGCAGAGGCAGTGTTTAATTTGCGCCGGTGGTTTTCGGTGCTCGGCACCGGCACTCAATTGTCACCACCGGCGCTTGTGGCAGTCTGTCACAGGGTGGCGCTCTCTGGCTAATTTAGAGATGACCACAACAATTATTAATTTAATATGCATTAAAAAAAACTATTACCTGCCGACCAAGCCATTTCTATAGCTTTGCTATAGTCCGCGTTGTCACAGTTGTAGGAGTATGGATGTTAGTAGTTGTGTTGTTACTGCCATTGGCAGCATGGCAGGGGCGATGTGTGGTGCAAGCTGCAGTGGCCGCCTGACCAGAGCCCTGGCACTAAGCAGAGGACCTCAGAGAATTAGACATGAACCAACAACACCTGGAGAGGTAGGGCCGATTCTGGGGCAAGGACATTGATACATTAGTCATAGGAGCGAGGGCTAAAGGAAAAGGGAGGCATGGACACCGAACAAGGAAACACAGTTCTTGGAAAAGGAGACTTGGGCAGGTGGGAAGGTAGGCACAGGGTACACCGAGACATATGGACTAGGAGAGCAAGCCATGGGAAGTGGGACTGGGACACTGACAGGTAACTACAGACAGGCGGGCAACTAGAGCCATATTTCAGTGGAGGCTGGAAAATATTTCAGGGGGGGGGCTCATTCTTTCACCACGGACAGAGTGGCTATAAGAAGGGGTGAACACACAACAAAAGCCTCATTTACAATTAATGGTCTTTTAAAGACCTGTTAAGTACTCGGTTGCGGCTGCAATTAGATGCTCGCCAGCCCGCGAAGACGTGTCCACCCGGGCTGACACACACGACGGAGGGGGGCTGAAGCCTTGTGAGCCCAATGGGTGTTGCGCGCCTGACTACAGACATAGATACCTGGAGCCAGGGAAACAATGAAACAAATAGATGTCAGGTCAAGAAAGCACAGACACTGGGGCCAAGGAGGAGCCGACACTGGAACAAGCAGCGTACACCGCAGGGGCATGGAGATCCTTACGCTTGGAGTGGGGGACTCTGACAAGGAGGCATGGATGGGGTGGGGGAGACTATTAGAACCCTAGACAAAAAGACGCAGGGCAGGCTCTTGAAAAGGGAGAGGCAGACAGAGGACGAGGAGAGATGGAGACTACCACAGGGACAGTGGCGGCTCCCCAGCTAAGGCGGAGGAGCATTGCCCCACAGGAAAAAAATAATGATAATAACACCATGTTAAAATCGTTTTAGTTCTCCGTAGTGGCTGTGTTTAGGTGCGGGGCTGAGCTACCCACTGAGAAGGGGGAGGAGTGGTGGGGACTTTCCAAGTGTGAATGACTTTTTGACTGGCCGTCTTGTACCAGCCAAACAGACATGCACACTTAGCATTTCTTCAACAGACTGCATTGTGAACATGCACAGCAAAAAGACGGGGACAGATGGACATACAGAGAGAAAAGGCGTGTACTGGGGCACATACAGTGTTATGGAATGGGGCACTTAAAAAGACATGGGCACATGCAGTGGCATGTACAAAGACCTGAACAGGGCCACATGTTACAACAAAGACAGAGGGCCACATGTAGTGGCACATACAAAAACATGGCCAGATAATCAAAGATGGGAAAATGCAATGGCACATAAAGAGACATGGCAGACACACGTGTAGGGGTACATAGAGGAACATGGACAAAGGATTATGCAATGGCATATAGAGAGATGAGAACAGATGTGCATGCCAGGATCGACACACATGCAAGGGCACGGGCACAGACATGGATAGAGGAGCCAGTAATGACACATACAGAGACGTGGGCAGATGCACAGGTAGTAGCACATACAAAAGAAATGGGCCAAGGCATAGAATCATAGACGGGCACATGCAATGGGACATACAGAGACTTGGCAGAGGAATGTGTAGGGGTACATGGAGGAACATGGACAAAGGTGCATGCAGTGGCACATAGATAAGAGTAGAGGCACATGCCAGGATTGGCACGTGTGCAAGAGCAGGGGCACAGGCGTGTATACAGAAGCCGGTAATGACACATACAGAGACATGGACAGAAGCACATGCAGAGGCACATACAGAAACAAGGACAGAGGCACACGCAGCACATACAGAAACAGGGACAGAGTTACACGCAGCACATACAGAAAGAGGGACAGAGGCACAAACAGCAGCACAGACATATAGTCACAGTGTGGCACAGAAAATGTATTGGTATGGGAAGAGGAGCCTGCAGCAGCACATACAGAGACACATCAAGAACATGTTTAGTGAAAAGGACAGAGACGCATGTAGTTACACAGAAGCAGACAGTAGAGAGTGGGGTTTGAAGCACCCTAGAAAACGAGACACAGGTGTCGAAGTGTAGTGCCGCCGGAGCATGGCTTCAAGGAGTAAAAGGTGGACAGCCTTACTGTGTTATGTTCCACATTTGCGTCATGCATGTTCGGCCATTCCTATAGTGCCCAGGAATGTCACCATCCCATAAATCTGCCCTGTAGCTTAGAAGTTATCATCACGGCCTGGAGTCTGATGCTCTTGGTGATGACTTGTATGGAGTACCATGTTTTGGTCATCTTCTCGATAAGGTGGCTTCTAAAAGTGGACGAGTGTGGGCGTATGATGTTGGTACGGCAGGCCTTATCCATGCTTGGACCTCAAGAACTGCCTCTCCTCAATGTTAAAACACTCAAACACCATTGGCCAGGGTCACTGAAATTGTGCGGCGGGGGGACCAAATTATATTGAGGGACAGACTAAAAAAAAGGCAATTAATGCTGCTCATTTTTCAAGCCCTATAACTTCACTAATCTGACATTTTTTCAAATTTGACCAGTCCGTGAACAACGGTTTCACCTCATTAATATCAGTTTAACATCTAAATATAGCAATGAACAACTAAAACGTGACCTGCCGCAATGAGACAAAATGGCCACTACTGTGGTTGACTTTTAAGTTTAAGATAGAAACATTTTTTTGTCAACATTTGCAAATTATGCAAAAGGTGGTGGATGATGCGGCAAGTGCGACAATTTCATCATCATACAGAAATCGCCTCAGCAACAGAACTGCATACTTCCACTGGCCAGCACACCGAACAGTAACTGTTAATAGTTTGAACTTGCTCTGCTGCTCACATCTCACCTGCACCAAAGAAACCTTGTGATTGCTAAAGTCCCAAGCTAAGGAAGCAACATCATCTACTAAATGCATAGATTGTTCCTTGATGATTTCAGTTCTTTTTGTAAATAAAGGCTCTATTTATGAAATAATAAAATGCAGGACTGTATGTGCACGTGGTAGGCCGCGCCCAAAGTTACATGTATTGTATTGTAATTGCATTTATATAGCTTTTTCGCCAAGTAGCAGGCTACCCGGGAAACCATTAAGGATTAGTATTGAATTAGTATAATGAAATTAATTTGAGCGGTAGACATGTCAGTCTGTTATTTGGATTTAAAAGGATAGTTGAGTGATGGAAGAGGGAAAGGTTTGCATTTATATAGCGCTTACTACCCCTGACAAGACATTGAAGCACTTTTTCGCCAAGTAGCACGCTACCCTGGAACCCATAAAGGATTAGTGGTGAATTAGTATAATGAAATATGAAATTAATTTGAGCGATGGACATGTCAGTCTGTTATTTGGATTGAAAAGGATAGTGGAGTGATGGAAGAGGGAAAGGGTTTGCTTTATATAGCGCTTACTACCCTTGATGAGGTGTTGAAGTGCTTTTCGGTGAGTAGCACGCTACTCCAGAACTCAAAACCGAAAAAGGATTTGTGGTGGATTAGCATAGGGAAATATGAAGTTAATTTGATTTGAGCAGTGGTCATATTTATGCCCAGATAGTTTTAAGTTTTGGCTAGGCAATACGGTTTGGGGGAAAATCGAGAGAGAGCAACTTTTCTAAATAGGTGTCTTTGTAAGGCCTCCTTGGTTCTTCTCCTCGAACCACCACCCTTTAGATCATCACTACGCTTTTTGTTTTCCGAGCCCAGCCTCAATTGGTACCCAGCCCATCTCGATAATTATATTGCGCACAAGGCCTCGACAGACCACAGATAACTTCTCTCATCTTATTGCAGTGATGGAAATGCACACAGCTGCATATTCCATGCTTTTCAGTTACCACACAGATGGATGAATTCGTGCCAGGTTTTTTTCTTGTGTTTATTCAATATTTAGCGGGACAGGGCATATGGAAGACATGTATTTGCTTGTGGATTATGCCGATAACAGATGCCGGTTGGCTGCATCCGTTGAAAGGTCTTTGTGCTAACATTGATTGTGCAGTAGGAAGTGTTTGGGGCGGAGTCTATGCACAGCCATAATTCTTTCACTTCAAACACATCTGTCCGCTGCTTGATAAAAACTAATACAGTACAAACAAGCAGCGGCAGGCCAATTGGTCCGACCATTTTCAGCCTTAGCATAGTTGCCAACATTTGAATACAAATTCTAGGAGCGCTTTGGAACAGCACAGCTATCAATTCCTAACTTGAAAATTGGCCACACCCACTGCCCCAAAGCTCAGCCCACTCTGCCCAACCCACATAATTAGCATAATTTAACTCCACCTACTTAGCAAAGTGCAGATTATAGGGTCTACTCAAAGAGAGAATTGCAGGGAACTGAGACAGGAATTCCTAATTTACAGCCAAAATAGCCGAGTTAGAAAAATCCACCCATTCAGCTGCATTGGAGAATGTTTCCAACTTGGCTAATTTGGCCTAAAGTTTGAAATTCCGGCCAATTCTCTCTTTATTGAGTAGGCCCTTATTGCCGGGACTGTCCTGGGATACTAAATTTGCCGGGACAGTCTCCAACTTGCTGGGACTGACCGGGACAGTCGGCAGCTATGTCCTGATTAACACGTAAAAAAAGCTTCTACGGTGAAAAATAAAAAATATAATGATTGTTTTCTGCATATAATACATATATCAGATAATTAATATAATACACAATAACTCAGTGTGCTTTTGAGATGCAAAAAGTTCCTCGTGAAGGATAATGCGAGCTCGCCACAGGAGGCGGAATGATAGACCTAAGATCATGAGGTGAGAGGCAAACACTTATCTGGGAGGACCCAGAACCTATTCTATTGTATTTTATAAAGAATTCTAACAATAGCTCAGGTAGACCATGCACTGACAAGCCAGGACTGAAAAGCCAAGCAAGTCACTGTTTGTAGTAAGGTCTCCCAGGGTGTGCAACATCAGGGAAATACGATGATGGAGGCGCAGGGCCCACAAATACAATGCGTATATCAAGAGAGAGAGGGAGGACTAATAACTAGTCCAGATCCCCAGGGGTTTATATATAATATCAACAAGGACTTGCGAAGGGTGACCTAAGTAGGACTCTAGGCTGTATTTATCAGCAGGCACCTAGTAGGTGCTCATGAAGCCCTAGTTGGTGGCATGCTTCATCATCGGGCCCAACCAGTGACACCAAGAGTGTCCCGAGTGTGCTACGACACCTGCTTACAGCGGAGCAGGTATGTTACTGAGAGTGCAGTGTGGTGAGTGAAGTAGTGAAGTTTAAAATGGAGACAAGAGGAGCATGGCCTTAAAGTTAACAATTGAAGACCAAAAACGAATTATTTAGAAGAGGTAAATCCCAGAGGGGATTAACATTCCGTTAAGAACACCCATTAAGATTGTCACTATTAGAAATGCATATTGTTATTACTGTTTCCATCGTAAGGAGATTTAAATCTGCTACAATTTAGGGAGGATCCTCTATTTCATAATTAGTTTTACATCTTTAACATGTTATTTTCGTTCTTTGTGTTGTATTACGTCTGCGGATATTTGACCTACCAGGGAAAGCGATAGGGAAATCTTGCCTACGCATCATGTGGGATACTAATATAAACCCATTTTACTGATATGCTGTAAATGTTCAGTGTAGGATTAAAAAGGACGCCAAATCCTCCCGCACACGTGAAAAGGCGGTGAAGGTTTATTTACGGACTCCATAGCAGTGTGAAAATTGTAACCAAATTCACGATTCGGGCAGTTTTGCACAAATTAAGTATGTAGTAGCACAGTTTGTGGTCCTATCCTGAATAATAAATTATAAAAAAGAATTCTCATAGTTTCTTCTTTGTTTTTTCCAGTCCACACTTTCTTCTGTTTTTGCTTAGAATACAACTGTTACTGAGCCTTATTGCGACACCAATGCTACTAAACCATAGAGATAAAATAACCTTCGATCTGGAACGAAGGCCATACATTATTACTGCATCTCCTTTAATGACCCCTTCTAGCAAGTACCTTATCAGGAATGAAACCTTGAGGTTTGGTGCAAGTCCATTGCCATGGTGATTCCGCAACAATACAGACAGTAAGCATTCAGCTTACTCTTTAACCAACATATCTTGCTTCCTAGGAAATATTTAACCTGTACTTGCACATAAATGGCCGACGGAAGCTACTGCAATTGTTCTGCACTACAAATTCTGATCACCAGGACAAATATACTGGATAAAATACACCTGGCTATGAGGTATAAAAATGTTGTAAGTCAGCAAGAATTTGAGCGACTATAGAGGCTGTAGGTATAGGTCTCGAGACTCTACGGTGTCATATAAAATCTCTTTTTATTTTATGTATGGGAGTAATTTCTTATAAAGTGTGGTACGGTATATTATGGTGTGTTGTGATATGCTATGTTCTTATATACCACATTTGTATGGTACACCATTATCATATGATGTGATGGGGTGTGGTATGGAACAAAGACCCTTCCAAACTTGTACTACTAAAAATAGTCTCTAGACACCGACCATCTAAAACAGTGCCAAAGAAGCATGTGTGTATGTGTGTATTGGCATTTATATAGCGCACTACTTACCCGTAGGGTCCTAAGGCGCTTCGACCGCTGCGAAACCCTTCCTGGCTTCCCTGAGAGATGGTCCCTTAATGGGTATCTCCAGGGTGAGACCAGGCATCCCCGGCGGTCTGGTGGGGCCGTTAGTGAAGATGAGGCAAGCTAATGCCCAGAGTTGCCGAGTGTGATCGCTGATCAGAGTGGGCACCGAGGCGAGAGAATTATCGAGTCCGCTGATCCTGGTCCAGAAACCTGCCGCGCCGGGAATCGAACCCTGGTCTCGGGCCGTCCTCTGCTCTTGGGTCTGCCGCCTCTAACCAGTGAGCCACACTGAACATATGTGCTATAGGTTTCTTTAAATGTATTTTTTTCCCTCTTTTATACTAGGACTGTTAAGCCTCATTACGTTAAACCATTACAGAGAGATGTTATAAAAATGTTAGACTTCCAGTAATCGCGGCCACCTTTAGCTTTATGTGCCAAATAAACTCAATGGCTCCCTCACATAACATTGAACATGCAGGACTATAACTGAACTCCCAAGAAAATGCTGTATTATGATAGACACAAGGTGTAAATGTACTTGCAAAAAATAAAAGCAATGCTTATAGGTACTCTTATTTTTAATCAGCTTGACAGCGGCATAGATACGCGTGCATTTGTTTCTTGTACTTGTGTTCCTTGATGGAATATTTACGTATTGTTCTGTTGTATGTCTATTGCCCAAGTGTTAGGATGCATTAGTTGACATTTTACTTAAAAAGTGTGAATGGAAAAATTATATGTGACTTGAAAAATACACAAGGGGGGGTCAGAAAATGAGGGTGCAGACTAACTTTAAATACAAAATAAATGAAAAAAGCTGGTGTTGTGAATTGAAGGAAAGCAGTTTTCATAAAGATGCTGAGCCAATCAGTGCTCTGTATAGACATCAAAAACAGGCAACTGGTACAATGGGCCAAGGGGGTTGCTATTAACTGCAGAGGACTATGTAAAACGTGTATATCCCCTGGGCCTCGGTCGTTAGATCTTTTGGACGCCAAATAAATGAGCACATTTGGGAGTGGTATTGTTATGCAATTTTATTACATTCATGAATGCTTCTACTGAAATAGCAGGACATAAAAGGACATTTATTGTTATTATGTGTGGACATCTCCCAAATTGATGCATACTTTTAGGTCAGAAATACACCAGTCAATGTGTATGTCAGCTGTTGACACTACCACTCTCTGAAGATAACGAATCCAACTGCTCTGCATTGGGGTGATATGTGTAGTGTGGTATATTTTTAAAGTCCGAGTTAGCCAAGACCTTTTGATTTTACTCAAATTAGCTTGGCACTTATTTATAGGGGTTTTCAGCCAGCCCTCTTCATCCATTTGTCTGTTGTTGGGTAGTTAACTTATTTCTTCTGCCAACCAGAGCAGGCACCACTGGGCAACGGGTCAGCCCAATTGAGCCATTGGCTAACTTCCCTGAGGGTGACAGTGTCCTGTACTTTCACAAGGAGCACATCCAAACACAAAGGAGGTCCTCTTGGTGCAACATACTACTATTGCAATGAATAATTTTTGAGACCAAAACATTTTTTTGCTTTTAGTCATTGCTTTTCTTTTTAAGAAAAGCAAGAGACCAGAAACTCCCACAACTATAAAGTTTTACAAAAAACACGTCAAAGCAAAACTAGCATGGACAAACCTATTGGCTTTGCCAGTGCTTGTTACTTAAAGGCTATCCACTTCCGTAATGTGGAAGGGAAGCATCAAATATTCCTTAAGGCATTGACTGAGACGCTCAAGGTGAGAATGTGGGCCGTTTAGAAATGTGTAGGTCAGTCCTCTTAATTTAGTACTTGTCGTCCCATCAGACGCGTGCTCTAAAGCGGTTGGTTATCTTAAACATCTAGACCGTTTGACCTCATATCTCCTAAGATCTGCCAGGCTGAGGCCTCAGAGTAACATATGCAAGTTCTTGTATAGAAGAAAATGAATGCATATATACAAACCATCCAACAGAAATGGAGGATACAGTAACATCAAAAGAATTAAGAGAGACACACTGAAGTCACCAATACAGGCATTGTGCAATTCACCAGTAGCTGCATAACTGTGAATTCACACCACTCGCCACATAATCCACAACCTTCTGCATAATTTGCTGATTTCAACAAATGAAACATTTTTAGCTTAAAGGGGCCAAAAGTTATTTTTTTTGAAGCACCACACATGTTCTTGTCCCTAACAGACCCCATGAAAAGGCTAGCTGGCCAGCTTTAGTTGCAGGTTGCTGCAGTCAGGTTAGAAACCAGTACTAATCAGATGGAGCTGACACTTCTGCCTGGAGAGTGTAGTGTATGCTAAAAGAACGCATTCTGTGGAATAACACTGCCTTAGAATGTGCCAATTGCACTGAATGGGTTGCCCTGCTTTCCTCATACATAAGGTAGTCAACCCTTTTCCATGATCTAGGCCTCCATTGCCACATATGTCCAGCAGACAGTGCCTTGGACTCTGAACAGAATACTCAATTGATGTACAGAGGGGAAGAGGACAGACATAATTGGACTTCATATCTGTGGCCCAAGCTGTCTATCCCATCATGAGCCGGGCAAGGCAAAGAAAGAATAAAATGGTGGCTCCTTTGATAGTGGCAAGAAACATTGAACTAGCCCTCACCGACATTTTCAAAGTTATAACTTTTCTTCTCTTTTCCATGCAACTCATTGATATATATTAGAACATTGGAATGTTGGGAGCTCCATTGAAAACAATGGAGTGCTCTGGGCTTATAATGGCTGGTATAAGCCTGAAGCTCCAACATTCCAATGTTTCTTTGTTCACAGCTCTGGCTGTGAACAAAGGCTTCAGGGAGCCTGGGGGGATTCCAATCCCCTCACGCTCCCAAAAGGCTTTGTTTTTTTTGTTACAACATTCTGTCCTCTAGTGACAGAATGTTCTAATAGCCTTATAGCCCTTCGTAGATGGGCTATACCGCTATTAAAGTCCCTCTCCCTTGTTAAAGGCCCTCGCCTTCGGCTCGGGCCTTTAACGCTGGAGAGGGCCTTTAAAAGCTGGTATAGCCCTCTACGGCGGGCTATAAGGCTATATTAGTGGATGGAAGGTTCATGCTCTGGAAGAATAGAGAGATGTGTCTTCCTTCACAGAGGGCAAAACACAGATGGACACTTGAATATTTCCCTTTTGGACATGCGCATTTCACCTCCCACAAACGTTTCCTTTCCGGACACAAGTCTCGTTCATCAACCTCTCAGAGCATAAAGTAAATAAATGCTTGCATAACATCTGTTTCACATTTGTTTCTTAAATTTCCACGCCTGTCTTCTTCCTCTGCCATCTGCGCTGGGCTTAAAAATAGCAACATGGGATTTTGTGATTGCCAGATAGCCCTGTTAGTCGCAAAACAGCCTATGCGCGTATGCATTTGATATATGCCTGCTGTGCCTTTCAGTAAATATTGTGATTAAACTCTCCCAGGTTTTCTGACCTCGATTTCTGTTTCAAGAGGAACTCTAACTTAAATCTGACATGTCCATTTAGATAATAGTTATTTATATAGCATTATTTCAGAAAAAGCGCCTTTCAAGTGGTCAAAAAGTTAATGTGGCAAGGTCGCGGAAATGAGGAAAAGTGGAAGCGAGGCTTTGGTGAGTACATCTGAAGGTATAGTTCCAGTACCTGAATTTAAAGATCTCTGGAAACTCAAGAGCTGTTAGTCTCAAGCGTTGAGGTACGTGGTCGAAACTATTGATGGAAAAGCAAACGGTTTGAAAAATATTGATCGAATAAATAGGTTTCATTTTTTCTCCCGAAAGGTTAAAAAAGAATCCTAGTACTATTCCTGGAAAGGTGTTACAGATATTTATCAAGTCAAAATTAATGTGGCGTAGCAAAAAATGTTGGCAGAAATGATTAGGTAATATACAAGGCATATGTTTCATCTAAAGTGATACCATCAATCAATACATTTGTAGAGTGCACAACTCAGACGTCAGGGTCTCAAGGCGCTAGGGGTGGGGCAGGGCGGGGGGTGCTGCTACTGCTCGAACAGCCAGGTCTTGAGGAGTCTCCTGAAGGCCAGCAGGTCCTGGGTCTGTCGTAGGCAGATAGGGAGGGTGTTCCAGGTTTTTGCGGCTAGGTGAGAGAATGATCTGCCGCCGGCGGTCACTCGACGGATGCGGGGGACGGTGACGAGGGCGAGGTCAGCGGAGCGAAGCTGGCGGTTCGGGGTGTAGAAGGTGAGCTGTTCTTTGAGGTACGCTGGTCCGGTGTTGTGGAGAGCTTTGTGAGCGTGGGTGAGGAGCCTGAAGGTGATCCTCTTGTTGACGGATGTTCAATCAAAAGACTTAACTAGGCCCTTTCACTACAAACATCTTGACCCATCTCAAGGTCTCCTCCCTATCATCTTTGAACAGCAGTGTCTTTGGACTCTTCTACATCCTATTGGAATGTCTCCAGTACCACGCATCGGACAGTAATTCATACATTGCCGGAGTAGCTCAGTGAGCTGCCACCATGCTTAGCCTTTTTTTGGTCCCTTGTCAACAATTCATTATGAACAGCCAATACTTTTCCGGCCTTGCATAATTCCGTTAAACATTTGGTAATACTAAAAAAAATCATCTTTCTTCAATGTCATTTACAGTGGGTGGCTATAAAACAGAGCAGTGGTGTTTGTTTGTGTTTGCACCCAATTATTCTGCTCCAAAGTTGCTTGGAATAATGTGATCCCAATTCTACACACTTCCTTCATCTTTGCTTGCTACACCCTCCATTTTGTGCCATGTAAAAAAAGCAGGCATCAGATTTTTGCCTAAGGCTAGCCGGCCAGCAGGAAGAAAAACAAAAGTGGTCACTTGGTGATTTCTTTCTGCTGGGGGAGGAGCCACAGGAAAGAACTGGGAAAAATGTGCACCGTCTTAACATGAGCATCAAAACTAATAAAAACATTGCAATGCTGGCAGCTTCATTGAAGCCAGAGGGACAACAAAGGCTGGTGTAGGCAGGAAGTCTGCTCCAAATTTCCCATGCTTTTTTTCGGTTTTTCCCCTTTTAATTGAGAACTTTCCACCCTCAGTGGATGAACTATTCACATAGCATTGTAGACCTACTGCCTTGGGATATACCAGGGGGATTACTATGTAAAGGGCGCACTTTCCCTGTTTCCTCCGGTGCACTTTAAAACAGGTACGCCAGGTGCGAACAGCGAAAGTGCGCCCTATTACATGGAATGCGCTGCCCCCAGGACAGCCGTAAACTTGTGCTGCCCTGGAGGCAGCGCATTCCTGTGAAAAACTGAGCTGCTGCTTTGAAGGCGCTCGGTGTTCAGTGCAGGCGGCACCCGCCGGCACCTTTAAAGGGGATTAGAGATCACCTTGCAGGCAGGAGCAGTCTGTGACTGCAAATTCCTGCAAGAGGATGTCTGGGGGGTCCATGGGACCCCTCCCCCCCCACCAGAGAGCTGCCATCAAGGGATGCACTGAAAGTGCGCCTCAGGAGAGCTTCTTTGCCTCTGCACCCGCATCTATAATAAGGCGCGGGCACAGAGGCAAAGGGATTCCCTCCTTTGCATGGGGCACGCCCCCAAAGGGAATGCCCCCTGAAGATAGAGCTGGAGCTTTATGTGTGCCAATGCTATCGGTACTACAGAAGGAGCCGCACACGTGTCTGCGGCCCCCTTCTGTAATACCAAAGTACCCCGGGGCATGCAAAGCTGGCACATACACACAGTTACCCCTCGGTCCACTTACGTAATATGGCCCCAGGTGTTAAAGGCCCCAGTCACAGCTTGCACCGATCAGGGGGGCTGGGAGCAGGGGTGTGGGGTGAGGGGATTTAAAAATAGAAAGGCAGGGTGGGGGTACTTTATTACTGTGTCTCGTCGCTTCGTTGTCTCTCCCAGCCAAAACAGGAATCAGGAAGCACCAGGCTCCCCATAGTCAATCACAGCGCTGCAATGCAAACCACTCCTCCCCTGCTCCGGTGTGAGCGCCCCAGCCCTGACGCTCCAGCAAAGCTGCTGCAGATAATGACATCGAGTTATTATAATTTTATGTTTCCTTTATTTCACTGCTGTAAAGCAGTGGGGCGACGCTCCTCTGCCTTACCGGAGGAGCCGCCACTGAAAGCCCCCTCCCATGCTTAAAACCCTTGCTTTTGTCTCAAATGGATAACACGGGGAAAGGGCATTAACAACTGGTATAGGCCTTGGTTGCAGGTCATAACGCTTCATTATATGCCAGTTCAAATCAGTGGTGTAACGGAACTCAAGGGGTCCCCCGTGCAAAGTACATGAAGGGGCCTCCTCTGACCACACGGAGGTCCAGGGTACTTCACTGAGGGGGCCCCTGGCGCTCCCCCCCTGCACCGCTGGGGCCTTCCTTATGCCACTGGTACAAATGGGAAACAGCCATCACAACGCAACTTTAACAATGCACTACCATTACAACAAAACTTTTACAACGCAACATCCATTACAACGCATGCTATTACAACGCATGCCATTACATCCCAGATGCTATTACAACGCATGCCATTACAACGTAAGTATGGGTAAGTATTTTAATTAATATTAATTTAATTTAAATTAATTATTTTAATTATTTATGGTTTTAAAAAAAAATAATTTTAATATAAAATTATTTAAATTTAGTAATTTTAACCCCTACACTATCCAACACTCACCCTACTATTACACCCCCTGGAGTTAGAATAGTAATTTAAACCCCTACACTATCCGACACTTACCCTAATATTACACCCCCAAGGGAGTTAGAATTGAAAATAAAAGTATATTAAATAAAATGAATAATTAATGATTTTTTTTAAATTAAAATTATATTAAAAATAAATTAATATCAATAAAATTAAATACTTACCTATACTTACGTTGTAATGGTATGCGTTGGAATAGCATCTGAGATTTAATGGCATGCATTGTAAAAGCATGCGTTGTAATGGATGTTGCGTTGTAAAAGTTGCGTTGTGATGGTATGCGTTGTGAATGTATGCGTTGTAACGTCATACATTCGGTACAAATGTACCACGGGCCAAGCAGGACCAGACAAAAAGAGGACAGGGAAAGTCTTGGTACACCGAGAAACAGCGCACTGTCGACCCATTCCTTTAGCTCTGAAAGCTGCCCAAAGAACGCTCCTGTGGGCACCCTCATGATTTGTGGTTGCAGATAATTAATTATTGCTTCTGGTTTCTATGCCAGAGCCCTACTTATCTGAATACTTTAAGAGTTTGCCTTCAAAGCCACCTGTTAAATAATAGCTTAATAGCCATTATATTTGAGAAATTGTTTCATAATGAATTATTCTGACCACATATTCTTTTTATTTCTTTTTAAATGTTTTGGCAGTAAACCATTGCAGCTGGTTCCTGGACTGAAGGTAACCAGCTTCTATTTGGAGTTGATGGCTGAGACAGTGTCTTAGAGCAACCTTGGATCTTATCAGAGAATTCCACCGGCCTATTTTGTTTAAAATCTAAAAATCGTAGCAAACTGGGACGTACATATGAGAAAATGATGAACCACTATATATATATATATATATATATATATATATATATATATATATATATATATATATATGTATTTGAGACTTGCACCTTTGATTGAATAAAGCACTTGATATCAGCTACAGCACATTCTGTGTCCGTGGTCCTGTGTGTGCGCGTCCGCCAGTGGCGGCTGGTGACATTTGAAAGTGGTGGGGCAGAAACTCGCCAGCATCAGCATCCTGCACCGAGGCGATTGCAGCCTGTTATCAATCCGCATGAGATAGCCTCCCCACCTTTCCTCCCCAATCCCCTCCACCGAGATAGAGGACAGATACGGCAAAGCCTTCTGAGACACCAACAGGCCACATAAATACTCTATGATGCTAATAAATGAAGAGCCCCCTATATTAGAACAATCGCGAGATGTTTATCATGGCAGACTTCTCACAAGAAACTAACGTAATAGCAATACATTCTCAGCCTTAAGTCCACAACTGAAAAAAATCGGACATTTATTTCGCTTGTGCCAGTAACAAGAACCCATGTCACCCACACAGCACTAGCCTAGAGCTGTAGACATGTCCCCATAGTGGGGGAGCAGATCACAGTTTGAAGACCGCTGGTGTATGGTATCAGAGACAGCTGAGCTCTGAAGTGCCCCTACAAAGATGCTACGTCGCTTACCAGCTTCCGATATATGATATTCCTTGGCTTTGACTCAGACTTTCAAGTTTCAAGTAAGCCCCCTGGGCTGGCCTCACACACCTGGTTCGGAGCGCCTGAGTACCCTCATGGGTGATTGCAGTTCTATAAAAACACTGATAACATAACTTTGCATAACAGACTGCCTCTGCCCTTTTTCAAGTCAAAAATCCAGATTTGTGACACTAAAGCATTTCTCATTTTCCATAACCGGCTCCAATTTAGGGGGGACTAGTGCTTTAAAGACCTTAGCTTCCAAGGGGGCTTCAGCAATTGACTTAGAACTGAATGGATCTGCAGAATCCAAAGCTGTGCATTTTCAGTAAGGGTATTGTTGCTCATGCCTGTTTCAGTGGTGCCAGAAGTTTGTTCTGCTCAAAAGAGCAATGGCTAATCTGTCATCAGAGATGCTACCAAATCTGCATTTTCTATCGTAACATTTAATGGGCAGGGGTCACCCCAACAACGTGACCATTTGAAACTGCAGAGTTCCTCATTCTTAGTAAAAAAATGTACATTTAAATTAGATTTTAAAAGCACTACCACAGAGATGTATGTCGTGCAACTCTCCAAATAAACAGAGCAATCAGCACAAAATGATAATGGCCGGGCAATGGGCACGCTCTGCATGCGGTTGCAACAAACATTCGTTTTTTGAGAACAAGGGTTACTTTTCACCATCTGAATTTGTCCCAGAGCCAGAGAGCTAAACGGAGAAAAACGAAAAAGGGAAAAAGGAGGAGGGCAAGAACGATAAGAAAACAGTGTAAAATGAAGAAAGCACAGATGAAAAAGGACATGCAAGAGAGATAAAGAGAAAGGAAATACAGGCTGGTGAAAGTATGAATTTAAACTTACCATGCCTGGTATTCAGAAACCCTGGCATTCGACAGCACTGGCAACTACGAATAATAATGTGATTATGCTATTTGATTTTTTCAACATTACTTGTCATAAGTATGTTCGGTGACAAGAGGTGACGTCATATATCGGATTTCACTGGACAATCGCACAATCCGAATCCAGCAGGTGTGTGAATTATCAAAGGCCACTTACATTACGTTTGGTAGTCCAACCACCCACCGTGGCCTTCAGACATGAAGCAATGTTCATTACATTCAATGCTGAACCCTCTTCACAAGCTATTGGTTGCAAAAGTCTAATCTTTGCGCCAAGGGTGGCTTGTCCTTACCTGGCAGTACAACGCAACGCCCCCAATGGACGCACCGCCACTGCGTGTACTTCAGGTATAGGGTTAGAAGCATACAGCTCCAACCAGCAGGCACAAAGCACAATACCAGAGCACACAGCTCTACTGTAGAGTCAGAAGACAGGCAGTGCCCAGCTCAACCTTTGTATAAAGACACGGGGCCAGCCCTGCATACGTGTAGCCACTTGTACACACTGACAACATATAAGCAGGATTATGCCACATGCAGAGAACTTCAAAACACCTGAGCCAGGAAGCATACCACACTCATACATTCATTCTCCATCCATACATCATCGTAGAAGCCCAGGCACCCTACCTACTGCGCCGACAAGCCAAGGTGCAGCACTCGAAAGCTGATAACTGGTGCACCGTGCAGCACTCGAAAGCTGATAACTTTAGAAGTCTGGTCCTCAGTACATCACAACACTAGCCACAGGGACCACAACAGACACACACACACACTCGGACGTCAGCTCATGGAGCAGCAGGCCAGTATGAAACAAGAGAGTAATGCGGCGGCTCCCTCGAGGAATACTCTGCCTCAACCAGATGCCGAGGGCCCGGCTGCCTTCTCCCTCCGCTTCAGAGTTACCCTGCTCAGAGCCTTATCCTGAACTGCTCAGGGATTTAGAGGCAACGTAGCAGCAGCTGCAGAGAGCCCAATGTGGGTTAACTTCACCAGAACAGAAGTACGGTACCCACTGAAACTACCTTCTCCGCGCCCTTTGTAGAATGTGAACTTTCCTTTGAATGGGCTTGGAAAGTTTTACATTGCATTATAAGCATGTTACTACAGCCATGGACTGAACCCGTTTTTATCCATGCCTCCCGATTCACCACATTGCGAACATTCCCAAATATGCATGATTATTTAATTACAAATACACACCTATCCTGTTACTACTGTTCTTTGTAAAAGAAAAAGCAAGGAAGCCAACAAACAATACACTATCATGCATATATTTTAATTCCTTGCATGCTGACTCTAAAGAAAAGACACCGAAAGTACACAAGTCCCATATGTTCCAAGTTTGGAGTTAAATGAGTGATTTATTCTAATATCAAAAATGTGGGCTTTTATCTGTGCCTCCCCCTCCTTTAAAGAAAAAGCAAGGAAGCCAACAAACAAAAGAAAGCAGCGTGACCTCACCATGGCAAACTTGCTATTCCACGGACCACGGCCCAAGCCAACGTTACGTTACCCAAACACTCCACTGCCCTAGTGTCGGATTATTATAGCCCACGTCACACAAGCACTCTCGGCCGGGGGCCGGACGACAAAAAATGCGCTTTATGTTATGGGTTTGTGTAATACGTTCCAGCTCCGTACCTTAAATGCTCGCACGGAAGGAGGTTGTGCAGCTGAATATAGCCACTCAAGAGTCGAGCGGGCTGGTACACCTGGTTGTGCTTTCCTTTTACCTCTGTCGTAAACGCAGCCACAACTTCAGAATTAGTGCCTCGGTCTCAAATGTATGCCGACTGGTAGTTTGGGAAATCTATGGTTCAACCCTTCTTTAAATATCGTAATCAAATCCATGCTGTTTCCCCGAGCATGGTCTGGACCAGGTTGTTTATTTAATTTTTTTCATGGGGTGGCCTTAATTCATATATTGGAGTAATAAATAGCAGCCTGAGCCTAGCCAGTGTGTCTCGTGCCCTAGTGTAAAGAAGGAAATAGGGCCCCAGGGCGCTGTTTGAGTTGTGAAATCAATCAATACTCAGGGTTCGGTGGGCTTATCCAGGCCTCTGTAACCCGGCGCCACTGCACCTGCTGCACAAATGGACTAATTTATTTGTGCTTTACATTCGAACAAAACAATGGTATGCAATTGTTTGTCTCTGACATTTCTGCACAAGCATTATGGATTTACATCGCTTGCCACGTTATTTTACCCTTTGCTGTATAATTTTCAAGTTTCAGCCAAAATATTAGTTATTTTCTGGCACGAACGGATCTACCTTAGTTTAAAGAAAACCTCAATGTTGAGCTGTAGCAGACGCAGACCACTTGCAAAATTTTACCCTTCCGTTGCAGTTTGCAGCACTCACGTGTTTAAATGTTATTAACGTGGGCCAACTCTTACCCAGATAGTATTCGTGTGTGTTCATTTTATTTAAAAAAGCAAGCAATAGTTACTATCACAGAATATTGCGCATAATTTGCCTTTGCTTATTGCATAATTTAGACAACCGTGAGCATAATTTGGAGTTCGCTTGCTGCGTTGTTCCAGTGCCCTGCTTACATATCATGACACGGACATAGAAAATACTTTGTAATTTAACATTCTAGGTGTCCATTTTGGGGATTTGCAGAGCCCAACAGAGAGAAAAGCCTCAAAGTGCCTTCAAATAGACATGTTACGAACAGTAAGGTGGAGGTGACGGGCCAAGGGGAGGGCTGGCTTTTCAAATTACCAGGTGTTCAACATTTGATTTTGCTGCTGGGTAGAAGGTGTGGTGTGTCTATATACTTTCATATATATGAGATATGGGCCTGCACTGCAGTGCGACAGGTCGGACAGGTCAGGGTGTAAACTCAAAACTGCAATAACAACAGACAGTAATAACGTTACGTTACTTACATTATTAGTTTTATTACCATCCGATATACGACGACGAGTCAGGGGGAGTCAGTCACACGCTTGGTCGACTACTGGACTCTCAGTGCTGGTCTGGTCTGGAAATCAGTTCTAGAACCTTCGACTTCACGCGCGGTCACGTCACTGTCTGCAGCTTTCAGAAATGGCCAATCACCTCAACTTGGCTTGATATAGCCATATGTGATTGGCCAACTGAACAGAGCAGCAAACACCCACGCGCGGCACCATGATCCTGCTGTCTCAGCCAATCCTGGCGCAGGCTTAACAGCGCCACTGCGCCAGGATTGGGCTACGAGCAGGAGAAAATCTGCCCTGGTTGAGACCGGGCCCCCGGGTCCCTGCCATTGTCTCTCAGTGCTACAGGGGGGGGGGGGCGAGGTCTAATAGGTACTACGCATGCGCAGGCCAGTCTCAATTATGAGTACTCCTGGCTGTTGCATGCGTAGTCACCCCTACCCCGCTGCAGCTGCTTACGCTCTCTGGCTGCCTGGCCTGCCTGTGCGCTGTCAGTCACAGTGACTCACTCTCTGCCGCAGCCCCGCCCCCCACGGCCCACTTCCATAGCAATGCCCGATTCTGTCGGGCTCGTCCCGGCCCTGTAGCGCTGAGTCAGTGCGCTCGGATTTGGTTTGACTTTGAAGTTTATTTTACTTTTATTATGCATGTGTTGGCACCAGCGGCGGTCGTCCATGGCTAGTGGGGCAACGCCCCAACGCCCCCAATGGACGCACCGCCACTGGCGTCCGCACGTGGATACTGCTAGCTAATATATATATATACACACACACATATATATATACATACATATACACATACATACATATACACACATATATATGCATACATACACACACACACACACATATATATATGTATACACACACACCAGGATGTCAGGGCACGTGACTCCTGTGATCCTTTTGAACGAACAGGAATTCCCGGGTCTCCAGAAAGATAATTATAGTTTTTATTGCGAGGCTCCTCGTGAAAGTGCAGAAAGTAAACACATGTCCATATATTTAGTTTTGCTGCTTTAGAAATCTCCATTAAAAGGAGGCTGCTTCGGGAGCAGGTCCAAGGTTTATGCCTAGCAGTAAATCTCGTCCAAGTTTCCATTACTTAAAGGAGAAAGTTTCCTACCAGATGTTTCTGTATTTACACAGCAGAGATTCCTCCTGAAAGGTCCGCCTGGACCAGTTTTTCGGTTTAAAAGCGTTCACTTTGTTCCAAGACCCTACTCTTTGTCCACCTCGTTTTTTCTAGCGTTTCTATAGCACATTCCGTTCTGTTTTATTCATTAAATAGTCATCGAGTGCGCAATAAATTCAACACAGCGACTAAGAACACGTTTCACGTCCACGGGCTCCAGTGGATTCGCGAATTCCCACAGACTCCATTGAACAAACTCCAAACCACACTGCCCTATCCCGTGGCGCCCCTCACAATCCGCAATACTGCGGCGGAGTTTACATAGGCCTTCCGGACAACGTCATAAGGACACTATAAATAGTGCAAACTTTCACCACCCGACTCATGCCCCGTTTCAAGCCAAGTTTCCCCAGTATTGGACTGGCCTATAGGGCAATCAGGCAGTGCCCGATGAGCTGGTTTGTTAGGTGAGTGTGAGGGATGGTTTTCTGGCTCTTTGTGGGACGGTTTTATGGTCTTCTGGGACGGTTTTTACAGTTGATTTCTCAGATATTATCAAAAATATTGCCTGCAGCAAGCTCAAATCCATGCAATCTTCCATACCTTGCAAAACACCTATACGGCCAGTCTTTACAAGTTCAAAACTGTCCCAATTTTGCAAACATGGGTCACTTTTGGCTATCTAAATCACTATTGGGCAGGGCCGGACTGAGAACCGAAACCCGCCCTGGCACTCTTCTCAGCTGGCCCCCGAGGGGGGAGAAGGATGAGGACGAGCCGTTTGCTAGGGCCGGTTTCGGCAGAATGTTACTGGGGGCCGATATGCTGCAAAACCAGCCCCCAGTAACAAAAACTGGCCCCCAGCCTGGCAGCCCACCAGGGAAACACCCGGTGCCCGCTATGGCCAGTCCAGCCTGATATTGGGGCTGCTTTTATTTTGGTGAGCAAGCCGGTTTTCTGTTCCAGTCCCATCCTGCTTCACTCCGCTTTAAAATCACTCTACTCTCTACCAACCAAACAAAATCATCAGCCTGGTTCACATGGCTTTGCAGGACCCAGAATGGCTTACTTCCATAACTATTTATAGCTACCAAGTTTTTCAGGTCCTTGCATGACTTGTTAGTCCTGGCCCTTTATTTTTGTCGAATTCTGGGACTTGTAGCTCTGGTATTATACTGGATCCAATAAGACAACATGTCCTATAATTCAAAGAAATAGCCGGGGCTGGCCGATCTAGTCACATATGGACTTGAGAAACTTGGCCGCAATGGGACAGTCCTTGAACTATAAATATGCCTCAGCAGTTCTCCCGTTTGTTTTCCATGTATAAGTCACATATAATCATAGAATTGTTTTATTCTGTTAGAATATCAAGACTACAAGTCCCAGAATGCAAAAGGAAATATGGACTGAAGCAGCTGGTCATGTGTGATCTTCATAGAAGGTAGTTTGACTTTTGATCAGCAGAATAACCTTGCCTTTGCATGTCCATTAGTTGCAGCAAATGTGATAATATAAGAAACCTCTTTTCCTTAGCGGACATGTTTTCCAGTTTCATGCTTTTCCTTACAATTCTGGGATTTGTATTCTTATTTGGCCCAGCATAACACTAGGACTACATGTCCCAAAATTATAAGAAGAAACAGGACTGGACCAACAGGTCAATGGATCTGGGAAACTTTGCAGCTATGAGTATTTTACACAGTTCTGCCAGACAAGAGGTTTACGGCCGAACTCTCAACCCCGCTCACAGAGTTGCAACTCAGATGCACCATAAATACACCACATACAAGAAATCTTTTCCTCCAGATGAAGCTAACATCTGACTGCAGGGAAGTCAATGATTTAGCAATGCCACAGAGGCCATGGGAGAGTCGAGGGGACCGAAGAGCGCTCTGGCTGATCCACACAGCTAAGGGGAGCACTACCTAGAAGGGCCTATTGAATAGGCCTAGACGTAGTTCGCGGAGTTGTGCTACGCGGAACTCCGCGTGGTTACAGAAAAACTCCACGGAGAGCAGTGTGAACTGCAGTTCTCGCTGGTCTTCCTGCAGCTCGGGTCGAAATTCTACCCGAGCTGCAGCTCGCGCTCGCAAACTTACCGTTCGCATTTGCGAGCGGGGAAAAAGCTCCACTGCACTACTCGAAGCGGAGTTTTCTGCACTCCGTAAGCTCCGCGGATCGAGGAGTGAGGAAAACTCCATGAACGAAGTGGAGTTCACCGCCCAGGCCTACTATTGAACCCAACTTTGGTGCCAAAGAAACTTCAAAGTCTGGACATATTGGCGGAGTAGTTTTTATTGGTTGCTTTTACCAGCTTTGCTGATGCCAAAGGGAACACCTATGAATAGAAATTTGTCTGTACACTTTTCACTTATTTTATCTACTAGTATCACGAAAAGCCCAAGTAGAAGGGGCAGGCATAGGGCTCTTAAATCTACATTTTAACTCAGTTAGTGTTTTTCTTTATTTTGTAAGTGCAGGCTGGGGTCAGGTCATCATACCTTTATGAGACTAAAACTGTCACGTACGGCATGCTTTTTTTCATTGACGTGGATTTTTGTCTAAAAAGGACGTGTGTAAATTACAACTAAAATAGTCATGCCTTAAAAAAAATCAGTTTTATGTTTTGTTAATGGCACTTTCATATTGCACATTCTGCCAGTTCATTTGACTTTCCAAGAAAAGAGTGAGTTCTCACTGCCCACCAGAGTGTGATGTAGCCTGAAACACTATATTGAGGTGAAGTTAACTTCCATTTGTGTTTCTATGTCTTAGGCATTGAATTTTTTACTCTTGTAGAAGTTCACTTTTTTCTCCTTCCCCCTGACTTTGGTATCTAATGTAAAGCACAAGTATTACAACTAGACAGGGATCTTGTAAACATAAATTAGGTATTAAAAGATGTTGCTGTGGAGTAGGATCCACTTTGCAGATTCATGGGTAGGATCAGTGGAAATTTAGGATTCTAAAAACAATTTTAAAAAATTATCCTTGGTATTCTCCCAAGGAGATGATCACATCCTTCTCAGATCTCAGACAGATGGCCTGGCCATAATATACAACATTGTGGGCCAAGAAAATGGATTGTATGTTGTGTGTCAAGTTAGGAACCCTTTGATTGATACATGTTTCCTTTATCCTTTAGCTGAAAGGGAAAACAATTTCATTAAAAAAGTGAAAATTGCTCATGAAAAGCTGTAAAGCGCGCAGGAGCAAATTGATGGTTTGTACGCTGCATGCCCCAGGCGCGTAAGCCGCTCAGCGCAAGTTAATAGTTATTACAAACTGAACAATGTGTCTAGTCAGGGGCTCAACATATTTTCTTAATGATATGTTCAAAAGTGAATCACCCTACTCGTCAGATCACTGGGGAGTGAACAGGACCTGCAGGGACTTGTCCATGGTTGTAATCCAGGACTCCGGCTTTTAAAGGAAAGTGAAGATGGGGAAATAACAGACAAGCAGTAAAGAGAAGGGCTGGAAAAAAATCTATATTATAGACCAGGGGTCTCCAAACCGGTCCTGGATGGCCGGATCCTTGCCAGATTTTTTGGATATCCCCATTGTGATACATGTAGTATGTTAAAAATCTGGCATTAATCGGTTTGGATACCCCTGTTATAGACCTTTGCACTTTTTTTCAGAGAGACCAGCACTAATAGTATAAAATCATGTTGTTAAAACAGAACGTGCCCAGCAACCTGAATTGATGTTGTAAACTGGTTCCGCATGGATTGCAAAATGTTGCATTTAATATCCATCTCGGTGCACACAGGCGGTGTGGTGACGCTCGTGCTCACTTGACAAAACACAGAAGGAGGTAGGTGTCACGAACACTCCTCCTCATCCTAATAGCCAACTCATTCTCTTCTCCGCAAGAGGAAAGGAGTGCCCCCTGCTGACGAGGAAAGTTACTGCACTTTACACAGCACCAGGGGTAAAAATGGCTCTCTGCGAGTACACCACAAAATTACTCTGATACCGAGGACAGGTGACTGAGCTAGAAGTACACATAGACATGGCCAATGAGATGCTTACCTATGACATGAAGGGTCAACACTAGCAAAACCACTACGCATGGCACTAGCAATTACTCTTTTGGCTCTGCCAATGCTTGTTTTGTTTTTCCACGTTTTTTATTAAACTTTACTCTAGGGGGAGAAGCTGGGCCTTCACCAACACCCAAAAAAAATTGTCTAAAGGCAAAATTATTTCATTGGTCTCCAAAACCATACACTGTCCCAGTAGACGCAGCCACCAATGGAAACGACCTTGTATGTGGATGTGCATCTTTTGAATGAGCTAAATCCCAGACACTCACAGTAATGTTAGCCAATGGTTGATGTGTGTGTGCTGTTGTGGGTGGAAACAATTTGTGAATGACACACCAACAGACCAATGGATGAAGAGGGCGGGCTGAAAATCCCAGTAGTTGAGTACATGTTAGTGCTAGAGACGCCGCTGACAGCCTCAAGTAACCTTTTGGTACGCATCCGGTTATACTGTATGTCGCACAGAAATACCAGTAGTGGTACTAGATGTGGTTACCCTGCCTTTCGGCCTGCGTGTATTACACATTTTGATTCCTTTCTGAATCACGCAAACTTTTTTCTCAAACCTACAGATTCTCTATTCTGGTCAAATGCGATAAACCACATCCTGAGATGAAAGATAGGGGAAGCCCGGGCGTCAATGAGAAAAGAGACACAAAATAGCACACCCAGCAATACTGCACGAAGGGAAGTCTATGACGGGGGACGTCTACTGATTCAAGGCAATGTGTGAAGAATGAGTGGTTCCCTTTTCAGAATGAGCTGCAACTGAAGCATCGTATTCGGTCAGGAGGATGGTTCCATAGCACGTACCGCCACAGTCAAAGATGCTTTTAGAAGCCACAACATATGTGGCCTAGTTAAGTTCTCTCACTACAAGAAGGGATTTGCCAAGGTGGGACCTAGCACAGCCCTTCAGAGTGATGAGAAGTTGTATGTATGGTACCACAAGGATCAATTCGATCACTCGTTCTTGTCAGTAATAAGAATTGTAGGACGGGATATCCTAGAGATAGAGGGGAAGTGAGTCCTACGTGGATTGTGTCCAGGTCTAAGATACATTGCTGCTCCAGCACGAGGAGAGAAAAGGGGGAAAGGTCTAAGAAATAAGATTTCAAGCTTGATTCGTACATGGGCATCCATCTTTTTAGACAGCAGGTGCAATATCATGCATTTGAAATGAGACAGAGGGCGATAATAAGATGGTCAAGGAGCAGAGGCAGGTGGACGTGACCGCATCATAGGTAAGCAGGCACGGTTTAGAGAGATTATTGGCCCGCTGCACAGAAATTAAAGATTAAAGATGTTGAGACTGTCATTATGGAAGGGTGAATATCTTACATTTGAAAATTGAGATCTACAATCTCCAAGCAATGGATCCAAATACAAGAGGGGGGTTGAAGAGAAAAATGCTCCAGACAAGGAGAAACAAATGCTTGTGTGAAGTCTCTGGAGTATCTGTCTGGGAGGTGTCTGGACCAGCAAAGGCCATGGAAGGTATATTTGTAGGATCGCAAAGTAAGAAGCTAAAAGGGGATGGCATCTGGCAAATTACACTCCACGCTTTCTATGATGGGGATCTCAGTGAGTCTGCTATGGATTACCGATAGCCCACATATATAATCCAGAGATGTTCGATGTGTCATACTGGTAAGGGAATAATGCCTAGAACAGTAGATCCCATAGAATTATCCTGTTTTTCCCTTAATCCATTCTTTATTTCCTTGTTCCTGTCGGGTAGGGCAGCAGAACAATGAGTCCTTCCACGTCACAATTTTTATGGGATCCTGTTGGCAAGCCAGTAAGTCATGCCCAAGAAGTGATTATTTTAGGCACGGCAGCATCCTGTTAGGACGAGGGCCAGGAAGGGACGATCTGAGAAACTTTAATAAAGCCGGATTTCAGATTGGGTGACAATCTTGCACACACTCCCTTCTGGGCCTAAATGACTCATTCGACAACTCCCAGGTTTGACATTCGTACACAAAATTATAAACAAGCCGGTAACTAGGAAGGGACACGGCGACGGCATATAGAGCGAGTGCTCTTATTTATGCGAATGTCAGTGTAGTTGAAGCATGTTTATGTGAAAGTCAACCCGAACAATATGGAGCCCACAAGTGGTAGGAACAAATTATGTTAGCACCTGGGGGAAGTCCAAGATCGCACAGGAGATGTAGTGCAGTCCACTGCACTAGGAGACGGTTGCGTCCTAGGCCTCAATGAAAAAAACATCCGCCAATGTAGGCGGCAACACTACGCCCAACCATCTACACTAAACTGCAACTTTTCCCGAAAAAAGACTTTAACGCACCAGTTAATGCAGGAAATTGATGTAGGTCTTTGATTCTATGCACAAAAAGTACTTGAGAGCTGAACTTTGCATTTGTAAGGGTCGTCCGGGGAATGATATAACAATCCGTGTCAAAGCCTGATGACACATCTAACGACAAAGAGATGTTCTGGATCCGTTATTGTTGGTGATGTTGTGTTGAGTCAAGAAAATTTGATTGTTTTTTTTTTTGATCGATGTACCTTTTAATCCCTTTCCATTTTTGATGCGTAAGCCACCTACGCCATTGACAATTACTGTTAAGAGGCGCATCGTTACATGCTAAAAAGATTCAAAAGAATTTAGGGCTACTGAAAGCCTATCCACTGCATGAAGAGTTTGGAAGACCTTGTTAAAAAAATTAAAGAGATTTGTAGGGATCATACAACACTAGTCTCTCCCTTGAAGATCAGTCAACACCTGGGTCTCACTTAAAGCACGCAGAACCAAACATTTGCGCAAGCCAGTGTGTAATGTCAGCCGTCCAAGTTTGTCTGAGGGTTTTTGTGGTACACACAAGGCAGTTTTCACAGATGACAACCTGCCCCAGTTTAAAGCACCTCTAGTTAAGCAGGCCACAATTATAATCAGCAGCGGCCCGTGCAGGTGAGAGCGGTGGGGCTGGGTGATTCATCAGACAACCACGAAGGGAAAACTAAATAAATAATTATCTTTCCCTCGTTGTCGAAATTCACCCCACCTGGCCCCACCACTCTTACCTGCACGGACCGAGGCTGATTATAATCATATGGAGAAAAATTCTCTTTGAAGACTTCTTTTAATTCACAGGTTTTTGTCAAGTGCAAAGTGCACACCTCAAGACACAAATGTAAAGGCGATTTACATAAGAACACCCTTAGGAAAGGGAGAAAGCTGAACTAGCCTAAGGAAACCACGCAAGCTTATTTACACAAGATTGTTTAATGTACGCACAAAGGTAGGGTTTATTTCTCTTTGGGGCATTTTTTAATTACACACACGCCTTGCAGTTCTTCTGGCTGATTTCAGATTCTGCCACCTGTTTTTTAGGTCTCGCCTGTCGATGCGCATGCGCATCGAGCAAGGCGAGAGTATTGCGAGTTATCCACTCTTTATCTGCACTGCAAGGAATCGTGGCGATTCCTTGCAGTGCCTGTGACTTTTAAGGTCAATGCGCATGCGCATTAAGCTTATGCGCATGCGCATTGACCTTAAAAGTCACGGGCGCGTGCATGTCCGTCTTCCCGCCGTCTCGCATTTCCCCTGTCGCACTTCTCCTCCCCCCTCCCCTCTCTTCCCTCCAGCTTGTTTTTTGTTTATTTGACCCGCTCCGCCCCCTCCCCTTCCCGCCGTGTCGCATTTCTCCTCCCCCCTCCCCTCTCTTCCCTCCGGCTTTTTTTGTGTTTATTTTACCCGCCGTGTCGCCGTTCTCCGATCCTTTCGCTCTCCTCCCCCCTCCCCTCTCTTCCCTCCGGCTTCTTTTTTTTTGTTTATTTTACTCGCACCTCTCCCCTCTCCGCCCCCGTTCCGCCCCTACTCTCCTCCCCCCTCCTCCTCTCCTCCCGCCGTGCCTCCCCTACTCTCCTCCCCCCTCCTCCTCTCCTCCCCTGCCTGCCTGCCGCTACTGGACGACAACAAACCACAATTTCTAATGTGATAAATGCACGCGTGTGTGCTCTGTGATATTTTTAAGCTGTCGTATATTTGCATTAAAAATGCCATATACACCGGAATGTTATTCGCTCGGTTGGTTCGTGTTAAGCGTTGTACTATTTCCATTAAGGATCAGTATATTTAAATAGAATTAGCGTGGACAATAAATCTCGCACTAAAATGTATGTATGCTGTTGGTCTTCATTTGCATTGACGTTTCAAGCTGCCTGTTTAGCTGAAACCCGCAAAACGTGTATATACAAATAACATCCATGTTAATTCCGTAATTCAGTTTAAAAGTAGTGATCGGTGTTTGTGTTTTAACGTAGCCTATTTCAGGTGGCCAAGGCTAGAGTGAAATGTGCATGTCAATAACGCACTTTAGCGCTGGCTGGTAGCTTTTACACGTTTCAGATTAAATACGGAGGCCCTGCACTTTTTTTTCGCAGCACCATAATGCTCACTCATATTTACTCTTGTGCTATGACTTTTCTAAAAAATAATAATAATAATAATAATAATTTCGGTTTATTTCCTACAAAATTAACCGATTGGAACAGAACCGAGCAGAGCTGTGGCATGGGATGAGGGTAAGCGCCCGCGGCCCCCACCTCGGGCGCAATTCTTTCTAATGAGGTCATGGCTGGGACGTCTGCCGATAGTGTTTGCTTTTCTGGGGGAGGGGCGTGCGCATGTCATTTTTTTTTCTTCCTTATTTGTAGTGCATGTGGCCCTGGGAGCGTCCTTGCAGGCCGACGGGAGAATCTCTTACTGTTGGCAATGTTTGTGCCCCCTGCCCACGCTTGCACCCACACACATCCCAGCGATTGGGACCGGTTACATGTTTTCTCCTTCAAACTGTACATTTTCTTGCGGTGGTCTCACTCACGGGCATGTGAATTCCTGTAAAATAAGTGATTTCTGTTTTGCACAGCAGCATTGCATTCCAATAGTCTGTTCTTTTTGTTATATGTGACTTGAGGCTGCAAGGATGACAGGTCTTCTCTGACTGATGTAAAACTGCCCAGTCCCGTCTTGCAGATGTGCGGGGGAGGGGGTGCATTTTCTCGTTTATACTCCATTTGACTAATCCCTCCACAGTTTTGCTAGCTGCAGAAGAGACTACACATTTCTCACAAGTGATACTGCATGCCTCTAACTCTGTTAGACATTGCTATTTTTTTAGTTTTCATAGAAGAGCTTATGGCAATCCTAGAGGGAGCGCTACTATGTCTTTCAACATTTACTATAAACAATCTCTGTACTGCACTTGTCCTATGTTCAGAAAGGTACAGTCATATTTGACTCGCATGATTTCATGGCAGCTTTGCATTCTGGGACGTGTAGTTTTGTCAATTCAAGTTGAATAACTCTTTCTAGTTACAAATCTACTGGACGCTGTTTTCAGCCTTGGTCTTACCACCAGGAGGATATATAACCCGCTGTCCCCTCACCCTCACTCTCACTCATCCTCACTCACCCTCAACACCACACACTCACTCACCCTCACTCACCCTCAACACCTCACCCTCACTCACTCACCCTCAACACCTCACCCTCAACTCCTCACTCACCCTCACTCTCACTCATCCTCACTCAACCACCCTCAACTTCACTCACCCTCAACGCCTCACCCAACACCTCACCTTCACTCACCATCAACATCTCACCCTCACTCACCCACAAAACATCAGCCTCAACCCCTCACCCTCAATCACTCACCCTCAACCATTCACCCTCACTCACCCTCCCTCACCCTCAATTCCTCACCCACACCCTCAACACTTCACCCTAAACACCTCACTCATCCTCAACGCCTCCCCCTCACTCCCCCTCACCCTCACTCACCCTCAACACCTCACCATCACTAACACTCAACACCTCACCCTCACTAACTCTCAATCCCTCAATCACCCTTCCCCTCACTCACCCTCAATACCTCACCCTCACTAACACTGAAACCCTCAATCACCCTCACTCTTACTCTCACTCACACTCTACACCTCAGCCTCACCCTCACTCACTCACCCTCAACACCTCACCCCCTCACCCCCTCACCCTCACCCGCCCTCACCCTCAACCCCTCACCCTCAACACCTCACCCCCTCACCCTCAACTCCTCACCCTCAACACCTCACCCTCACTCACTCTCAACACCTCACCCTCAACACCTCACCCTCACTCACTCACAATCAATCACCCTCAACCCCTCACCCTCAACCCCTCACCCTCAACACCTCACCCTCAACACCTCACCCTCAACACCTCACCCTCAACACCTCACCCTCAACACCTCACCCTCAACACCTCACGCTCAACACCTCAACCCCTCACCCTCAACCCCTCACCCTCAACCCCTCACCCTCAACCCCTCACCCTCAACCCCTCACCCTCACTCACCCTCACTCACCCTCACTCACCCTCACTCACCCTCACTCACCCTCACTCACCCTCAACCCCTCACTCACCCTCACTCATCCTCACTCACCCTCACCCACCCTCAACCCCTCACCCTAACTCACAATCACCCTCACTCTCACTCACCCTCAACCCCTCACTCACCCTCAACACCTCACTCACCCTCACCCTCACTCACCCTCAACACCTCACTCACCCTCACCCTCACTCACCCTCAACACCTCACCCTCACACAGTGCAATAGGTCTCAGAGGATTTTTAGTTAAAGCTTTTACAATTGTTTATGGCTTTTTTGATTTGTAATTCTTTAGCATTGGCTACAAAAAATAAAAATGCAAAAGATTTACAACAAAAAACCCATAAACAATTCTAAAAGCACTAACTCTAATGCTGCGAGACCTATTGCATTTCCAATGCTTGTCTAGCTCAGGCACTAGGCACACACACAACAGCAGTTTACCACACAAAAAGGAGCGCCGGATGTAGAGGGTGGCAGACACGTTACTCCGTTACAAACGTGACGGGTCTCCCGTCTGCCATATTACACGTCCATTCTAGCCTATGGTACTCGACCGCAGCGGGCATCGGGCGTTTCCCCGGGAGGCTGGAAGGGTGGGGCTCGGTTTTGTTACTGTAGGCTGGGTTTGCAGCGGGGCTACAGTATCGACCCCCAGGAACAAAAGCCGTCCGGCAAAATTGCCAGGGCTGCTTTGGGCTCTCAGTCTGGCCCTGATAGGCCTGCAAATACAGCGGACTTATCCCTTAACTTTGTGACGGAGTACCTCGTCTGACAAACTAAATCAGGCCATTAGGTCAGCCTGTGTCTGGAATCCTTTTACTTAAAAACTTAAGGGATGAGAAAAAAGAAAAAACTGAAAAGAAAGTCTAAAATTTTGAACATGAACCTAGTTCCAGGAGAAATGTAAACTAAAATATCCTAATAACTCCCAGACATTGCTGGACAACTCTAGTCCAGGCATAGTGGATGCAAAACCAGAAGGAGCAGTGGCGGAACTCAAAATGGCGGCCACTGAGGAGTTGTGGGTCCTCTGGAAGCCCCCCCCCCACACACATACACACTCCCACCCATGCTCAGCAGGGGCTTTCGTTACGCCCCTGACATGGACTGCTAATCCTGGCTTCCTCAGATGATAATGCTGATGAAATTGTGTGATCCTGGGCAGATTGCTTTACATTACGCTGCCCTGGTCTCCCAAAACCTGGACGCATTCATAAAACAGGCTAAATATTACCCAGATGTTGGCGCTACATGTGTTGCGTCATATGTGTAACTGTGGTGGGCATTCTGCCATCGGTATGATCTTTCAACACCACTCCAGTACGGGACGTTCACGCTCTAATTGCGTGCTACTGGCTGTCAAGCGCTTCAGCGCCTCGGCATAGGTAGTGAGCTCTAAATTAATGCAGATACGATTACAGATACAGAATCTACCATTCCTGGGTGTTAAATAGTTTATTTAACTTTGTTCATTGATCGAAAGGTTTGTTCGCGCAATCGCGCGTGAATGAACTGGAGGTTCTGGGTGTTTCTGCGAGTTCTTTGCATGTGCGTGGTTGAAACGTCATGCTATGTTTTAGTGCAACAATTCATACATGTGTTGGGCGTTGTATTTGTTCACTGTTCACAATTCTCGTAGTATAAAGCGCTTCGATGGCCCACAATCAATGAATATAGGCGGAGTGGAGTGGGGTGGGGTTTTGAACGTGGCAGGGAACAGCCTGTCCCAAAGCCGATGAGTCACGGACAGAAACTCCCTTCTGCGTCCGGGAGACAAGAAGTAAAACCTTAAGTGACGCGAGTCTGCTGCTGTTTGGAGGCTGTCGGCATGGCAACGAGGCTGGGGATGGAAAAGGGCTCCAGCGTCGGTGTCCCCCCTCTGCTGCAAACTGGGGGGACCCGGCGGGGAGAGGAACCGAGGCCTATAAATAGCAGGAGGTTCTGGGAGAAGTGAGTCAAGGGGAACTGGTGCAGAAATGATAGCGGGTCCACGCTGGGGTGGGGGCAGCATCCCCCGCCCCCCATCCCCGCCCCCGCATGAGTAATGCCATAGCTATGCCGGGACTGTTTATAGGAGACGCACGTCAATGCCAGGCCTGCCGCCCACACACACAGCCCTCGTCTGGAAGTCTAAACACTGCTGCTTTTATTGAAGCGGTGGCGGGATGTGTGTGTGTGAGGGTGGGGAGGGGGCTCTCTCCCTGTATTGTATTGGAATTATATTTATATAGCGCTTACTACCCCTGACGTGTGGTGGAAGCGCTTTTAGGGGAGTAGCACGCTACTCCGGAGCCCAAAGAGGATTAGTGGTGAATTAATATAGGGACATATGAAATTAATTTGAGGGGTGGACATGTGAGTCTGTTATTTGGGTTGAAAAAGGATAGTGTAGGGATAGAAGAGGGGGAAACAACCATTACAACGAAACTTTTACAACACAACATCCATTACACCGCATGCATTTACAACACAACCATTACACCGCATGACACTACAACGCACACCACTACAATGAATGTCATTACAACGCAGTCATTACAACGCATAGTACCCTTACACTATCCAACACTTATCCTACGGTTGCACCCCCTGGAGTTAGAATAGTAATTTTTACCCCTATACTATCCAATACTTACCTTATATGCAATGTAATGTTATGCGTTGTAATGGTATGCGTTGTAAAGGTAGTATGCAATGTAATGGTATGCTTTGTAGAGGTAGTTTTTAAAAATTCGTTGTAAATGCATGCGTTGTAATGGAATGCGTTGTAATGGATGTTGCGTTGTAAAAAATGCGTTGTAAAGGTAGGCGTTGTAAAAGTATGCGTTGTAACGTCATACATCCATAGAAGAGGGAAGGGTGTGCATTTATATAGCGCTTGCTATCCCTGATGAGGTGTTGAAGCGTCCTTCGGTGGGTAGTACGCCGCTCCGGAACCCAAACGGGATTGGCGTGGAATGATTATTTGTATTTATTTATTTTTATGTAATGTGATTTTCTATAACGCGAACATTACCCGAAGGTGTCGAAGCGCTTTACAAAAGAACCAGTTGCGGTACATAAGGATTTAGGATTACATGAGTGACATAAAAGATACAAACGGGAGAAAATAATTGCAAATGAACAAGTTGCAAAGTCACACAGGGAAGAGATGCAAATAGAAAAATTTGCAAATGTACAAGTTGTAAAGTCACTCAAGGAAGAGATACAAATGGATAAACTCTAAGAATCACATAGGAATGGTAGTGAGTACAAAGGTCTACTACATATACTAGTGGTTAGAGTTATCTCTATATACAAATAGTAGATTTTCTCAGGATTCCATTTTACCACTCTGTTAGTTGAATTGAAAATTGATACTGCACCGCACACCCTTTTGTAATCTGGGGCCGGGAAGGGTGGGGGAGAGAGTGCGTGATTAATGGCTAAACTCTATCACCATATCACGCAATAGTCAAGTGGAGTGAAACGGCCACTGCAATTACAAGTGCTGTCTTGTACAGTTACCCATGTCCACCATGTACAAAAACCTTCCAAATCTTTCCTCGTGCTCAGGGCCATCTTAACAGCATTACAGGCCCCCGGGCAAAGCGGTGCACTGGGCCCTGCCTAGACAGCCACTCACAGGAATAAAAATGTTTCTGGGAAATCAGTGTTAAATTCTGGTCTGTATGGGGCCCCTATGCCCGGGGGACCCCCAGGCAACTGCCCAGTGTGCCCATGCGTTAAGACGGCACTGCTCATGCCCATTTGATGTAAATGAACATGTTCATGGTTTTTGAGACCGGACGTCCATTTGAATCTAATACTTGAGATTGGGGGCAGGATTGGTTAAAAAAAGGGTAACTCAAGTTAGTGTAGCTTCTAAACATGTACGGCTATCATTAGTTCTCTCTGGTCAGGAAACACCACATAGAGCCGCATGCAATAAGCCGTAATAAGTGCTTATCAGAACACACTCCCAGCGGATGTAGCCAGCCTATCTTCAGGAAGAAGCGCGCGTGCGCTTCCTTTCAAGAGCGCGGCCGCTGTATCTTGCTTGCGCTGTAAAAGGAGAATGTGGTGTAAAGTCAGTGCTTAATTTGAGCATGCAGCCGCCGGTTGGGTGCATGGCACTTTTTTTAGGGGACCAGGACATATTTTTCATCATCAGACTTTGACTCAAAGCAAAAGAGAGAAAGGCAGAAAAAATTGAATACCAGCACTAAATGAGAAAGCAGGGGTGAACCAGACCTGCAAGAGTGAGATAAAGAGACAGGACGTGTTGGCTGGTGGGGGAAAGAAGCATGAGGTGAACAAGACCATGGAGCATTGGTATTCAGCAGAAACCATTTGCACCTGCACTCATTAAGTTTTTCCCCCTCAAATTGGGAGCTGCATGTGGCAAACAAACAAGATGGGAGCAGACATTCATAGAGGGGTTGGATGGTGATTGAGAATGACCATCTGGCATGCTTCCTTTCTCCTGTGTTGGAAAGAGCCCAGCAGGGCTTAATGAAGAAACAGGCAGAGGGCGATCACTCATTAGACACAATTAGATTACAATCCAGACAGAGCACTGGGTAGAGTGCCACTGAGAGAGAGTGGGAGCTGTGTACTCTGCAAGCCGGAGAGAGAAAGGAACCAGAATCTTGTTTTCACCATTCGGTCTATAGTGCCAAGAAGTCTGCTTTCTTAGAAAAAGTTAACCTGCTATACAAATCTGCTCAGCTCTGTGTGAGGAAGGAGGGCAGATTGTCATGCTATGTTAGGTTTCTTACAAAGTGCTGTCATTCTGTTGACAAGGGTTCTTTGCGCTACAGACCGGCATAGTGCGAGCAATGGCTGTTGCAGTCAGTGCTCAGGCTAACACGTCTTGAGCAACTTTCATGTAGGTAATTCATCTCTATCCAGATATGTAGAGGTGGAGACTACAAACAGGGTGACACACAATTCTGGCATAGTGCACGATGGGAATCGCAAGTAGCCCTCGCGAGGCATAATCTCATCTTCCAAGCTGGAATATGATTTGAAAATGTTCACCTTAGGAACCTTGGCTCCAGCATTAAAACAATCTGTGCTCTAATCACAGGGATGTATGATGCCAAGATTGAATTTGACATGATTATCGGCAACATCCGTGTCAGTGGTTGATTTGTAAAAAGTGCTGCAGCTCTCTTCAGGAGGCAGCTTGCACCAGCCCATCTCACCTGTTAGCACCGCCTAAAACAGAACCAACTCCTAACCATGAAGTAGGGAGAGGATGTGGTGTAATGGCCAGAGCTGCTGACTTCAGAGCTAGAGAACAAGGTTCGAGTCTGTGACGTCGGCTCAACATCCCCAATCACTCAATCTCCTGTGCCTGCCAAAAATGAGTGTGTTCCTAATGGTGCTCATGAAACTATAGAGCCGGTGTTGATGATTAAGTGCCGGTGCTTAGCACCGGAACCCCCCTGCTCAAATTAAGTGCTGATCAGTGCATATGAAAAACTGGACCTCCTACTGGTGAAGTAGAGATGGCAAATAGTCCACTATCAGAATTAAAAAGCAGCAGCAAACGTTGAGTAGAATCGAGGGAGTAGTTCTGGTTAGACTGGCATTCAGAAAGAAGAGAGGCATTGGGAGAGTTCGGATAGAGGGCAGTTTGGAAAGAGAAAGCAGCGGTCTCAATGTTGGGCAGATGTAGGTGAGGGCAACTCATGAATGAATGAATGAAAGGATATTTGTAGAGTGCAACTGCGGCTTCAAAAGAAGTACCCTGGCGCTTGCAAGATCCGGAAGGATGGTGTTTGAGCTCGTCTTGGATGTAGCTGGGACCCTTCTGGTGAAGGACTCTGTGTGTGATCCTAAGTATTTTAAATTTGATCGTAGATTTGATTGATAGCCAGTGGAGGTCTTTTAGCCCTTGGCAGATAGAGTGACTTTTGGGGATATTCAAAATGATTCTAGCTGCAGCATTTTGGACAGGCTGAAGTCAAGACAGCAGGATCTGAGTGGTACCTAGGCAAAGTACATCGGCATAATCCAATCTGGAGGTGATTAGTGCGTGTACAAACGTCTTGTGAGTTTCTAAGGGAAGATATTGTAGGACTTTCTTTAGGGATTTTAAGAGACCAAAGCAGGTCGCTGCAGTGGATGAAGCAGCCTTTACCACACAGCTGGAACCACGCAGTACCTTTACAACACGGTCAATACAACAAACGTGTTGTTACCACGCAAGTCATTACAATGACTTGCTTTAGAGAACGCGTTGCTGGACTGGTGTTGGATTTAAACACTTTCCCTACTGTTGCACAGACTGGAGTTTGAATAGTAAATTATACTATTCCAAAGTCCAGCGCTTCCCTAAGGCAAGACGTAACAACATGTGTGGCAAAGGAACGTATGCATGGTAATGACACATTTGTTATATTACCCGTGTTATAAAGAAATGCATAGTAAACGCATGTGTGGTTCCATCATACAACCCTGTAGTCAAATACTGCACTGCACAAATAAGTTAAATATGTTTTCTCACGTGTGTCTGAAAATGCCCCGGAAGGCATGCACATTGTGCGGAACATTAGCAGCAGTTGCTGGCTCAAGTGCACCCAAGCGATCCAACGTCTGCCAAAGTAAAAAGCGAATTTGGAATACCCGTCTTCCCTTCTCTTGCCTTCATCTCATCAAATTGTGTTAGTACCACGAGCTCTTATTCGGCGCCAACTCCTAATCCGAGGATCCTGAGTTTAACAAGGAGGAGCCATTTGTTTAAAGTAAATGAACAAAAGTCACAGTGAGGAGTAAGCCTGGGCAGATCCTGTCTTGGCAGCCAGACAGGGGCCTGGCCTGTTGGAGAACAGAGTCTGCGATGGCGGATGAGTCAGCTGGCTCCTCCCAGCCGGCCTCAGCTGCCGCGCTCTGTATAAACGTGGCATTGTAATCCCGCCTTGTGCTGCTCCAGCAGAAACCACAAGGAGGCTGACAGCACTCCCACAAGAGCGAAGCTTGGAGGTCTAAAAGAAGGGAATGAAAATGAAGTGGATGTTAATGCCCCTTGAAGTGCACAGAAGCTTACTGCCTCTTCGGGGTAGAGTGCAGGGGCTGGCAGCGCCCGCTACCAAGCAGACAGACCAAGTTTACATCCCCAGGCAGTCATGTGTCCTAGAAAGGTGCCAAGAGGACTACCACAGTCCACTAAGGTGTGATAAGATTGGAGGCAGCCCAGCAAGGTCTGATCCAATTGAAGGCTGCCAGGAAGGTGTGGTCCAATTGGAGGCTGCCCCAGAAGGTGTGATCTAATTGGAGGCTGCCAGGAAGTTGTGATCCAATTGGAGGCTGCCCCAAAAGGTGTGATCCAATTAGAGGCTGCCCCAGAAGGTGTGATCCAATTGGAGGCAGCCCAGGATTGGCAGCTGGTGGCTTTATACTATCCAATGTGCAGTGTCTCGGCTTCTGGTGGCAAGAGATGATCAATGTTTGTTAGTAGTAGTACATTTTGAAAAGAGTTGTAAATATCCAATTAACTGCGAGTATGGTTCCTGGTGAATTATGAATTACTTGACTTACATGGATGGTGCAATGGCCACCTCTGATTTCCTCGATGACATTGTATAAGACGTGGCCTCTCAACTGACCTAGCTGTTTGCCTGATGCCCGGTGGAGCTACCTGATAGCTATTGAGGAGATGGGCTGCGGACTTCCCCCTCGGCCGTCACCTACCCAGCCGGACATTGGTCATACTTTCTTTCGTCTCTCTGCTTTATCTCCCTCCCCATTACCCGTTTACATTACCCTCCTACCCTTCTACACGCCATGAACCAACTGATGTACCTTGTAACTGATGTATCTTCTGCAACGATGTGTAACTTGTAACCTATGTAACTTTCCTCATGTAAAGCGCTCTGATACCTACGGGTCTAGCCAGCGCTATATAAAACTCAAGTAAAATAAAAATAACAAATAAACTGTAGGGTTCAAAGATGAAATCTGGGTTTCATAGGAGAGACAAGTGCAGCCTGTCCAGAGCAGACACGTGACCACATAGAGTTAATTTCATCCACAGGGCTCTTGGTCCAGAGATCAGCTATATCCATGTAGCAAATGTATGTTCTAGGATCTTGACTACATTAGTAGATCTGGAATGGGCATTTGTGTGGGGATGGGCGGACTCTGTCTCATTCTGTGTGAGCTCTGTCATTGCATCAGCAATTGCACAGAAGTCAATCCATCTGGGTTCAAGGAATGAATGAAGAAATGGAAGCACTTCTATGGTGCGCTTGCATATTTGGGGATGCCTTCTGCCTTATGGTAATCGAGTGGACTCGACTGGGGGTTCTCTATGCAAGACTTTTTAAAGTCAGGGATTCAATAATAGAGGGGGTGTTGGAAAGAAGAGGTGTGTAGTATTTCAAGGGGGCACCAAAGAGGTGGAAGAAATTACTTCCATTTTCAGTTGGACAAACAAACCTGGAAACAATTACTTGTAAAAGGAAAGCCCAGGCCTGGTAATGCTTTTTCCTGGTCGCGCCATCGGTTCACTCGACTTAAGATTCTTTGCAAGTAGAACATGCACAATTTTAGAAAGTAGCATTCAGAGTAATCAGAAATGGGAGGGTTGAAAACTGGGCAATTGCATGGGGTATATGAAGATGAACAATTTGTAGCATCCTCAGCCCGATTCTCGGACCAGGCGTATGGCCCCACAAGAAGGTAAAGGCAGATCATATGAGCTCCAATCAGAAATATGTCCGGGGTCTAACACAGGGAAGCAGGTTCTTGACCAAAACTAAAAGCAGTTCTTAACCCCTTCGATGCTGATGACAGCTGGGAGCCGTCATGGCACACAGTGCTCGTGTGCTGATGACGGCTCCCAGCCGTCATGACCACGCCCGCGATCGGAATGTGCCGCACAGGAGCGGAATTCCGGCCGCGGGCAAGGGGTTAATACTGGTTCCAAGCTGGGATCATGTAATGCCTGATATGTGGGCCACCACATACACACACCGTCTCACAATGGAAATTATGCACACTGCCGCCACAGGGTGGATACTGTCATGCTGTTGTCATGTCTGAATTACACAAACAATTACATACACAAACCATTAAGTATCCTACATACTGTCATGGAGCCTTGAGACCTGCCTAGTTTAACACTGGGTTCACTTCCAAGCTGGCCATCAGCAGTGCCAAGTTACATTTTTCCTGGATCTTTCTTCACCCATACAGATGGTGCTGGAGTGCAGCAGTTTTCCATGTTGATAGGAGTCCAAAATGCTGTGTATCGCAGTGGTTGTTAACCAGTGATTCACAGACCCCTGTGGGTCAGTGAAGCCTACTTAAATCAGGCAGGTCTCAAGGCTCCATGATAATACACAAGCAGGATTTTGTGTCTCACAGTTGAAAATTTGGCAGGAAGGGAGGCAGCCCATTTGAGAGATTTTACCAGAGCTGCATCAGTCTCACCAAAAGCAAGTAACACCTGTGAGACCCTTAGGAGGGCTGGTTATTGCTTCATATCTCTGCAGTTGACCTGTCACTAGAAGTTAGCTCTCAGACTTCCTGTCAAGTGGTACACAGGCAGAATCCCCTAACATTGCAGCCTCTTGTGTATCCTTAACCCCTTCGATGCTGATGACGGCCCCCAGCCGTCATGCATTACGGTGGGCGTGTGCTGATGACGGCTGGGGGCCGTCATGAACCCGCCCACTACGGAAAACGACGCACAGGTGCAGAATCGTGGCCGCGCCCAAGGGGTTAATCCGTGAGATGTACAAACGAAAGACACTGGAGCTCAGAAGAAAGAGAAACACCCGTCCAAAGTTTGCCAACCTCTCACCAATGTACGTATAAAGGGTCACACCTGCTTCCAGGGCCAAAATTCAGGGCCAAGTCATGCAACAATTGTTCTTTGTGTGCAGGACACCTTTGCTGAACAGCACTGTGTACAGTTGTGCTGCTAATCACAAGTTGAGATAAGGATTGTGAATTAAAGCGGCCATATCCACTGCAGTTTTGTGTTCCGAACACAAAGCACAGTATCTGCACATGATCAGCTAATATTAGCTGTGTGGTTTTTGAGCCAAATCCCTATTTCTGAATGTTGTTTAGGACACGGTGGAGATTATAAATGACAAAACCAGTGCTCGGACCAGCACTTAATCATTAACGCCGGCGCTTTTTCGTGAGCACCAGTTAAGGAATAATTCATTTACAGGGAAATTAAATGATTTGGCCAGAATCACAGGATGTCGAACCGATTCCGAGACATGAACCTGGTTTCCTAGCTCCGAAGTCAGCAGCTCTGGCCATTATGCCACATCCTCTCCCAACTTTCATGGTTAGTAGTTGGTTCTATTTTAGGTGGCGCTAAGAGAAAACATGGGCTAGTGCAAGCTGCATCCTGACGAGAGCTTATTGTTCTACAAATTAAGCACTGGACAAAACTATGAGTTTCCACCCAGAGCAAATTATGCAAATAAGGTGCAATAGCAACTTCCAGCATGTATATAGGGCATTAGTCACATGACCCTATAGAAAACATGACCAGAGTGGCAGTGGAAGTAGTTCACGGGTTAAGTTACGACGCACAGTTTAATTGTGCTTTAAGAACGTGATGTTGAATATTTAGGCACAGTGGTGCCTTAAAGCCTCTTGGGATAAACTGTTGTATTGAAATTACAACAATCAGGCCTATAGCAGGGAACAACACACAGATTAACCCTCTTGAACCACGCTCAAGTGTGAGCATGGCACCCTGATGGTGTTATACGCAATCTTCTGCACACACTATGGCAGGGTTCTCCAAAGTGGATCCAGGAGGGCCGGATCCGGACAGATTTCTTGCATATCCCCATTTAGATACATGTAGTTATCTTAAAAATATGGCATGGATTCGGCCCTCCAGGACTGACTTTGGAGAACCCTGAACTAAGGATTTAAGATTAAAACAGCAACAGTGGTATGACCCCTAACTGGCCTAAACTCAGTTTATACCTAAACTAGTCTTTCCATCAACATGTGATCAATGGTTTTGGGACAATACATAACTTACACTAAGAATGGGAGCAAGGTCCCTTGGGAAGGCTGCACTGTAGTTTGTCAAAAAGCAAGCCAAATTACATAACCATTTATTTAATATTGACAATTACCGCTGATATATTTTTGTATTCTCTCAGGTGTTCAGTTATCCATTATTTCATATATTAATAATCCTTATATTCACAGATCTAGCAACACGTGTTTCGACAGCCATTTTGCTTTTTCCAGGCAAGAGAAGATTTAATAGTGAGATCCAAATCCACTCAAAACACACATTTATATAAAATCAAGCATTTTTCTCTATTGTACCAGTTCGATATAACAAAGTTTTAGGCTAATTTATCTTCTTACAATCTTCAGCCACTATTATTAAAATTTTTTATATCCTGTGTTCTCGATTTCCCGATCCAAGGTACATATAGTGCGCGGTGTGCACACACATCTTTCTGTTTGCAATGAGATTTTTGTGCAAACACGCGGCGCAATTTCGCTTTGGCTCTCACAGTACAACCTTCTGCTCGCCTCTTGATTTTATGTTGAGAATGGTGCACAAAGGCCTGTGAATTATCAAACGGAATGTTTTCAGAATGTTTTATACCACCATGGACGTTTCCTCCCACTGCTCTTGTATACCACAATATTAACATTGTTTGGTACAACAACACGACATTGAAGGCCTTGAGCAGGGACACAACAGGCGGGGGATATGAGGCAAACGAAAAGTCCGTCATGCCCACTCGATCTGGGGCCAACAGGGAAAGGCAACCTCTCAACCCACTCTTGACACAAGTGCCCACCTCCATGGAAAATATGAAGGATAGAAAAGCCTGGGATTCCAGCTTAATACGCAAAAAATAATATTAATTCAAAGAACCAATTTTTTGGTGAGGAGCCCTGGCCTGATCCAGGCTGCAGCAGAATCCCAGAGTTCCTGATTAGAAGTCTGCCTAGTTTTGATTCCACCTCATGCCTCTTTCACTAATATAAACGTGTATTCTTTTTATCTCAGTCTTGCAGTCTATTTTTCCCGGCTTTTCCCTTTTCATTGCTTTGATATCTTCCCTTTACTCCTTCTTTCACTCTTGATTTGGGTCAAAGGCTGGTGATAAAAAATAATTCCTAGTCTCAAAAAATGAACGTGGGTGCCTTCCACTTGCAAAATAAAAGCACTATAGGATCTAGGCTCATTATACTATTGCCATCTTAATCCATACCTGTGTAGGCCACAGATCAATGCTTGATCTGTAAAAAAACGAAGTGCCAGGGCGGTCGTTAGGAGGCCACTGCCGGCGTTTCCAGTGACTGGACCTATACAACTAATAACCAGCACACAGCTACAAGTGTGACAGTTCAGACTATTCCAGGCCCCCAGTGCTACAAAAATAGCTTGGGTGGCAGGTATTAGTTGCCATTAATATATACTGAATTAATAAACAATTGCTGTTCTGATTATCTTTAAATTATACAAACAGCGCCACCAAGTGGCAGCTTTCATAATTGCTGGTGTTGACAATTAAGTGCCGGTGCTGAGCACCGGAAACCATTGGCTCAAATTAAGCACTGGTGCAGATGCTCAGCAAGAGGTAAAACTTTGGGATACTCAACTCAGACTCTAACGCTCAGCACAGGCTGTCACAAGAGAAAGGAGTTGAGAAGATTCCTCTGGCTAGCTAGTGGGGTGAATTAATAAAATCTTTGGCAGGACAGTCTGATGACGTCAGCCATCACTTTATTTAACAATGAGAATACGTCCAACTCGCTGTTTCCTTCCACACCCACCTCTACGTGCAGCCGTGCCAAGTGTAACACTTCTGCAAGAAGAACACACAGTGTATTTCATCCTCAAGATTGATTGCGATCCAACCAGAGATGTACCACTGCCAACTTCCCTATGATTGAGACAAGGGCGGACCTTTGTCTCTCACCCACGTGCATTCCACACCCTTTAGTCGGTGAGCGCCAAAGAATCCGCCTGCTTGTATTACCATGTTAAAGCCGCTGTCTGGTCAAGGACAAATACGAGACACATTAACCACCAGTGTCGCGGTCTGTTCAAGAATTCAGATGGGTCTCCCTCCACCTGAAAGCCACTTTGTACTCACAAATTAATGAGGATCCTTATGCCCCTGAAAGGGCACCGCTATGCTCCAAATTATATGGTTGACACAACTGTAACTGGAACACTATAATCCATAATTAGGGGCCGATTATGATGGCGAACGGACCTGAGTCCGTCCGCCACCATAGAGTAGGAGGGAACCTCCGCATGGGCTGCGGAGTTCCCTCCTGTGCAATTAGGATGTGACCGCCACCCTGGCGGTCACATCCTCTATTTTTAACATTGCGGCGGGTGCAGCTTCAAGCTGCACCCGCAGCAATGTTAAAAATGCACGTATTGCATTTGTATGTAGAAAGTGGCAGGCACCGCGCGGTGCCTGCCGCTTTCTGCATACAAATGCAGGGGGGTACCATAGGTACCCCCCATGTGCACCCCCCACCCCCCCTTCACCTAGGGGGCCCGCAACGGCCCCCGCAGTGAAGTTACACATGCTTTTCCACGGCGGAAAAGCCGCCACGGAAAAGAATGTTACACAGCCCATCCTAATCTGGCTGACGGTGTCTGAGAGACACCGTCACCATATTAGAGCTTTTCCGCCGCGGTTGTAAGCCAACCGCGGCGGAAAAGCTGCGGACGGAAACCAGGACCCACCAGCCATCCTAATGTGGCGGTGGGTCTTTGGTGGGTCCGCAGAGGATTTTCCGCATCCTCCGAGCCGGCGGTGGCTTCCGCCGGCCCGGAGGATGCGGAAAATCCTCCATCGTAATAGGCCCCTTAGTGTTTAAGAGACAAATGGTAACAATAGCAACATGGCTAACTCTTGTATGGTAAATATTTTGTGTCTTCATAAATGGTGCTAATTTTTATTGAATTGTGCACTCAATGAGTAAACAACTGTGATGGTGGTCTCATACATGGATTGTTTTATTTGTATTATAGACACCCCTGAGGAAGGGTCAATCCCGAAATGCATCGGGTGTTTTTCAAATAAAAGACGTGACATGTGGAAACCCTCTTGTCTCCTGTGTTTGCATGAAACATCTTCACATTGGATTCGAATGGATAAAATGAATTGAAATCATTAAAACGAAAGAGATGAAGAGTAAATTGAAAAAATGAACAAGTTGAAAGTTTAACAAAAGGTTTTGATTGATTGGATTAATTCAAGTAAAGTTGGTTGTGCTGCTCGAAGGGGAACCGAACCTGAGTTCCCCTAGTGTTCTAGTTATATTGTAAAAATGAGCGCAATGGGACGGAGCGCGAATCGGGCATGCACGCCCTCACAGTTTAAAAACAAGTTTAAAAGAAATCAAGTTTCAGGATTAAAGTGGGATTACTTTGGTGTGCATCTTACCCCCTTTTGATGTTCTTTGACACAACTATAAGCCATTAGCAGCTTTTTTATCTTGCATGGCTGAAAGGGCAACAACAACAAATACATTATTATCAATTTTGAGGAAACTCCACCATTATTAAGGAAATACTCTGCAGATCTTATTTTTGTATTCGATATAGTGCAGACCTAGCTTTGAGGGGCATTTTTCAAATAAATTTTCACTTTAGTAGAAGTATTTTGGAAGTACGCGGCTGCATATGGAATCAAAAAGGGGATGGATTTGGTTTAGTGCTTACACCAATTGTAATTCTGCACCTGAGGTGGAGATACCATTTGCAACGTTTGATCATAAACCTAATTGCTCCCACCATGACTGAAGTGGGCTTTCTGCTACAATATTGAGTAAAACAACTGTAAAGGGGAGTGGCAAGCCCCATAGCCATTTCCTTAATGTGTTATATAAAATATAGTGGTCTGTTATCTCGTTGATGTCCAGGATAGGGGTGGGCGGAACTCACAGAATTAGATTCCACAGAATTCTCTGGACTTACAAAACAACTCCGCGAGCTTCCGTACAGACAAGTTGTGCTCGTTGCGCTGAGATTTAGCGCTGGAGCATGTTCAATGCTGAAAAATCAGCATGAACGACACCATGTGGCAAGCTGGAGAGTGCAGCTACTCGATTTGATTTTAGTGCCGCTTGAGTAGATTCTCTACTCAAGTGGCAGCCTTTTGACCAGAAACAGTCATGACCCCAGAATTGGAAAAATCTTGCCAGATGTCCTCCTAGTGACTGAAAATCACGCTAGGGAATGCCAAATCTCGCTTGTGCTTACCAGCTTACCATTGTGGCGTGCCTGGAAAAATTCAGCCATGCAGCTATTGCCAGGATTTGGCAGGAACTTCGCCTAACAAGTGTAACACGAAGTTGCCAAAATGCTGCCAAATCTGCAGGCGGATTGGAATATTTCGCCCACTCCCAGTCCTGGAGCTGCCTGACTTCAAGATGTCTGGAAAGTGGCTATGAAGGCCAAAAGCAGGAAGCATCTGAAAAACTGGATTTTGGGTTGAATAAGTGCTGCAAAATAAACAGACCCCAAAGAATTGTACAAGGATTTAGCATTAGTTGACAAACGTCTGTATTTATGATAGTTTAGGTGGGTCACCTATTTTATTTGGTTCAAATTGTGGATATGCTATAGGCATGTCTGTATGCTACAGGTTGGGCGTTCATTGTAGTACAAAATGTAGCACCACAGCTCCTGGGATGGTGACTTACAAAGCCTGGAACATGGAGCTACAAATCCTGGAGATGCAATCTGGGGCCTTAAGCTTCAGCTACTGGAAGACTGAGATGCAGTGATTGGGCTAGCACGCTGCCATTCAGCCATTGCGGAGTCCCAGAGTTGATTTTCTGGATCTGCAGATGCTAGGATGCGCGCACAACTGCAATTTCTAGCTTCAAAGTCTGGAACGTAGTTTCAGTACTAATGTTTTGCAGCTGAAGTTCCTTGATCTAACGGATGTAATTCCTGGGCGCGATTACTGCGTAAGCGTTTTCGACTTGCATAATGCAGATGGGTTCGCATTCATTAATTCCATCAACGCGCTGCAGAGCAAACTGAAGGCCTACCTCCAGTCCACCTCACTGCTCATGCAAGCGAGGTTCTTGATAAATCCCTATGCCCGTGAACGGCTATATGGGTTCAGTCCAAATCTGGCGCGCTTCAGTGGTGCATAGCAAAATGTCGTGGTCCCCAGCAAAATGCAGAGATCAGGGAGATCTGGCATCTCGCAGTCTGACGTAGCCCTTTGGCTATAGAGTGGTTCTCCGCTCTAACGGCTGCAGGCGTCCATGTTCCTCTGCTTGCCATATGGGACTTTAGAAGACTTTGGAAAAGGCCTGCTCATCCAAATATCTTAGGATGGCAGCTGGCACCCCGCTGCGAGGAAGCTTTGTGGGCACCTCGCAGCTGCTGGCGGGTGAGCTCCTGAAAATGGCAACTCAGTTTTATGAGATAGAAAGATCCGCCCATCTGTTCTGCAGCTGTGTTGGGCAGCTGCTGGCCAACAACTGTCGACAAACCCCAACACTGCCGCCATTCAGCCATCAAAGGCGGGGGCCTGTGCCCACCACAGGCACCACTGAATGATACGACCTCCATTGACGAGTGGGTATCAACTGTGCCATCCGCAGAAACGCACTAGCTGTGGACAGAGACAGCCCCACTCTTCTTCTTTCGTTATTATATTTAGGGCTCCTAGTTTAATTGCATTCTCTTTTTAGACATTTTCAACTGTAACTATCCATATTTATTTTTTGCTCTTTTTCTCTGTTTTTAGCCATTCTGATTTTGTGTTTTGCAAAACAACCTGAAAGAAGTATATTTTCACATTTTTTAATCCGTCAAGGGAAACTTCTCTGGATACCCGGCGGGGTTTACTGCTTGCTATAAGAAGCCATACATAATGCATGATGCATACGCAAACACTCATTTGACGTTTGCATTTCAGCACTAACGCATGCACATATTCAACTTTTTAATGCGTAACTAGTAAAACTTGCCCCTGTGCGTTTCTAAACTCTTGTGTATGAAAGTAACTCTGCTCAGATATTGGCCCGGCAGTCATAAAAGCCAGCATCAAAGTTCACTCAAAAGAAGATCTATAGATTTTTTAATATATTTAACATAAATACAGAGAGAGAAATAGATTGACTTCTGTATGTATTTATTTGTAAAAATCAATAAGAACAGAAAACTGGGAGCCCTAACATTTCTGATTGAAATACTCTTTCGGCGACAACAGTGCAAGAGATACAGAAGGCCTCATTTAGAACTTAGAGGCAAATGAAAATCCACCAATTTCTGGAGCAAATTTCAAAATGGAGAAAAAGAACTTGAATGCAATTCCTCCACCACAGTTTAGTATGAAACAACACACTACCAACGAAGGAAAGTCACTCCCCACATGCAGCACAAGTAAAACACAGAAAAGTGAGGCATCGAACCAAAAGAGTGCTGATTCTCATCACACTGCAAGAACATAACCTGTGATAAAACCATACAAATGCATCAATTAAAATCACTGGTCAATAGAATAAAGTGGACCACCAGCAGGGTAGGCGTCAAAAAGGGCAATGTAAAACCGTGCAGGGAACAAGTCTGGACATGTGGGAAGTGTTCCTGGCGATGAACACAGCTTGGAAAGGGGCCAGTTCTCAGGCAGAGTGACATTTAAGGGGATAGAAACTGACTACTTAATCCAATTCCACAGTGAGCAACCCTAGTTCCCTTCCTACGTTTTTTTTTAGATCTGGCGCAATAGCACAACTGTCTACAATACCTATTGTTTCCAAATTAAAAAAAAAAAATATATATATATATATACACACACACATAGTGTGATCTTTAGATCGTGCAGAGGAAGATTTCTCGCTTACTTCCTGCCATTAGCTGTTTCATAAATAACTGCTCCACCTAAGGAGTGCTCGGTTTGCAATGCATTTGGGACTATTTTACACCTCAAAAGAAAATCGAGTCATCGCGCTTTAAATTCTTTATCGCAACGATGCACTGTGTAGAGAAAGTTATCTTTTTTTTGTTTTTTGTAACCATAGCAGGTTTTTTTTAAAATAATATTTCATTAATGCCTAAAAATCTACGCCAGCTCTATTGGTTTTGCTAATACTTGCTTTATTTACAGAATGGGATGAAAGGTTGAGTTTGGGAAGGACTTGGTCATTGGTTTCCCAAATCAACATCCCTTTTGGGGTCAGTCTGCGGAAGGAGATTGGGCTCGCTTTAGGATCAGCACACAGTAGGGCCACCTCTTGGTGTTTTTATGAAAAAATATTTTTCCGTGATGTTATTTTATTTCAGGTGTTGAAGTTACAGACGATTAGCGTCAAGTTACTTTGGCCATGGTATATCAACTCTCTCTTGCGCGCTCTCCCTGCGAGGTGCTTTCCAAAAGCGATTTAAACTGGATCAGTGCCTGAGTTTTGTGGATTAAATCTGAAAAACAGATCACTTTTAGAGGGAGGTTGGACACAGTGTTCCAGACAACTGATTGGCCTTTGGGTAGTAAGTATGGATTTCATTACAGCCCCTCATAAGGCCTGGCACAGAGTTACAGGCCTGTCTCTGGTTGAGCACAAGGGGGGAGGGGCTATAAATAATACACATCTGGTATGTATCATCTGAGTCTTGGCAAGGGAGATCTAATTAAAAAGGAAGAGGAAAGGGGCGCATGGAAAGAAATGAAAGGGACAGAAAATTGCGTGCGAATGATGGAGACAGAGGGAATGAAGAAGAAAGGAGGCAGTAAAGTAGGAATGTGGAGTATAAATAGGGAAAGAAGTGGGGGTGAAGAGCATTAAAGCAAAATATAGTAAGAGAGAGCCGTAGCCAGGGCACTGCCCATTGATCTGGCTGTAGTGTGTACGCACAGTCATTCACAAATGTTGTTTACATTCGTTGCATGAACAAATGCACTTTATTCCATCAAAGTGAGCATTATTGGCAAAGCTGATGCTGGGGGGAGAAAGTAGGTGAAAATGATTGCCTTCTGTAGAAAATGTATGAAGTGACCAAATGTACCGTCCGGATGGGAAACAGTCCCACAATAATTCCAAAAGAAATACTTTCCAGAAGTTGGAATGATACACTCAATGGTCAATAGCAGGTGGTGAAACAGAAATACTTCTGTGGGTGGAGGCAAAGCCCACTCTATGTGAAGGAAGAGAGGAAGTGAAAGAAAGCAGGAAAAAAGAGGAAGGTAAGTAGCAAGATTGGGGAAGTAAATAAGGAAAGAAAGGAGAAGGAAGGGTGAGAAGTAATAAGACAGGAAGGAAGAGGCAAAATGGAAACGATGTAGGAAGGATGAGAGAGGTAAAGAATGGAATAAGCAAAGGAAGGAAGCGAGAGAATAAATATAAACTGGAAGGAAGAGAGATAAAGGTGTGAGAAACAATAAGGAAGCAATGAAGGGGGAAAAACGGAGGATTAAAGGGAGTTAGAGAAGTAAAGAAAGAATGAAAGTAGAGAAGCAAAGAGTCAACCAAAAGAAAGAAGAAAGACAAGTCAAAGAAAGTGATATGGCAAAAGTGAGGCAAACAAGAAAAAATAAACAAGACAGAACATGGCGCTGTACAAGTGATATGTTAAAACAGTCACAACCACTCTACAGTGGGTTCAAATGATTTATCTGCAACAGCACTACCACCACGCCAAGTCCTTCATTACAAGTGGCCCATAATTCCAAAGGGTCCAGTAATATTAATTCTGAGGGGAGAAAAAATGTGGTGATTCATATCAACTCATAATGAGAGCCTTACTTGGGTCAGGCTATTGTTCATGAGCCGACTGTGAAACTTCTTAGCTGGGTCCACACACAGTTAGTGAGTTGCTTTGGACACGTCTTATCTCGGTCCAGGTACCTGCCGTAAGGTGGTTCAGTACCACCTCTTTCCCTCCATGCGGCAGATTCTGTCGGACATTGAGTTCTTACAGGTCTCTTACTCTACCCCCAATTCTAGTTGGAGGCTCCTGCTACTAGCAGAAAGCAGCAGCTCCCTTTGGGGACAGCAGATGTTCCTTCCAGGCATATCCTAAAGGGATCAGCCATAATTCGGTCTGGCCTGGCTCCAAAAAGGCCAACGTTAGCTCATCTTCGATGAAAAGCTCACCAACAATGGGGACTCACACAAGGAATCAAGGATTTATTTTCTCCTCTGCCTTGGGTTGTTCTGTAAAAGTCCATAATCTCCTGTCGCGGCTGGAAGATGGAGTTACCGTCAACATTGTGATCTTCTAGACCAGTGGTTCTTAACCAGTGCTCCGTGAACCCCTGGGGGGTCTGTGATGCCTACTAAAGTGGTCCACAACTGTTTTGAAAATGAAATAACATTAGAAGACGAATAAAGTAGAACTACAATTATGCTTGTGAATTAAACATGTGATGAATTTGTGCATTTGTTTGATGTATACTGGTTTATGGATTTGTGTGCAATATTGTGAGGTTCACATCATAGAAATTGCCTAGGATGGGGTCTGCAGTTTCCAGAAGTGACTCAATGGGGGTCTCCAGGTTCCAGCAATGACTCAGTTGGGGTCCACAGAAGTCAAATGTTAAGAACCGCTGCTCTAGACACTCAATGCACACCCAGAAGCATCTCTGGATGTACCCACGGTAGACTAACATGGCCTCGGAACTAGAGACACCAGGTATACCCATACGTCCTGGGAATGGACTGAGATTTCTACCATCCAGGGCTCCAGAATTTGTCCTTATGGTATAGCAAAAGAATTGAGCCTTCTTTACACTCCTGCACCCACATTTACTGAAGTTCAGGGCTGGTATGAAAGATGGTGTGAAAGGTGGCACCGGTCAACTTTCACACGCAAAAGGATTTTTTGCGCGGAAAGCTGGTATGCTTGCAGCACCAACTGCTATTTCATCGCGTAGCACCAAATCCCTGACAATATATGCATAGAGGGCAGAAACAGCGCAAACATCCCCGATATTGAAAGAAGAGACTGATCTACTAACGTCACTCAAAGGAATACCTGTTGTGTGTCGGAACTAGGCAGGCATTTACCACGCTTGCCTTAACAATGCAGTCTAAACCATGAATGTGTCTTTACAACACATTCCTTTACCATGCAAGTCATTACAATGACATGCCTAAGGGATAGCTCTGGACTTTGGAATAGTATACTTTACTATTCTAACTTCAGTCTGCGCAATAGTAGGGAAAGTGTTGGACGCAAATTCCATCATCAGTCCACCTCGCTTTCCTTAAAGGAAGTTGTTGTAACGAATAGGATTTGTGGTTCGGACTGCGTTTTTAAGGCACAGCGTGGTTTGAGCCACGATGCAAAGGCCTGTTTCCCGTATTACCACCTGGCTGAGCCAGATCTACTAAAGTCACTCGTCTCTCAAAGTAATAACGCCTGGCTTTGCGTGGAATAGTGACATCAAATCAAATCACGTGGAAACAATGAGCACGAGAAACACTGCATGATATCGCCACACGTGGCATATATCACGTGGCTCACCCAATGAGCATAGAGATTTGTATAGCAGTGTGTGCTTCGAATACACAACTCACGCAGGACAGTGCTAGCTCGCCTCTCTGCTGTGGCAAAATGCAAAATCGTGCAGAGCACTGCGCAAACACAGCATTTCCATTGTGACCGCAGCCAATAACGCCAGTGATGTTTGATGTAGTAAATACCTTGCTGCACAATTTTTCCTATTTCTGGGGTGGACACCAGTAGAAGTTTACACAACACTCCATGATTTTCAGTAAATTTGGGTCCAAGCATAAGACATACCTCCCAGCCTATCCACGACAAATAAAAAAAATGTAATTCAAGTTTAGCAAGACATAGCACAGGTAGATTTCAGTCCAAAACACCATCATTCTTTATACAATAAATGTTGCTCTTTTGCAATAAACATTTTAATTCCCCTGCTCTCTACATGACAGACCTTACATGACACAGCACAAGAAGCAACTTCTTTTTGGAAACGTTTGTCATGTATATTGTATATGGGGTATACAGGGTCCAGCCACCGTACACCTCGGTATGGCTTCAAGCGGCATCTAGGCTTGAAGCGCTCTCATCCCACGATGCCCGAATAGATCACTAAGGTTCCATTCCATTGGCTGACGCAGATTTTGGATACCAACCACGTGATGTTGGTCAAAAGGAGCCAAGAAAGTGTCAAAGCCTTGGAGTTTCCTGCTGGGCCACTGATGCACTTCTACAACAGGGGCCACAGGAAATCCTTCCAACCTCTGAGAGGTGACACAAACAAATGCCAACGACTCCATCAAGAATGCAAGAAAGCAACCCTGAAGGGTGGATTTTGACCTATTTTGGCAGACAATGGGATTAAGTCACAAGTAGATGATTTGCCAGAGATCACACGTTGTATTCAAGAAAAGAAGTGGAGCTAGAACTCTGACATACTGTTTCCACACTCAACCATCCAGCAAATTAAACAGGTTAGGTTCATGAGGGCTGACCCTTGCCAGCTTTCAGTTAAAACCACAGATGACGTAGAAGGTTCTGTTTAGTTTTATTTTCTGTGGCTATTTTGAAAGTCTAACGTGGATCCAGCATGGTGTGGACCTACGTTGTGCATCCATGAAATAACCATGTATAACGCTCAAAGGAGCGATAGCGGTGGGATAGAGTCCTAATGAGTACCACTTCTTCATACTCATTAGGACTCTATCCCACCGCTATCGCTCCTTTGAGCGTTATACATGGTGGTACTCCTCCTTTTTGTTATATATTTACCTTTCCCAGGGGATTAGGAGTACTCTCCCAACCACTTCGGTGGATAAAATCCCTTTACTCTCCTTATTTGTTTATAACATCCATAAAATAACCACCAGTCCGCATCTCCGCATCGGTTAGAGCGCCTGCACGCGTGTGGAGTCTCTAGCTTTACCCCATCTCCAACCCCATGACGCCTGATCAGGGTTGGTACTTAGTTTCAGCCTTGTGGTACAGAAAGACATACGTTTTTGTCTGCCCGTCACATGCCTGTCTCCGTGCTGACCATTCCTGGCAGCCATCTTGTGTATTTCGTAACATGCTTGTGTAGGAAGCGCCCGCGGAGCATGGGTACCAAAGGCTCGGTCTGTTTGATTGAAAGCTTGGAGGGTGTGGCTTTGGAAACAGGAACCACTGTTTGCTTTTGAGACGCGCCACCCCTGTTATTACTTCCTGAATTGAAGGACTAACCGGATTTACTGCCAGGGTCTGTCCTGCAATGCATGCTCTCTAAGGATAACCATTCATATATTCTTATTAAGCAACTGGGGGGGATGTGGCTGAATGTGCGGCACGCTGCCTCCATACCCACCCTCTCCATCGTAAGAAAACCAAAGGGTCTGGTCCTATGGCTTCCTTTGGCTGCAGTGGTGGTGCTGCACACTGAAGTACTGGTTCAGTCAATAACAGGGTGTATGTGGCTGAACATGCAGCACACTGCCTCCATGCCTACCATCTTCCTCTTGAGGTGACGGTCGTCACTCTGCTATACCAGGTCGGTCCACTACTCATTGAACGTCGCATCACTCTACCATCCTGGGTTGGTCCACAACACATTGAAGGTTGCATCACTTTCCTATCCCGGGCCATCTATTACTCATTGAAGGTCGCATCACTTTCCTATCCGGGTCGGTCCACTATTCATTCAAGGACGCATCACTTTCCCATCCGGGGTCAGTCCACTACTCATTGAAGGTCACATCACTTTCCTATCCTGGGTCGGTCCACTACTCATTGAAGGTCACATCACTTTCCTATCCTGGGTCGGCCCACTACTCATTGAAGGTCACATCACTTTACTATCCTGGGTCGGTCTACTACTCATTGAAGGTCGCATCACTTTCCTATCCGGGTCGGTCCACTATTCATTCAAGGACGCATCACTTTCCCATCCGGGGTCAGTCCACTACTCATTGAAGGTCACATCACTTTCCTATCCTGGGTCGGTCTACTACTCATTGATGGTTGCATCACTTTCCTATCCTGGGTCGGTCCACTACTCATTGAAGGTCGCATCACTTTCCTATCTCGGGTCAGTCTACTACTCATTGATGGTTGCATCACTTTCCTATCCTGGGTCGGTCCACTACTCATTGAAGGTCCCATCACTTTCCTATCTCGGGTCAGTCTACTACTCATTGATGGTTGCATCACTTTCCTATCCTGGGTCTGTCCACTACTCATTGAAGGTCCCATCACTTTCCTATCCGGGGTCGGTCCACTACTCATTGAAGGTCCCATCACTTTCCTATCCTGGGTCGGTCCACTACTCATTGAAGGTCACATCACTTTCCTATCCTGGGTCGGTCCACTACTCATTGAAGGTCCCATCACTTTCATATCTCGGGTCAGTCTACTACTCATTGATGGTTGCATCACTTTCATATCCTGGGTCGATCCACTACTCATTGAAGGTCCCATCACTTTCCCATCCGGGGTCGGTCCACTACTCATTGAAGGTCACATCACTTTCCCATCCGGGGTCAGTCCACTACTCATTGAAGGTCACATCACTTTCCTATCCTGGGTCGGTCCACTACTCATTGAAGGTCGCATCACTTTCCTATCTCGGGTCAGTCCACTACTCATTGATGGTTGCATCACTTTCCTATCCTGGGTCTGTCCACTACTCATTGAAGGTCCCATCACTTTCCTATCTCGGGTCAGTCCACTATTCATTGATGGTTGCATCACTTTCCTATCCTGGGTCTGTCCACTACTCATTGAAGGTCCCATCACTTTCCTATCCGGGGTCGGTCCACTACTCATTGAAGGTTGCATCACTTTACTATCCTGGGTCGGTCCACTACTCATTGAAGGTCCCATCACTTTCCTATCCTGGGTCGGTCCACTACTCATTGAAGGTCCCATCACTTTCCTATCCTGGGTCTGTCCACTACTCATTGAAGGTCCCATCACTTTCCTATCTCGGGTCAGTCTACTACTCATTGATGGTTGCATCACTTTCCTATCCTGGGTCTGTCCACTACTCATTGAAGGTCCCATCACTTTCCTATCCTGGGTCGGTCCACTACTCATTGAAGGTCCCATCACTTTCCTATCCTGGGTCGGTCCACTACTCATTGAAGGTCACATCACTTTCCTATCCTGGGTTGGTCCACTACTCATTGAAGGTCACATCACTTTCCTATCCGGGGTCGGTCCACTACTGATTGAAGATTGCATCACTTTACCATCCTGGGTCGGTCCACTACTCATTGAAGGTCCCATCACTTTCCTATTCTGGGTCGGTCCACTACTCATTGAAGGTCGCATCACTTTCCTATCTCGTGCCAGTCTACTACTCATTGATGGTTGCATCACTTTCCTATCCTGGGTCGGTCCACTACTCATTGAAGGTCCCATCACTTTCCTATCTTGGGTCAGTCTACTACTCATTGATGGTTGCATCACTTTCCTATCCTGGGTCGGTCCACTACTCATTGAAGGTCGCATCACTTTCCTATCTCGGGCCAGTCTACTACTCATTGATGGTTGCATCACTTTCCTATCCTGGGTCGGCCCACTACTCATTGAAGGTCCCATCACTTTCCTATCTCGGGTCAGTCTACTACTCATTGATGGTTGCATCACTTTCCTATCTCGGGTCAGTCTACTACTCATTGATGGTTGCATCACTTTCCTATCCTGGGTCGGTCCACTACTCATTGAAGGTCCCATCACTTTCCTATCCGGGGTCGGTCCACTACTCATTGAAGGTTGCATCACTTTACTATCCTGGGTCGGTCCACTACTCATTGAAGGTCCCATCACTTTCCTATCCTGGGTCGGTCCACTATTCATTGAAGGTCCCATCACTTTCCTATCTCGGGTCAGTACTACTCATTGAAGGTCCCATCACTTTCCTATCTCGGGTCAGTCTACTACTCATTGATGGTTGCATCACTTTCCTATCCTGGGTCGGTCCACTACTCTTTGAAGGTCACATCACTTTCCTATCCTGGGTCAGTCCACTACTCATTGAAGGTCCCATCACTTTCCTATCCTGGGTCGGTCCACTACTCATTGAAGGTCCCATCACTTTCCTATCCGGGGTCGGTCCACTACTCATTGAAGGTTGCATCACTTTACTATCCTGGGTCGGTCCACTACTCATTGAAGGTCCCATCACTTTCCTATCCTGGGTCGGTCCACTATTCATTGAAAGTCCCATCACTTTCCTATCCTGGGTCGGTCCACTACTCATTAAAGGTTCCATCACTTTCCTATCTCGGGTCAGTCTAATACTCATTGATGGTTGCATCACTTTCCTATCCTGGGTCGGGCCACTACACATTGATGGTTGCATCACTTTCCTATCCAGGGTCGGTCCACTACTCATTGAAGGTCCCATCACTTTCCTATCTCGGGTCAGTCTACTACTCATTGATGGTTGCATCACTTTCCTATCCTGGGTCGGTCCACTGCTCATTGAAGGTCCCATCACTTTCCTATCTCGTGTCAGTCTACTACTCATTGATAGTTGCATCACTTTCCTATCCTGGGTCGGTCCACTACTCATTGAAGGTCCCATCACTTTCCTATCTCGGGTCAGTCTACTACTCATTGATGGTTGCATCACTTTCCTATCCTGGGTCGGTCCACTACTCATTGAAGGTCCCATCACTTTCCTATCTCGGGTCAGTCTACTACTCATTGATGGTTGCATCACTTTCCTATCCTGGGTCGGTCCACTACTCATTGAAGGTCCCATCACTTTCCCATCCGGGGTCGGTCCACTACTCATTGAAGGTCACATCACTTTCCCATCCGGGGTCGGTCCACTACTCATTGAAGGTCGCATCACTTTCCTATCCTGGGTCGGTCCACTACTCATTGAAGGTCCCATCACTTTCCTATCCTGGGTCGGTCCACTACTCATTGAAGGTCACATCACTTTCCTATCCTGGGTCGGTCCACTACTCATTGAAGGTCCCATCACTTTCCTATCTCGGGTCAGTCTACTACTCATTGATGGTTGCATCACTTTCCTATCCTGGGTCGGTCCACTACTGATTGAAGATTGCATCACTTTACTATCCTGGGTCGGTCCACTACTCATTGAAGGTCGCATCACTCTACTATCTCCGGTCGGTCCACTACTCATTGAAGGTCGCATCACTTTCCTATCCTGGGTCGGTCCACTATTAATTGAAGGTCGCATCACTTTCCTATCCCCGGTCGGTCCACTACTCACTGAAGGTCTCATCACTTTCCTATCTCGGGTCAGTCTACTACTCACTGAAGGTCTCATCACTTTCCTATCTCGGGTCAGTCTACTACTCACTGAAGGTCTCATCACTTTCTTATCCCGGGTCGGTCCACTACTCATTGATGGTCGCATCACTATCCTATCCTGGGTCGGTCCACTACTCACTGAAGGTCTCATCACTTTCCTATCCCCGGTCGGTCCACTACTCACTGAAGGTCTCATCACTTTCCTATCTCGGGTCAGTCTACTACTCACTTGAAGGTCTCATCATTTTTTTATCCCGGGTCGGTCCACTACTCATTGATGGTCGCATCACTATCCTATCCTGGGTCGGTCCACTACTCATTGAAGGTCACATCACTCTACTATCTCAGGTCGGTCCACCACGTTTGATAGTCGCATCACTCTATTATGCTGGTTTCATCCTCTACTCATTCAAAGAGGCGTCGCTCTCCTATCCCGCACAGTGCTCCTTGCCTGAGACAATACAATGCAGACCTGAAGCTAAAATGGTTGCTTTCCCGAGTTGTGCACGACTTGCACTGTGCTGCAGCACCTTCTCACAGCCATCCACGTCATCAGTGGGAAGCAAAGTCATTTTATACCCCAGACCAACTAAGCATGCGGGTGAGAGGTGAGATTAGTGAAAACTGCAGCCACATTCAGCGCCCCCTGCTGGCGATACTCAGACTGGGTGTAAAAATATGGGAGAGACCCCTTGCAAACCAAGGGATTGGGGTACTAGTAACTAGTAGACAAGGAGAAGATCCCTTGGAGAACCTATAGATATCCTAGAGTTTATACATATACATCACTTGTAGCCCAAATATAAGAAATAGATGTTATCACATCAAACATTTTTCTTATGGTTATCTTTTTATTTAAAAAAAAAAATTTGTATACAAAGTTAAAAACAAGACATCATCAAATGTTATGTTATGTTATGTTATGCGTTTTTATTTGGCGCACAGATGCTCCAGCTAAGGAGCGTCCTGGCGCCCGACAAGGCAGCTGCACAACACAACTAAACAATAAAAACAAACATATATACAACTAAGGAAATAAAAAGGTTTTCACCGCGCGGCGAAAGGAAAGCAAATCGCTCGTAGCGCGAATTGCCGGGGGCAAGGAGTTCCACAGAGCAGCTGCGCGCACTCGAAATGAGCGTCCACCGGCCCTACTCCGCTTGAAGTGCGGCACAACGGCCAGTTCAAGGTCTGCAGATCTTAAGGGTCGCGCTGGGATGTAATTGGCCAGGAGGGCCGTAAGGATCGTTGCTGGGGACCCCTTCAGAATTTTATAGGCGACGCAGAGGACCTTAAACTGGATCCGCTGGGCCACCGGAAGCCAATGCAGTGACCGCAGGGTACTGGAAGTAGGACAGAATCTTGGAAGGCCTACCACCTCTCTAGCTGCGGCGTTCTGAATCCTCTGTAAGCGCCCGATCTCTGCCAGATTCAGACCGGCCAGCAAGGAACTCGCATAATCCAGCCTGGAGATGACAGTAGCTTGGATCATGAGTTGCCTGGTAGGGGCATCGAAGAACTTAAGCACAGGACGGAGCCCGCGCAGGATGCCAAAGCAGCATGCAGCCGTGCGTTTGGTGTGGCACACAAACGTGAGGGAAGGGTCCAGCCAGACCCCGAGGTTCTTAAGCTCGGCGACTGGGATGGGAGCAGGACCCAAATCCCCCGGCCACCATCTCTCTCCCCACAGTTCCGTCTGTCTGCCAAAAACCATGACCTCGGTCTTGCTAGCGTTCAGCTGGAGACAGTTGGACGTCATCCAGCTGGCGACCGCCCGCAGTCCTTGTTGAAACCTGGGGGCATCGACTTCGGCATCCCCGCTGATCGTGACCACCAGCTGGGTGTCATCGGCATATGACACCATGGTCATACCCCATTGTTTGACAACCTCAGCTAGCGGCCTTACGTACAGATTAAACAACGTAGGGCTCAGCGAGGAGCCTTGGGGGACCCCCAGGTTTAACGGATGGAATTTGGACTGATAAGGTGGGACGGTCACGCTAAAGGCCCGGTTGGTTAAGAACGACCGGAACCACTCGAGAGCGGTGCTGGTGACACCAGCCTCCTCTAGGCGCAGCAGAAGGATAGGGTGCGAGACGGTGTCAAAGGCAGCGCTTAGATCTAATAGCACAAGCGCTGCCGTTTGTCCCGCGTCAAGCACGGAGCGAAGATGCTCCACCATATAAAGCAGAGCCGTCTCCGTGCATCAAAAGACAGTTATAATATCATTACTTCATGTTAAAATCAATCCTTTTATAAAACAGGATTGATTTAAAAAAAAAAAATTTAATAAAAAGATAACTGTAAGAAAAATGTTTGATGTGATAACATCTATTTCTTATATTTGGGCTACAAGTGATGTATATGTATAAAGTCTAGGATATCTATAGATTCTCCAAGGGATCTTCTCCTGGTCTACTAGACACCCAGACTGGCCCTTTTCAGGGTACTGCACTGAGCACCTCTGAGCAGGGATTGGTTTATTCTACAGCTCATGGTTGTGCAATGGATTGCAGAATGTATATAGCGCTTCCTGCTATTGACGAGGCCTGGAAGCGCTCCGATTCACATCTGCTTCGTTGGCGTTGGGGTGCAGGGTTGGCAGGCTGCTGGGTGTAGTTTGGCCAGTAAGGGGGTCTCGGATGCAGGGTGTGACGTTTCCTTGTTGGTGGGGTGACTGTGCTCTGCACTGCTCTGTGTTTGTGAATTAACACTCGTCGACATTTCTATTTCCAGCGCTGCCCCCGATGCCCGGCTCCGTATGAATTCACCCCGCGTGACCTTGGAGCTGTTGGCTCAGGATGAAGGCCGATGCGGTCTGTGATTGTTCAGTTTCCCTCAGGTCCAAAGTTCTGTCCTTGGTAGGTGCGTAAATTAATAATATTTACCGGGCACCGCCCTGGAAACGGGAAACTGCACTTGGCAGCAAAAGGCGGGAGATCTCTGGTGGATGCGTCCCCGCCTCTGCCAACGCGTGCCAGGTCTGATTGGGCACTCACCGGTGGCAGGACACCAGCCTCGCCGAGCAGGGCACAGAGGAATTCGATTTATCTGAACAATGAAATCAAAAATCAAACCTGGACTTCAGCACAGTCAAAACGAGCTGCCGCCTTCGGTGATATCTTTACTCACATTCAGGGGGTTCATTGGCCCTGGAGCCAAGTGAAACATCAGGTACGAATAGTGTCTGCAAACACCAAACCAGTCCAGCGACTGCTGCCAATTATTCATCCGTGGAAACCGTCCTGCCCAGACGGTGGAGGGCGGGGGAGTTTGTAACATTCAAGAGCCTGATAAATGGGTTCAACCATTACTACTGTCGAAATCTCACCGTAATCCGCACCTCGAGAGTTTCAGTTCCGGCAGTTCATGCTTCTGAGGTCGATAACATTATGGCTCAGAGCACAAGGATCTTCGATTAGCACAGGACATAAGCTTAGCCGTACAGGCTGCAAGATGTACAAATGTCATGCGTTTAAAACGATCTTGTTTTCACACTGTCAGGAGACTCAGGACCGACAGACAATAGAAAGTAGTGACAGATGACAAAAAACAGGCAAGTGTCATAAACACTGCTCCAAGATCACACTGAGCATGGGAACGCGCTGGGATACTCATCTGCAACTCCCCGTTTTTAAGGCCGTGGTCGATGACACGCACCAGCCACGACTCGCTCGGTACCGGACAACACCCCTCCCCTCCCCTCCCCTCCTAAAATCCAAACAGGAGGTGTTTTACGACGGTCTGGGACCACTCAAGTTCAAACGGATTCCTCCGTTATCTGAAGGTCATCGGGAAAGATAACTGGGGCCGCTGCAGCTCTGCGCAAAGCATGCTGGGGGACAAAATCCGGATATAATGGACCAGACTGCTAACGCAATTGTGGGCAAAAGTAATATTCGAGCTGTTCAACCTATTGACCTTCGGCCGCAGGGCATGACGGGAAGGGAGGGCCTAGAAACCGAGATCTGGCAGATTTTAGAAACGTGTAACCGGAAGCGGCCAAGGGCGCATTCTTGGTCTCTGCAGCTATGCGGGGTCAGGAGAGGCGCGCCCCCGAGGCCCACAAACTGCAAACCATCCACAGAAAGGGGTATCCCTGCCTTTTCAAGATGGCCGGCGAGTTTAGACTTCGGTCTGTCACACTCGGCGAGTTAGTACTTCATGTAACCACTCACTGCTCTCTTCTTTAAGGCCTAGTATAGAACAAGAATGTTTTTGTATTGTTAGTGGCAATGGCCACCCAAAAATCTCCTGGATTTTGACACAACTGCCACAAATGTATCTGAGGGGGAAAAATGTCTTGCCTTCATATCAACAGTCACACCAAATCTAAAAATAACAAGTCTACAGAATCTATTTGAAAGATGTGCAAATTGGGTAATATCTCCTCGTTCACCCCAAACTTAATTGGTAGGAATCCATGCCAACATTTTAGGACAGGGATGTGGGAGATTTAAAATAAAAAAATCGGGAGAATGAAAATTCTCCATTGACTTCTATTGTGGAAAATGCAAATTCAGGCGGGAGACAGCTAAAATAAAGCCATTTTTGGCTTGAAAACTCGGTGGTCTCCCGCCTGAATCGGGTCTATGTTGGTAGGATAAATGGTGGAGTGCCTATTGCAGAGATCTGTGACCCTTCAGGGTCTGCTCCTGTGCTGGCTTGCCTGTCTCGTCTGTTCATCCCTCCAAGGTTGACAGATTAAGTGCACGGTGAAGGCTGATAATAGGACTGCAGATTAGTTATGTCTTTAGAGTCCTGTGTGTGAGCTGTGTTATAAAATGTCCATAGTTCATGTCCAAGGGAATTCTGTGGCAACAGCTTTTTACTCTTAATTATGGACACTGTCCATATGACATGACCATATAACAGTTGCATCATTTGCAGATTTCAACAAAAAATATGTTTAGCTCATATTGATCAAAAGTAGCTAAATAAATCATATATGATGCAATGCAAGTGCAGATGATTGGTAAACACTGGTAACCTTTCCGAGTTTGACTGCTATATTCAGGTATTTAACTGGTGCAAATGAGGGGAAACTCTTGCCCAGACAGTGCAAACGTGGGCTAAAATGACAAAGCTGCATTGTTTTGCATATGCTTGTTGCATTAGTAAGATAAACCTGCTACATAATTTGGTCCTACACTGTAACATAATTCAACATGGGGTCTTCTGTAGTTCTACTGATTGAGACTGTCTCTGACTCAATTAAAGTATTCACAGTTAAGGACAGTTGAACAGCAAATTCTACACCTTGTTTTGATTTTGGCAGGCACCTTTTATTCACAAGTTGATTATTCGGTTTCTTTCAATGCACTGAAAAAAACAGAAAAATCTATGTATTTCTTATGGTAGACTAAAAACATTTTCACAAAGCAGTTTTTGCATCTTTGTGTTCAAGTCTGAAATCGAAAAGACGATTTCCAAATAGGCGTTGGTCCGGGTCGACCCCGAATGACTGACACAAAGCAGCTGAGCGGGCAATGGGTCCTTAGCTAGTTGAGGGTGGTTTCTGGGCACACCGCTAGACAGTCCACACCTGTGTGCACAAGAGGGCGGTGGCCACTTCTGCCTCCCAGACAGGTATGCGCACCTGCCCTGAGATCAGTGGAGCCGGCGACACCCGTTTCAACGAGCAGGTTTTACTTTTTTTACGTTCCCCATTTGAAACATAACAATCTCCCATCACCAGGGCACAAGTCCTAAAAAAAGAAGTGGGGGGGAAGTTGACGTCACAACAGGAAGTGACGTCATGAAAGGTGGCTTGCCCTATCAGACTAATTGCCTCCTATCGCTCACCCCTTAGATGTGATTGCATCAGAGAAGCCAGCGCGTGAGAAGCGTTCTCCATGAGCTTCGATCTCACCCCAGAAAGGCCAAAGAGTGAATGTGTGACTCCATTTGCTCCAGTTATCGAGCTCCCAGTAAAATAAGTGGGGGGACGCCGTCCACCCGCGCGGTACCCCAACTCGAGCCCTGCCCATCACATATATGTAAATACATATTAGGAAGTAAAATGTGGCAGGTGCAAGGTGCTTTTATTGGTCCCCGGATGCTTGTCTCTGGTCCTGGAAGGACCTGGTTTGGCAGTTTGGGCTGGACTATTCCCATGAGGACCAGGGTAAAGACTGATTTGCATATGGCTGGGTCTGAACTGGGGTGGCAGAGAGCTAAAGATCAATGGATTTAACCCAGATCTCTGTCTGGCTTGACTGTATGACATTGTTCTGCATTCTGTCCATCAATTGTTCTAGTTGCATTTAACCCAGAACTCTTCACTGGGGGTGAATGTTTGATTTGTTCCACATTCTGTCCATCATTTGTGTCGCTTTTGCAGGGCGGTTTCTGGGCACACCACAAGACTATCTACACCTGTGTGCACAAGAGGGCGTTGGCCACTTCTACCTCTCAGACAGGCATGCGCACCTGCCCTGAGATCAGTGGAGCCGGCGACACCCGTTTCACCAAGCAGGTTTCGCGATTTCAAGCTCACCGTTTGAAACATAACAATCTCTGATCACAAACCTGTAAATACAGATTAGGCAGTAAAACGTGGCAGGGGCAAGGTGTTTAGCGCTAAGGTTTTTGATGGGCCTCATTCAACACGTATTCTTTGCCAAGTCTTTCACAAAAATGCCCTGCTTGGACTAGAAGAGTGCAGGCTTGTAAAGGGTTTTTTCTTTGAGTCGCGCCCTGGCTCTCAATGTATTTGCATTTGAAACTTTGCATTTATTTTCTGGCTAGATTCCTTACTAGGCCTATTTGGTGTTGTATTTACTCAAGTAGGGCAGAGAAACCCAGGCTCTCTGCAAGCTCTAGAAAGCCTCCAAAGATAGACAGAATGCGAATGATTCTTCTAGTAGGGTCAGTCCGAATTCACTATAATCGTGCCTGCTTTTGGTGTGACATCATGTGATGCAAAAATAAAAAACTCAGCCAAGGCCTAACCTACCGGTTAAGAGTCCTTCTCTGTGAAGGGGGTGGAGTAAAATATTGTAAAAACTATACACTGTGGCCGGGCAGGAAGTCAGTGCTTAATTTGTGCCAGTGGTTCTGGGTGGTGGGTCTTTCTTTTTCTTTCTTTCTTTCTTTCTTTCTTTCTTTCTTTCTTTCTTTCTTTCTTTCTTTCTTTCCAAAGTAGGCACAGCTGCAATCATCTGGGAAGCAATACTTAAGAGAAGGTCCATCCATATTTCGTTTGCTGTCGCTGAGCCTCTGTGCTGCGGCTGCAGACCGTAGAGTAGGCTGTGGAGCACCGCACTGGTAATACCCTGCTCTGAGAGGCAACATACAAAGCCGTTCATCACACGCTCCACTGTACTCAGACATGAAAGAAAACTTCACAAACTCACTCTCGATTGCATTTTAGCAACCAGCCAACATTAGAAGACTCTCGAGGCCCCTTCCCCTGGAAAGCAAGGTCTGGGATATCTGTTTTCCGGTGCATTTCCTTGAAGGCTAGTTACAAGATTATCTAAATGAATTTTCTGGTCTGGAATTTTTTGAGCCTATGATTGAAGTGAAAAACGACTAGTTCTTCAAACAATGCTTAATTTTGAGAGTTGGACTCGTGTATTGTTTTTTTAAGTAGCTAAGGAAACAAATGAACAGAGAGGTAAAATGATTTGCACAGGATCACACGTTTTGGTTAAGTGACAGAAAATATACCTCCCATTGGACCAAACTTTCTAATTAAACCCCAGGGCTTCACAGAGTCAGGTATATATCCTGAATAAACTACAATTATATACAATAGAGCAAAATGGCACTGACTGCGAGCCTTGACCTGCAGGAACCTGTGCCTTTGAGTGTGCTTGAATTTAAAACCAAAACGGCACCTCCATTTTTAGATTGTGCCTGTGCAACGCTTGCACTGAGCTTGCAAAGTCTTTTGCAATAAATAAAAACATCTAAAAAGGGACTTATAGCCCTTACTTTCCATTTGTGTGTATGCTTGTCACTCTGCTTTCTCTGCTTGCTGTTGGTTGCAGCATGCTACTTCCTGTTGCATTTGACTTTCTCTTTGTGTGTTTTCTTATCAGTGGAGCTTGGATGAAATACTCCCTGTGAACTTCCCCCCTCCTTTTATGACACTACTTTTTACTTTGTGATTAAACGTGAATGGCAACTGCCCCACCCGAAGGTATTGGAGTGTTTTACGTTAGCACCAGTTCTTTACACAAGGACACATTCATTTTTGTAGGCACGGAGAGATTAAGCCAGTTGCCTAGAATCAAGGATGTTAAGCCGATGCCGAAACTCAGACCTGGTTTCCCAGCTCCATAGTCGGCAGGGCTGGCTCTAACCCCACAACCTCTCCCAAGAGGATGCCACATCTTCACCCTAGCCTCGCCTTCAGTTCCACATTTTGTGATTATGGCCAAATCACTTAACACTATTGGTGCGGCGCATTTTCCCGCTGTGCGCTGAAGATTTGAAAATCCTGCGGTTCAGGACGAGCTCAGCTCGTCCTGAGCGTACGAGAGGTGTACTTCATGACGAGCTGAGCTCGTCATCAGCGTCGAAGGGGTTAAACTCCCTGTGGCAGCCTGCATTTGCTGTTGGTTGCCTGTCCACCTCTCACCCGTCGCTGCTTGTCCCGCTGAATTAAGTTGCACAGATCCACTCTCCCCCAAATCACCTTCTCCCATGCTTCTGCTTTTCACATTTGTTTTGCTTGTGCCGTTTTATGCAGTGTAAACAACACCCGAAGGTGGTGGAGCACTTTACATGAGCACCAGTTACTTTACACAAGGACACATTCATTTTTGTAGGCACAGTGCGATTGAGTGATTTGCCCAAAATCAAGGAGATTAAGCTGATGCCCAAACTTGGACCCAGTTTACCGGATCCATAGTTGACAGCTCTGGCCCTTAAACCACATCTTATCCCGAAAGGACGCCATATCATGTCCCTCGCTCTGCCTTAGTTCCACGTTTTGTGATGACAGAAAAATCACGTACTCTCCCCGTTTCTAAACACAACAAGCATTGGCAAAGCCAGTAGGTTTTTCATGTGTGAAATCTATTGTTTTTAGGTCTTGGTTAAACAGCGCTCATGCTGTTTTGAAGAGATGTGTTGTATTATATCTGTGGGCTTAGAGGCTACGCAACTCCCACAATTGGTAAATTTCAGCGTCATTCTAATTTTCTTTGGTGCCATTCGTCATGGCATGCGGGCATCATGCCCGCTCTTGTGTTTGGGCATACCATAGGACATAGACCAGGTACATGTCTACTTACTCTGCTCCTGGTGTGCACAGCTATTTTTAAAGTAAAAAGGCTCCCAAATGATGTAGGGCGGTACAGGTTGGGAATCTGATGGGAATTTCTCTATGCACCAAGAGAGTACCCTGGGATAGATTTCGCTGTTTAACCTTCACAGTTGAGATCACTGTTTGACAGACACATAGCATTTATTTCTTTTCGACCCTTTGCTACTTTATAGTTGGTAGTTGCATATGTATAAGGGTTGTAGCATTGACTGGTCGATAAACATTCCCTTGGACCCCCTTTTTGTTTTATAACAGCACTAATAATTGTCATAGAAAAGTATTTCACTGACAATGTCCAGCACTAATAATTGTCATAGAAAAGTATGTTACTGACAATCTTAATCTCTGATAATTGTCATAAAGAGGTATCTTACTGACAATGTTCAGTACTAATAATTTAAGAACTGTGGAAAATTAACATGACTCGTGGCTGGGGGGTTAAGTAAAAAAAATGTAAACTAACTTCGCCTCTGGTCCCGCATCACGTCTCCTCTCTCTTCGCCTTACAGTAAGCAGGCAGCCTCCCTCTCCTCCCCTAAGCCAATCACAACACTGCAATGGCAGTGTTGTGATTGGCTGGGACGCCAACCCCACAGGCGTCTATGGGGAGGGCATTTTCTCTATGTAGGCTGCATGCAGCCTACATAGAACAAATGCAGAGTGTATGCACGACTGGTTTGGTCAGCCCTGGGGCAGACCAAACAGGCAGCGCCCTCAACAGAGGGCAAGCCAGTCTTCCCCTGCCTGAAGCAGGAACGCCCGCCACCAACCCAACCCTGCCTTCTGCTTTCTCCCAATGCGAGAAGCAGAACCATAAAATGGTGCTGCGAGAAAGCAATGGGGCAACGCTCCTCTGCCCACGTGGAGGAGCCGTCCCTGATTCTGAACCTATCTGAGTGAGCTTCGAGAAAGTTGAGTACTGCATCACATCCAAGATGGCAAACATACAAAAACAATTCAAAGAAAATGTCTGCTTAAAAGGTTTCTTCATCACACCTCTGTACATTTCTGTCCAGTGCTCAGGCTAGCTAAGGATCGACACCTGCACAGCCAGACACTTAAATTGTGTTTCAACATAAACTAAAGAAACTTTTGCCAATCCTCCACTGTGTTGGATCTGTCATGGCATGCAGTTAAAGATACAGTGATTGCTAGATGCCAAGTTTGCAGTGCAACAAAAAAAAAAGATATCTTCTCGCCTGAGAAAGCCCTTGTAAATCTCTTGTTTGAGACACTACAAATGTTTCCAACGCAACAGCTGCGGTGTCCTCACCCATGCATTACCGAAGCCTTGTACGCCTGCCAGGCGTGGGCCGGAGCAGTCGGAAGGCGGTGCAGGACATGAGCCATCAAGAAGGGAGTGCTCACTTCCTAGTGCAGGAGACTGATGGGCCTGGGGCATCACGTGACCAGTGAGACATACCTTGCTCTCCTAAATCACATGAGGTAATCTTGGCCTGCTCAACCATGGTTGGGTGTGCAGCATTTAATTGTCTGTTCAAGGAAATTAGACAGTAAGGTTGACATGCACCAACAAGGGATCCTTAACTGTGTTACTCAACTGGGAAAGGGAGCGTCTGTACAGTAACTGTTGGGCAAACACAGAGAACCACAAACTAGGCCTGAAGTTGTTGTCCCAGATACCCTGTACAGTTACACACTCTATGGTTGCTTAATACCAAGGCTGCCTAGTTTTGACTCACTTGACCACATGCTTATTTCTTCCACCATATAAATTGGTTGCCTATTTATCTCACTCTTGCAGAATCTTTTCCATTCCTTCTTTCTCTGTTTGTAACTGATTTCTTCTCATTCGCTTTCTCTCCCTTCTCCTTTTTGTTGCTTTCTATCTCTTGCTCTCGGTCTAAGTCTGGTAATGAAATTAAAGCACTCATCCCCAAAAATAAGAGCTGGTACCAAGCACATGAAATCACTGGCACAAATTAAGCACTGGCCTACCTTAGCTAAGCGTTAGATGGTTTTCTTAGGTTGTGATGCATTCAACTGTGAGCACAACTTTGAGTTACTGGGATTGCAAAAGATGCTATACTGGCACAGGGCATGTTATTTTCATATTTTTTCAAAAATGGCTTTTGTAGATTTCAAAACCTTGCATGTCTTGTTAACGTCCATAGTTTGTGTCAGACAGGCCATTTTTTTAGGGTGTTAAGAGGTGGCAAATGGTTTTGGGCTGGGCAGTGAAAATGAAGCCTCCAGTCACATGGCTTGCTTAACAGACTGATGTGTAGCTAAGGTGCCCCATGTTTACTTTAAGGCCCAAGAGGAGGGGAAAGAAAGAGAACCAAAAATGACAACCTCTTGACGGACCTGTATAATTTAAGCTTTGGTCATAGCTTTATGTGTTTAAGCATATACAGCACAGAAACATGAAAAGATAGACTCAAATCTAGCTTTTTGAGCTATCTTTATTTATACAAAAAACATGATTGATTTTTACTTTTTTCTGAATACATAAAAACACTTTTTTTGAAAATATATATCCATTAGAGTAATTTTGACTTTTTATGAACAAACAAATAAAATAAAATTTTAACAAAATGAGCTAAATCGACCCCCACTAAAAAGCTGTGTGAAAATCAAAAAACAATCATTCCTGCAGTTCTCTCTCTCATACATTCTAGGACTCATACTAGGTGAGAAGTGTAAACGCAAATCCACATCTGAGAAAAACAACATATTCTACTTTGTATTATTTATACATGAGAGATCATTTTTCCAATTCTCAGCTGTGTGTAGGAGGCTGGCACATCTCAAACAAGCATTAGCAAAGTCAATAGTTTGGCTGTTGGGCGCCAGCGTTTTTGCTCTGTCAGTGCTTGTTTTGTTTGTCATGATTGTTACCCAAACGCTATTGTCAGGGAAGCTACCAAGCACTCATTACTCTAAAAGACAACAGTGGCTTAAAGCAAAAATTTGTTTGGTCTCAAAATGCACACATTGCCACAGTTGTCCCTGGTACTGAAGGGAACTGCTTTGTGTGTGGACGTGCTCCTTGTGCAATGGAAGGGTGCCGTCACTAAAGTTGGCTGTCTATTGCACCATGCTGTACACTCTAACGAACATCATAAAAATATACCAAATGTTTTGGTAACCCAGGTAGTAGGGCGCTCAGCAAAGTATAGGGATAGTTTCAATACGCCAATCTGTTCCTGGTGCTTCTAGACGGAGACGTGTGGTTACCAAAACACCCACAAAAGTATGTCTAATAAAATAAACAATTCTCCCCGAGCACTCAAATGTATGTTCTAAACATGTATCCAAAGTCCAAAGTATAAAAAGTGTAGATCGACACAGTTACAGATCCGTGGTCCATGTAATGATCAATAACTCAGATCCTTTCAATCAAGGTTGATTTAATTCTCAGTAGTTCTTATCTTCAAAATTCATGATTGTCCACAAACTGCAGCCATCAAAATAAAGCAGCCAACAAGTGTTTCGTCGTGTCAGGAAGCACACGTTGACTTCATCAGGGCGTAATCTCAATATCCATCGCCAAAATCTCTTTCCATCAGATACAAAATGTAGTATATTTTTCAATCTCAAATTAGAACTCCCACACTTTCAAATTATTCAGAGTAGGAGTCTTCTTTAATTGTAGACGAGTATCAAAATCTCCACAGAATAAGATCAATATATTTACGCGGGTCCGTATATCTACAGAGCGGTTGCTGTAGATATACGGACCCACGAAAATATATTGATTAAAGAAGACTCCCACTCTGAATAATTTGAAAGTGTGGGGGTTCTAATGTGAGATTGAAAAATATACTATATTTTGTATCTGATGGAAAGAGAATTTGGCGATGGAAATTGAGATTATGCCCTGATGAAGTCAATGTGTGCTACCTGACACGACGAAACACGTGTTGGCTGCTTTATTTTGATGGCTGCTGTTTGTGGACAATCATGAATTTTGAAGAGAAGAACTACTGAGAATTAAATCAACCTTGATTGAAAGGATCTGAGTTATTGATCGTTACATGGACCACGGATCTGTAACTGTGTCGATCTACACTTTTTATACTTTGGACTTTGGATACATGTTTAGAACATACATTTGAGTGCTCGGGGAGAATGGTTTAGTTTAGAATAAAAATTTAAATGGCACAATGAACTAACGGTGGATGAATATGGCCAGCTGAAACCCCCTCGAAGTAAGTATACAATACATATAGTTTTACTAAAATTAAAAGGTCTTGGATGACGTCAGACGTTATAAAACGAGAGGAAAGGAGGCAGGCGAATATCTTGCAATGGCCTGTCGTCACTTTAAACGCACCACTAATCCCCTCCGCCCAAAGCCCTCTGAGGCGGTCTGGAAGGCAGCAGTCCCTGTCCTGTAATTTCCGGAATGTTCTGGAAGGGCACGTGTGCTCGTCGGCCCGGCTAACGCAAGACTCGGCTTTCAAACCCTTGAAGCGCCTGACGAGACGGAGCTCGGGGCGCCAGACTTGGCACCAGAACCCTGAATGACGTGTACCGTACAACCGGCCCTGGACTAGCGCCGAGGGCCAGCTGCCACGCTAGACTGGGCCAGAGGCAGCGCACACCGAAGAGGCTCCATCAGGGAAACACAATTCAGTTGGTATATTCAAAACAGATTTCTGTGGCAAATAAACACCACAACTGGCAGCTAAGCTTTATGACAAGCATTGGCAAAGCCATTAATTGTGGCCAAGGCAAGCCAGCAATGTTTTGTTTCTATTTTTCTGCATACACAATCGATATAAAAATAGTAAAAGTAATAAAAAAGTAGTATATTTGCAAAAAAAATAATGCATTAATTCCCCCCCACCCCAAAAAAAAAACATGAACTGACAGCAGAAATGAAAGCTAAGGTTGGCTTCTCCGCATTGGCGCTCTGAAGTAACCGAAAGGCAGCAGTGCACACGTGCAAGAGCAAAATGCTGGTAGTCACAGTGAAGAGAGAGAGTGCCTGAAGTGGACTGACTCCTTTCCCCCAGGCTGTGGTGGGCAGAAGCAAAATGTGAAGGACACTTGACCAGACCAATGGATGAAGAGAGTTAACCGAAAGTCCGTCCATGTGAATGTATAGATTTTTATTATGAGTTTTTTTTAAAAACATGAGTCGTAACTAAACAGCTGAAGCTGTCTCTTGGCCAGACCTGAAAAAACAAATAATTGAAGATACAAATTCTAGCTAGGAAGTCTGGGTTTGGGGTGAAATATAACCCGAAGGAGCAGGTAAAGCCCTGAGTCAGCTTGGACAATAGGAAAGTTGGAGATTCTGTGACGGGCAGGCTTATGCCTTTAAAACACCATTGGAATTGAAGTGTAGTACGACATGGCAGTCAAAGTTGACAAGCTGAATATCTGACTGTTTTATCTTTTAAAAGGCACTAATTTAGAGGAGGTAATTACAGTAGGAAACCCCAAAATTGCACCCCATAACTCATAGTCACATGGCATAGACGTCTTATATCCAGGTACACGCAAAGTGTCCGTCAAAATGATAATGGAAAGTTGGCCTTCCTAAAAACGATTATGTTAATAACTCCTTGTATTATGTCACATTGTGAAATTGATGTTAACACATTAAACCATGCCCTGATGCAACACGTTTAAAGTGTACTCTATGCGGCTACCCCTGGTCCTTGGGAACATGACACTTTCCTCCTGTTGAGGCAGGTTCCCCTACCCCAGTGGTTCATACATTGATTTCCCCTGGAATGCTCTGTTTCCCAGGCTCATGTTGCACCAACCAAGTGCATGGACAGTCAGGCCGATCCCTTACGTGGGTGCTGTGGTGGGCCGCAAGGTCGCTCACACAGCCACATTTAAAATGAATGAGAGCAGTGCTGCATTCGTAGTCCAGGCCCTGTCGCAGCACCTGGAGGCGGCATCAAAAGCCAAGCATCAATAACCAGGGGTGCAACGCAAAATGTTGGGGTCGCCATGAAAAATAATGGAGGACCCCCAACAGATTCACTTCGGTTAGGCACAGAATACCCGCAGAGTTGGGCACCCCCTGACAGCGTTACTCCCTCCTAGGCGGTTGTATGGCATTACAGCGCGGGCTTTTACCCTGTGTGCCATTACAACGCTGTTTTTACAACGCAAGTCGTTACAACGACTTGCACTTTAAGGGCTGGATAGTGGAACAGTTTAATTTTCTATTCCAACTCCAGCCCACGTTACAGTAGGGAAGGTGTTGGAATAGAAAATTAACTATTCCCTATTCAACAGCGCCCTCCAGCACAAGTTGTTGTAACGACTTGCGTTGTAAAAGCATCGTTGTAATAGCAGTGCGTGGTAATGCCCGCGTTGTTATGGCGGTTTACCCTCTTAGGCTATTCAGAAGGCCATTTTAGGCCTCATTTTGCAGTCTTGTCACAGTTGTGACCTGGCCTGGGTTTGGTTATTGACAGCTTTACTCTGTCCCCTCTCCAGCTACCCAAAGGCCCAAGCAGGAGAAGGGATGTACCCAGCATCGAGCGGCCGATGACGCACTAGCTACACGGCGGGGCGTCGTCGAGCCAGACGTAGGACAAACCTACTTCAGAACTGCCAGTTCCTAACAGGCTCAGTCAGAATCTGTCTCAGTGTTTACCAAAACCTCAAATACTACAGGAATGTGAGACTCAGGCCCCACAGAGACTAGGGCCATGGCAGACCCCGTGCAGGAAACTCTCCTAAACCAGAGCGCGAGGCCTTATTTGGAAGCGCGAGACCAGATCTGCTTATTCTTCCTCCACAGCGTAACACTTAGTTAGTTGCAGGGCTGCCTTCCTTTTTAGGCTGCCTGACTTTGTCTTTAATCCATCTGCAAAGGCCTAATTCTCGCTTTTTTTCTACGCTTCTTTCACCAGAGGGTCTGTGGGTCAGAAAAAATAAATTCCGGGCATTCCATTTCCCACCAGAAGCAAAATGGGTTTAATAGCAGAATGCACTTTTAAGTGTTATTACAAATTGTAGGTGACATCATCAAATTGTAGAACTGAAGTTTACAAACTTCCACTGCAAAATACTAAACTAAACTACTAAAATACACAGTTGGCATAAATGTTAATTTTATTACGCAGCATTGTTCCCCAGCAACCAGCACCTGGTTTTTGCCACCATGCAATGGCGGATCTACGACAGATGCAGCAGGTGCAGTGCACCAGGACACAGACCTCTGATGGGCTCATTGAACTTTGCATTTTACCACCCCAATAGCAGTCAATGGGGCCATTTTCCTTTCTTGCACCAGAATCCACGCATCCTTGCTACGCTACTGCACCCATGGACTTTATAACGAAAAATAGGGCCTTGGACAGAATAGCAGCTGTTCTCTCTCTTTAACCCCTTCGCTGCGGCGGCCATTCCGCCGCAGCGCTAAGGGGGCGGGGGGGCCGCGTGGCGCGCCCATGCTGGTGACGGAACCGCTCCGTCACCAGCCGCGGTCGCGCTGTGCTCATGACGGAGCGGTTCCGTCACGGCCCCGCCCGCTTAATGGAACGCTCAGCGCAGGCGCGGAATCCGACCGCGGCTGATGACGGAGCGGTTCCGTCACCAGCAGGGGAGGGGTTAAAGGCACAGAGCATAAAGTAAATCTAAAGTGCAAATGTTCCTCTTTCCACAGTGATTGGGAAGCCTAGGAAAACCAGAACAGGGCAATATTTCAGAGATGAGGCATAACTGCCAAGTGTAGTAAGATATTAGGTTTAAAGAATAGTGAGGGGCAAGAGCTGGTAGGCGTGTAGCGCCTGTCCAAATTGTGATAACTGTAACTGATGCAATTAGTTATTTATTTCAGAGAGAAGGTGAGGTGATGAACTTGCATGCATGATAGCTTATTCGGTTAATGCACCTGCAACAGAAATCTGCACACACCAGAGGCCTCTGGTTGGAATCTTGGCGGAGTAAACTCACAGACTACAGTTATTAGCAGGCCGATAAAATGAGTATTAGTGAATTGTGTGACAGCAACATCTACTACTCCCAGTGCTAAGAAACCTTGAGGTTTTTGCATCAAGGGCCAAGCAAAAAAAGTGACCATGATTATAGCAGGAGACAGAAATTGTGCCTGGGTGTGGTTGGGTCAAGGATAACATGATACATAATCACGCGGTGCAACTTCATTTGGGTAAAAAAAAATCTGCATTTTTCATACTAGGTCTTTATTTGTGATAGGGGCTTGCAGCCAAGAAGCAGAGACCGAACCACTGCGTGAGCCGGCACTTCAAGCCTGTGGCTTCCAGAAGGGCGTGGCAAGTATTTCCTAACCCTCTTCCCCCCTCCCATCATTGTGGGGCAGGAGTTTGAATGGGACATTTGGAAACACGTTAGGTTCCCAAAACCACTGGATAATATTTCGACGAAAAACATTTTTAGTTCAGAGATGAGTAGGGCTGTCCATGTGTATTTAGAATGTATTTTTTTATGCTTCAGGATACACAGGGAAGAAAATCACTGCATAGCGCATTGATATTTTTGGGTTTGGAGCATGCATTTTTTTTAAATTTCCCACTCCCTGACGGAAAACGGCCTTTATACCGCAGCTTCAAGCATGCGCTCGTTTCACCACATGCTAAACAACGCTTGCCTTAACCACTCATATGCCTGAAGCACGCATATGCATAGTTAAGGTAGCTTGCTAAGTGGGCGGGAGAGGAACCGGGTGGGAGGGCCTGCACGAAGGACGGAACGCTGTGAGGTAAGTTGGGCCTGGGGGGCGGGGGGGGGTAGGTTTTAAGGGATGGGGGCCAGTTTTTAGGACTTAGGGCAGGGGAGTGGTCGAGCAGAGCTTTAGGGCTCAGGGCAGGGGGGAGGCCAGTCTTCAGGGCAGGGGGGACGTTTTTAGGGCTCAGAGCAGGGGGGAGTCAGGATAGCTTAAGGTTTTAGGGGTGGAGTCTTTTTTCAGGCTCAGGGGGAGGTCAGGTTATAGGGCAGGGGCCAGGATTTTTGGACTCAGGGCGGAGTGAATGGGGTGTGAACTGTACCACACATCCCTTTAACAAACATGCCTTTACCACAAAATTGTGCGGCAAAAGCATGCGTAGTAAAGGAGGGAGATCTTAAGACGCATTCCTTGTTGGGGCTGCGTCATTGGCGTAACGAAAATTATGGGGGCCGAAGAGGGGTCCCCTTCGGGCTCAATCATGAGCTCTCTAGCCAGAGTGCAGTGCCGAGGGGGGCCCCTGGAGCTTGGGGCCCCCTGCACCGTGGGGGCTGCGGGGACCTGTGTTACGCCCCTGGGCTGCGTGTTAGAGGCACGTGTTGTTCAACCATGCATGCCTCTGTCATACAACCCTGCCTGACCTTTTTTTATTGTGAATTGTGAAAGGGCATCACTCTGAAATGAGGCAGCAACAATACCTTGATTCCTGACTCTATAATTCGTTTTTTGTCATTTGTACACATGCTAACACTATATGGGCAAGTGTTTAAGCATATCAGTATCAGTTTAACACCTGAAGACAGCAATGAGCAACTGAAAGGTGAACTGTCACCGCATGACACAAGGCCTATCAGTGCGCGGCAACATGTGTTGGTAAGGTTTGTGTAATTTTTTATCCGGTTGAGATAGACGTACTTTTTTAACATCTCCAAATTATGCAGAAGATGACAGATTTTGTGGCAAGTGCAACATATCCGTGATTATGGAAATGCTGCAGCATCCTATAATGCCAGTGGGCCTGAATATAGTACAGTATGGGGTGTTGTCACCTCTCGTAATGGACATCGACTATTCAAAGACAAGCTGGAAATCCATTCCTTGCAGTGGTTTTCAGCTCGTTTTCCCTGCCACCGTGTGATATCGGCTACTCAATGAGTGACCGTGTGAAGGGAGTCGATATTGTGTGTCACACAGTGGCACCGTGCGAGTTGGCAGGTCTGCAGTACCAGTACTCACCATCCCAGAGTCCCTGTCTGCTTCTGAGAAGTGCTGGTTCTCTCCATTAAAAGTAACACATCCCTGCTGAGAGGTGCAGGTACTCTTCTCTTTCACATTTAAGAAATGCAGGTACTCAGTACCAGATGGCACCTGCCCATTTAAAGCACTGGGGGCCACGTGTGCATGTGGTAATGGGCGCACCCTGCACGAGCCATGTTTCAAGGAATGTTATGAGTGAAGGAAGTTTAAGGTGCAAGACTAGCCATTTTGAAGGAGACTCAGAAAGCCAAAGAATTGAAGATTATTGATCCTTTGCAATAAAGTGGGTTTTGCATACTTATCAGCTGATCCCTTCCCAGACAGCAAGTTTTTACTCTGAACTAAATGAAAAAAATGGACGATGACTAGGTTGCTCAGTCGGTTGACACACCTGTTGTCCGTTTCGGAACCCCTCAAGTTCAATGCAATTTTTTGGGCATTCCCTATTAGCTCATGGATTTTGATTAACGATAATGATAAATAAATGTGTAAAGCACGTGGCTACCCCAACGGGGTTTAGCGGCGCAGCATGAAAGCAGTAATGGTAAAATAGCCAAGTTTTCAACAGTTTGCAAAACTCCACAAAGGAAGTACAATTCCGAATATTTATAGGGAGAGGATTGCATAGGGTAGGACCTCAAAATACAAAAACCAATAACAATCTTTAGGTTCTGTTTAGGCTTGTATACAAACACCTTTAGAGTTTTAGAAAGAGTTCCTTCCACCCTTGTGAATTATACTATTGTTTTTAATTGCTTGTTTCAAGTTTTGTAGAAAATCCAGTTTATATATTTTAAATATTTTAAAGTTTCAGTATTGTACTCTTAAACCTAATACGTGCATGCGTCTTTTACACACGCGAACAAGGTAAATTAACAACATGCCCAAAACGTGAAACCCGTCGAGATGGCTCAGTATGTCATGATTGCAAGAACAATTTGACGGTGAATGGCAGCTGTCAGACCAGTTTAACACACTGACAATTTAGTTTGTCCCATAATGTCTAGAACATAAATGACTGTATTAATTCTACTAATTATATTATCATTATTATTGCTACTACTAATATAGGAATTATTAATATTCTAATAATATTAACTTCAAAATGACTCAGCAGTTTAAATGTCTCTTCAAAACTATTTGTGCACATAAATGATTATATTAATAATGATATTACCAATTTTACTACTGCTAATATGATTGGAAATGTTATTAATATTAAAATAATAATTACAGCAATACCAATAGTTATTATTACCAGTAGTAACTGCAAAATGAGTCCGCAGATTAATGTCTCTTCAAAGCTGACTGTGTGTGTGAGCTATAAGTCACTCACTGAATCCTGGCACCATTGACCCAGCCGTTCCTTCACCGGCGATTGATAAAATGAGTATGTTTGGGTGGTGATAAACTAATTATTGTACTAGAAATCTGCAACATGTGCAGTGCCAAGAGCACCTGCCCACTTTCTTGCTTTCCTCGACCAGTCACTCTCTTTCCAGCCACCCATTCTCCCTCTCCTTCTTTCCTCTTCTCTCTTTCTCTGTCTCTCCCTCCCTCTCTTTCTCTCTCCCTGGGACTGCTGCAATTAACCCTGCAGAGCTGAGGGAACTGTCAGACCCCAAGAGCTTTGAAGACCACTTCCAAGGGCCCCAGGACACCAGGGAAAAGCACGGTAGTATTAACAGCCTGTCCTACCCTGCTAGCTTGGCAGTCGCCTTACCTGGCCTTTAACTCCTTGTAGTCCTCGCGTACTTTGCTGAGCTCGAGCTGCAGGCGCGCGCGCTCCTTGGCCACGGCGTCCAGGGTCTTGCGCGCGTCCCCCAGCTCCACCTGGTAGGCCGACTTGATGCCCGTCACCTCACGGTTCACTGTCTCTTCGCATTCAGTAATGCGCAGTCGCAGTCCAGCGTTCTCCGACTCGAGCGAGCGCACCTTGTCGATGTAGACCGCAAGTCTGTCATTGAGGTCCTGCAGGTCCTCCTTCTCCTGTAGCCGGGTGATGCGGGTGGGAGACAGCAGCGGGGTACCTCCTTTCCGGGTGCTGCGCTTCTGGCCCGGGGTTTCCATAGCAGCAGACGTCGGATGCAGGTTCCGTCAGAATCCAGACAGAATCCGTTGTCGGGAGGCAAGAGAGCAACCGACAGCTGGACTGTCCTCGCCTTTGCTTCTGGCAGTCAATGCGCCCTCCTCTCCGGCTCCAGCTCACATAGCCAGACCAAGCCAAGGGAGGGGTCATTACGCCGCCAACTCCACGCCTTCAGTGTCATTACGTTATTTTTATTACATGAGACTTGGACAGAGAGGGGAACCCACTGGCAATAAACCTGAAATAACCCACCTACATATTTCACAAGGCTTAGTGCAATATCAGAGTTTTGTCTCAGCAAAAATCTCAGGGAAAAAGAAGCTAGCGACCATGGATCGTGTCCTAGGGCTCACAGCTGCTGTTGAGTACTCGGGCGTGCTCCAGCTAGGTTCACGCTACACACGTATCATGTACATACATGCAACGATATCTCAAATGATGAGTTCCCGGAGTATGTACATCACCTCCAACCTGTACGAACTAAGTAAGGACAGCCCTGTGCGCATATATTTCCGCTTGTGTTCCTGGTCAGTGACGTCATAATGCATGGGCACGCTGGGCAGTTGCCCAGGGGCCCCACGAGCATAGGGGCCCATGCAGACCAGAATTTAACACACATTTTCCGTTAAACATTTTTATTCCTGTGAGTGGTTGTGCAGGCTGGGCCCAGTGCCCTGTTGTGCCCGGGGGCCAATAATGCTGTTAAGATGGCCTGGTCCTGGTGTGCTTAGAATAATAGCAGCTTTGTATGCATATGTAATGGGAATTTGGTAGTTCTTTCATCTTTGCAAGCTGTCTCACTCCATTCCTAGGCGCACACTGACTTCCAAATTGGAGTGTGCGTCTGTCCCTCCCTAAATGTCTCTTACAGCGACACTCCTTACATTCAGTAACGAGTACATTATAGAAGCTTACGGAACGCATAGTGCGCATGTAGTATCCGGCAAAGGGACTGAAGTCCAAACAAATCAAGTCATTCACCTCTCGTAAATCCTGGCCCTATCCATGCTCAACAGCGGTAATAAGTAACATATCACCCCGCGCATGTGCATACATACACATTTATATATGTTTGTGCCATGCAAGTAAAAATAAATGGGGCCCAATAAATCATGTTATTTCAAACAAGTGTACTGATGAACAGATTCACATTTATTACTACAGTGCAAATGGATTATTCCCAGAGTAGAGCGTAGATAGCTTGATAAAAAACATACTTAAATCCTCCATTCTAAAATCACTTAACAGGAGAAAACAATTTGGACCGTATTCGCAAATTTTGCTTGTTGTGGTTTTAGCTCAGTGCATAGATTGAATCCATTATGCTCTGGTTCCGATTAAACACTTCTGCTTATAACTACCATGGCTTATACCGCGCGCAGATCTGCAGAGTGCAATGTGATATTTATTACCATTGTTAAAGGAGGGGAGGGTCAGCCTGACCCAGTCAGGGTTGTACATCTTGTGAATTATGGCCCCTCCCCACACTCAGCAATGGTACTAGATAGCATATTACATCACACACACCTTTCTCTCTCTGTTCCTATCGAGGGGACGCTATAGCCGTTTTTCCTGATATTGGACGTCTATATTATACAGTGCATATTACCAGGATGAATCTGGGATCCCTTCATCAAGAGTTGAGAAGAATATTAGTATGATGGAACTGAAATTCTGAAGCTCTAAGGAAGTGAATTAATTTCGAGAAACACATGTTGGCATGGCTGTTCTGTACCACTACTATGTGAAGAGAATTTTGTGATCAAGCATATCATGTACTTCAAATGTTACTTCTACCAAAGTTGAAGACAACTTGATTTGTGTCTGAACAAGGACGGACGATAATAAAAGAGTTTTGCATGGACACTTAAGAAGCAAAAAGTGTGTTTTTCTCAGTGCATGACTATATATATATATATATATATATATATATATATATATATATATATATATATATATATATATATATATATATATATATATATACACACACACACACACACATATATATGTACACACACACACACATATATATACACACACATATATACACACACACACATATATATACACTTTCTCTTCAAAAATAAATAAAATCAATAACAAATATTACATAAATGTAATGATGTAATGTGCAATTTATTTGTCAGTACCAATTATTTTGGTTAAAAGTAGTTTCTTGGTAACACACGAGTATATGAGCATGTACGAAAAGTATTTCCTGTGCGGAGAGTCTCGCGCCACAGATGTGCCATGTTTAGTGCCCACGGCAACAAACAGATACATCATCCTCTTTTGTGAATAAAAAAAACTGACCTCATTCAGTCAGAACGGCTTAGAACCGTGGGATTAAAAGACGCTCCGCCCACTCCTCCCATCTGCAGTAGATGACACCATTGGAGCGGGGTGGCCTATTCACTGTATCTCGCGTATACATTACGGATATATGTCACAACTCAAAACATCAAAAACGGATATTTTGGGGGTCTGGATTCTCACCGGTCATGTGATCGGAGCTGCTCGGGCCCCACTTCTTGAAATTCTAGCGGCTGTGTCCCACTCACCGGGTGGTACCGCCTCAGATCTGAGCTCTCCGTCATCTGGCCATACACTTTATCAGTTATAACAGCTCTGGTTGTAAAGTTCGTAGATAAAAGGAAATTTCACTTAAAAAATAGACTAGGCACCAGCTCGGTACAAAGGACACACCAGTGTGACATCTCAGCAGGCAATGCCTCTGATGTTATCTGTGCTTAGCATCTAGGTAAGACATTCAAATTCCTGGTAGGGGCCCCTTAGCCTCTCATCCTTCTGAGATTGATGCAATTAATACAGTTGAGAATGGTAATGCTCATGCTTGGTGCCCTCAGTGCTTTGAATCTGTCAGACCGTAGCAGCAGAGCACTATAAACAACAAGCACTGGCAAAGCCAACAGATCTTGACTTTATAATGCGAGTACAAAGCTGTTGGCTTTGCAAATGTTTGTTTGTAAAGCACTGTTTACCAGCAGCAAAAGAAAATGACCTTTCAAAATACTGAAGGGAGAGCAAACACATATCTAATGGTATCTCAAAACTATACACTGAATTGAGTATATTAAATGTTTATAACGGGCATGTTATATTTTTCAAACACTTTTCATCTAAGGGAACTGTGAAGAGACCTTAAAAATAATAAGGAAGCATCAGAATGTAAATGGAATGGTTTGCGAGGGCCTAATCGACTTCCCACAGGATTCAGCCATCTTCTCCTCTGCACTGGCCGAGGGAGCAGATGTATGGGCCATGAGGAGAAGTGTCATGCTAGATACACCTTCTGCCTCGGGGCCAGCAGAGTGAGTGCAGCAGACGACCCTCCCCCCTGCACTATAACAGTCTTTGTGAGCCAAGGCTTGTGCTTTCAAGCAACATGCGGAATGCAGTTGATGACACATAAGCAACCTTTAAAGTCTGCTTCTCAACGATACCCCAGCAACAATATCCCTGTTTCTGGGTGTTTACAGACAAGTAGAGGGGGGGGAACACAGTGTTGGAAGGGGGGTACTTGAGAGGTGAAGCGGCACAAGAGGGGGAAATCTAACCTACACATGCACTCTTATCGAGTTCTGAATAAAAAAGAAAAAAATAATTCCTTAAATGTGAGCAGTGGGAGGATACTAGACTGTCAATCAAAATGAACGTAAAGTTGCAATGCTCCAGGGTAGAGAAAAATATAAAAAAAACCAGGAAGGAATGCCATCAAATAAGAACCAATCAAATGAGAGTCACAATAAAACCGACCAATGGTAAGCAACCGGCAGGGTGCAGGCCTACTGTAAGCTCACAATAGATCTTTCGTAATCAGACCTCTTGGGTTGTCTGGAAGGCTCGACCTAAAATCCAAGCCAAGCACAATAAGATGCACCTGTAGCACCGATAAATGAGATGAAGGCGACTGAATGGAAAACTCTGCAATACCAGTCTTTCGTCGTACCAAAGAATCCTGTGCAGTGGGGTCGACCCCAGATTTCTCATAACAAATATATTTTAAAAGGCCACAATGCTTACTTCAGGTTCAGCAACAGTTCATGGGAGAAATACTCCTCTGCAGGAACAAAAGACGCTAAAATGATGAGCAGGGATAACAAAAGTATTAGTTTCACCTACAAAACTTGAAGAGAGCCCCCTTCAAATTCAGGAAGGCTCTTTGCTCATAAACATGTGAAGGGCCTTGGCTAAAGGGGACAGTTCTAATGGGTTATGGCCTGATTCAAATAGAAAAGTGTAAAAGTGCAGGTGGAGTTGTGCAACATGGCTTGAAAGTACTTTTATACTTTCTTTTTTTCAAATTTGCAAACTAGGTATGCTTGTTCACCTAACAGTAAACCTGGAAAACTTTGCAAAGGATGTATGACGTTATAACGCATGCTTTTACCACGCATGCCGTTACAACGCAGTTTTTACAACGCATACCATTACAACGCATAGCGCTTTGGGGTGCTGGATAGTGAATAGTTTAATTTACTATTCCAACTCCAGTCCCCGTGGATAGTAGGGAAGGTGTTAGATAGTAAATTAAATCTATTCCCTATCCTAGAGCGCCCCCCAGCGCAATGCGTTGTAATGGTTTGCGTTGTAATGGTTGCATCGTAATGGTAGTGCGTTGTAAAAGTTTCGTTGTAAAGGCTGTTTACCCTTTGCAAAGCATAGTATTCCAGTATACTACTGCACTTGCAATGGGACTTTTTTTAGTCTGCCTATTCTTCCCATGTAGAGTTGTAGGTAGTGTACAATTCCGCACAGTGGGAAGGGCTGACAGATGTAAAAACAGCACTTTCACTACAAGGTATTATGTTTGACCCTTACAGAAAGCCATTGGCTCACACCAGTTCTAGGGGTGATCTGTTCTCCTTCACATCCTGAAAGGGAAATTACTCCAGGGCTTGGCTGGAGTAAATCGACAACTATTTTCAGAAATTAGTCGATTTCAGTTTGTGACTGCCCACAAATCGTCACGTTTGCGGGAGATTCACTATCTTACAAAGCAAACTGTGTTTAGTTCCTCAAACATCCCACAATTTGCGTGGGATTTACTACTGTAGATTCTTAGTTGATGAAAATTAACTAAGGGCCCCTTGTGCAGTAAATAAACGTATCGATAATTTTACAGCCCATGCTAAATAATTTACAAAATGAGAAGAAAACATATTTATTTTAAAAATTCAATGCCTTAATGTAGAAGAAGATTTTTAGTATACAGGTACCTATGTATGTCTCCTTCCAAGTGGGACAATTCAACTCCATCACCATTTCCTACTCTCAAAACATAAATAAAAGTATACAGAACATATGGACAAAGTTATTATAGAGATAGATAGATAGATAGATAGACAAATAGATAGATAGATAGACAGATAGACAGATAGGACAGATAGATAGATAACATCTTTGTATACAGTAAAGCAAAGAATAATCAAAATACATCCGTTTTCTCTTTTTGCGAATTATGCAACATGAAATGCAAAATTATTAATCGTTTTATTTAATCCTTGAGGAGCGCTTTGCTGATTTTGATAGTTTGCTGGTTACCCCAGTCCTTCGTGGGGATATCGCCCAGGGTACACCCCACTGGTGATGTAAGATGTAAATGAAGACACTTTCGCCCTCAGACATAAGTGACTAGCCAGAAAACCTTATTCAGGCCCTTAATACCCAGAGCTGCCAAGTCACCATGCCTGCTTAACTCCTGCAGCCCGTCCTGACTTTTTATCCAACTGCTCTTCGCTTGTTAGGATCTTTGAGCCCATAGTTCGAATGTTATAAGCAAAACTAAAAGTCCCAGAATGCACTGTGTTAAAGTCCCAGAATGCATTGTGCTGAAGGTTTACAAGCCAAGACAAACTCAAGGCACTGCACATGGCATTTAGCTACTTCGCAGCTGTACATTCTCTAGTTTATGCATCAGACGCTGCAGGGAACCCCTTCATGGTCATTTCACGCTCGAGTCTTCGCTGTATTGGAGCTCTGCATACTCAATGGGTGGGGGGGGGGGGGGGGGTTGAGATCCTCCAAGGGCATTCCGAGAATTCCGAACAGATCTGTCTCTTGAGAGCTGGAGGGTACCGTTTGCAACGAGGCCGGAGGGCAGGCCTTTTATGCAACGACCCTTCCTTAACTGCGAATGTCTCTTGGAGGCACTGGATTGTAAGGATTGTTATATACCTGTTTATTTAATTTAAAAGTGTATATAGCGCAAACAAATAGCAATCGGGTATCTGAGCACTTTAGTTACAGTTACTGAATGAATATGACCGAACTGGGTAACAGCAACCCCTACTATTTGCAGAACCAGTTAAAAAAATAGTTTCATCGATTAGGATACATTAGAACATTTTAAAATAGGGATATACGTTAAAATCAGCAATCACCCAAATGAACAAGTAAAGGCAGGAAATTCAATTTTTGGCACAGGGAACTGTGCTCCGACATAAAGCAGGCACTGGAGAGAAGAAAAACAAGTGGGCACCCTTGATCTTAGTCAATATGTTGCAATTTTTTTCCAGATTCTCAAATACCACAAAAATCTGAGAGTCAGCACCTGGCAGCGCCTGGGTCTACCAGAGGCGCGCGGCAGGAAGCGCTCCTAAACCCGCGCGCAAGGCCTTATTTGGAAGAATGAATGAACCCTTGCCTATGTTTCAACCAGAGTTGTAAGTTTGTTGCAGGGTAGCGTTTCTTTTTAGGGCTGCCTCCCTTTATTCTAATCCCAGTGTCCTGACTTTCACATTACCTTAGTGAGTGAGGCGCGCTGGGGAGCATAAAAATACAATTTGGGCCCATTGTTTTATGCCATGAGCGGGGGTAACATTTGAGACCTTGTCAAATATGGTGGTCACTTTAAGTTACTGTTCATTTATTCATTCATTGATTTTTGGTAACACCCATTGGTTGTTCTCTCCGGATGAGACCATTTTGAAAGCCTCAAGCTGCAGCAACTGAAGAGGGACTACATTACGTTGCTTGCTTTAATGAAAGGGAAGAAAGACCATAGACAGCCTCCTGCTGTGAATGTTGTTGATTGTTTTCATATAGAAAAAAAGAGTTTGTGACAAACTTGCACTCACTACTCTGTGCTGCTAATGGCCAAGTCCTAGTCCTCATCCTTACACTCTATGACACTCATTACGATGGCAGGAGAATTGACCCCCACTGACATGCCGTCGGTGGTGGCCCGCCCGCCATCCAGGACATTGGTCTGACCGCTGCCATACAATGCAGCCGGTCGGACTTTATAGTTCTGAGGGTAGGACCGCCGCCTCCAACAGAATCAAAGAACCTATTGGGACGGCAGTCGGATTCCTAAACCTACAATGGAGGCGGTGCCTGCACCACCGTAGGGATTAGGATATCCCTTTCTGACCGCCTATTCACGGCGGCCCCACCGCCATGAACAGGGAGACGGAAAGGGGACTTTGGGGGCTCAAATAGGGAACCCTGTCCCCTGTGGGCACTGCAAAGTTGCCTGGGGGCACATGTAGTGCCCCCACACATCTATGCACCTCGTGGCAGGCACCACATGGTGCCTGGCACACAGTGCATGTATGTGCACAGTGTGCCTTTTTCTACTGCGGCTTGTGCTGCGCCACTTTTCCTGGGCCACAACAGAAGCCGCAGTAGGAAAAAGCATTTTACTACCACCTGCAAAGCGATCCTATCCTAATCAGGCAGGTGGGACCACCGACACATTATCGGACTATCATCTGCCCGAAATGATGGTGGTTGGTGGTATGATCGACCACCATCGTAATAAGGGCCTAAGTTTGGTTACCTGTAACATTGTGGTTGAAGGACTACGTAACGGTGCCTTCTGCCACTGAAAGGGACCAAGGCCTGTGAATACGCTCTGCCTCAGAATCCTGATGATGGTTCCGAGAGAGAAAATATTTGTTATCACAAATAACCACTAGCCACTCGACTAGTCTTAAAGACTGGTCAGGGGTCGTAAATGAACAGCTTAACGCGTCATAAATAATGGAAAATATATTACATTCAAAAATCCATCCTATCTCCCTTCTCTTTATACTTTACATGTGACCTAACAACTAGTTCGCTTTTTAGGTCTGACATTAGCCAAGACCTTTTGATTTTAGTAAAATAATATACACATATTCGGCCACATGCATCATCGGGACATTTTGCGATTCCTTATTTGCGAAAAATAGGGAATCGCAAATAAGGAATCGCAAAATGGGATGCATCAATTTATTCGCATAATTTTTGCGATTCTGTGAAAATCGCAATTTTTACCGAATCGCAAGGATTATGCGAATTCTAAATTGCGATTTTGCAATTCCCATTGATTCCTATGGGCCAAAAGGCCCATAGGAATCAACGGGAAGGCATTGACATTTTGCGAATTTCTATTAGCGATTCGCAAAATGTTAATGCATTCCATGGGTGCAGGGGGGGGGTCCAAATGACCCCCCCCCAGCACCCCTGAAATGCATTTTTAAGTGCATGTTACACATACACATGTCCTAAGGACTTGTGTGTCTGTAACATTACAGTGTTTAAAATGCAATTTTGAGCATTTTTAAACTTTTTCGCAAATTACCACGAGGTTCACCCTCGTGGTAATTTGCACCCCCTAATTGCGAATTCGCAATTTAAAAAGCAATCATGCATTGCTTTTAAGGAATCGCAAATTTGCGATTCCTTAAAAGCAATCGCATTTTTGGAATTCGCTAAAAATAGCGATTTTCCCCAAAAAGTTTGATGCATACAAAAAAGATATTTAGGAATCGCAAACGGCCGAATTTACCGATTTGCACCGTTTGCGACTCCTAAATACCTTGATGCATGTGGGTGTTAATTCTTACAGGGGTTTTCAACTGGCCCTCTTCATCCATTGGTCTGATATTGTGCCATTCACATTTTCCTTCCGCCCACTACAGCCTTTGGTTATCTTTCCTATGAGTGGCGTCAATCATTCTTTTCACAAGGAGCCTGTTCTCACACAAAGTAACTGGCATCAGTGCTACTACGACAATGTGAGCTTTTTGAGAGCTCATGTCCACACCTAAGACATCTTTTATCCAGCTAATAGCCTTTAGACTATTAGTAAGTGGATGTCTCGTCTTCACCTCAAATCTAACCCTCTAAAAGCAGAGGTTCACCTAACTCCTATAAACACTCCCAACTCTCTGTACACTGCTCGCGAGACATTCTCGGGTGCAAATCTTTGATCATCGCTTGTACAAAATGGCTTGCCAACACATTGTAGAATTGACCGACTCTTCAATCCTACGTGAATGGCATGGACAACGGTGTCCATTTCAATTGAGACTCCTATATGGGCTTTGAGCAGTAGTATTGCAAGGTCAAAGTTCACCTTAGGCCTCTCAAGACAGGACTATGGCAATTTGCTCTTCATAACCAACTTGTTTTTCTAATCACTGGGGATTGGAAAGCCAAGAGAATCAGAATACACCAACATTTTGGGGAAGCGACATATATACAATAACTATATTATCAAATTAGGTTGCAGTAGAAGGTGGGAAATAAACAGTCAGGGGGACAGGAGGAGACATTGTCCACAGTGTGGATTTTTGCAGAAGAGTGGGATTGGGCAGGATTCTCATACTGTTTTATTTATTTGTGATTGCCCAACTGGTGCAACTGACGAATAGATATAAATTTGAAGTCATTTACTTATTTCAGAAAAGAGAGGACAAAATATCTTGGAGGAAAGCACTATAAGATAGCTCAGTGGATTAATGCTTCTGCTGTTGATATATTTTGGTAATCTAAGCGTCACAGGTTGGAATCCCAATGCATCCGCCTCTTAGAATATCCCCTCCCCAGAGCCTTCAAATGAATGTGACTGAACTGCGTAAGAGTAACCTCTACTATTCACAGCAGTAAGAAGCCTCAAGAGTGTAGTGGCAACCGCTACATAAAATATAATGTATCATGATCGTAGTGGGAGCTGGAAAATGTGTCTTGGCGAGGTTGAGGACGGATAGAGGATACCGTGATTTTGTGGAAACACAAGGCGGAAAATCAACACGTGTGGGGAAAAAATGCATGTTTTAAAACCGATGGGTGTCCACTAAGGAGAAATATCAAGACAAGAAGCCAGACAGAAGCACGTCATGGGCCTGCCCCTCTAACCACAGGCCTCCAGAATAGGCGTGGACGGTATTTCATAATCCCCGCCTCCCTCGTTTCTTGAGCATTTTGGATGTCAAGCCTGAGCTAAAATCTTCACTCTCCTAAACCAGTTGCATAATCTCCAAAAACTAAATTAAGATAAATTTATAATGTGTTATTAATGCTTGAGGTTGGTTGTGGACGGGACAAAGAGAAATTTGCATTTTTCATTTACCAAGTAGTGACATTTTGAAGGTATGAAGAACAGCCGTCCTGGGTGGGGAAGGAACACTCCCGCTGTGAATGTTCACATGTAATACAGCCCAAGGCAGGCTCAGGCGAGGTGCTAAAAATATCCCCTGGTGTCTGTACGTCTCTTCCACAGTCTGCAAGGCTTTCAGAAACCCTCTGGGTAAAAGTTACAACAATCTTTTTAATTCTTTTTTCGGCCTTTTCTTTCTCCACAAATCGATCCCAAAATTCAGAAACCACAGGCCCATCCCCTTAATGCTACCGATTCAGAATTCTTGTGTGCCCTCCGCCGAACTGTTCGTGTCCTGGCCTCACCTGAATATCTGTCTGACCTATACTAACCCTAGCTGGTTGCATTGTAAGGCAACTATAGTTCCTACCTTCTTTTCTAGCCGCTTTAGACAGGCAAAGTGCTACCAAGATGGCAAACGGCGACACGTTGCCACAAAATAAACACCAAAATAAATACAAAAGAGCTTGGAATATTGTGCTCAGCTTACTGCTTACTCTTCGTGCACTGAAAATGACACATTCCTCATGGTCAGTCACACTCCATCGTGTGCATGAAGGCCTGGATGTATACTTGTCATCTCGAAATTAGGGAACAAGCAGATGTGCTGGGCAAATTTTTGCTCAAGACAAATTGATCGGCCATGTGTTTGACACAGATGTTAGAAGAGTGTCTCGGTGTTAAGGCTTCCATATTGTTTTTTTTTCCTGCTCGTAATGGCAGAAGCGAGCTACAAATCGCTGGAATGGAATGTGGGGCGTTATGAACACGAGCGGCTGTGTTTAATTCAAGCATACCACCCGTTTCTTTCTTTGGGTGGCGGCGGTGTCATACCACGCCCCTTTTAACGGTACCTTCCTTTACAACACACATTCACAGACGTGTGAAAGAAAGTAAGCCCTCCGCGAGAAGCACGCGCAGGAGAAATGGCAGCGTCTATGACGTCTTGTGCAACAACGCAGCGTATATGTGACGTGGTTCTTTCTCTGAAAGAATCGTCACTCACAAGTTTCCACATTAGGTTTATGATCGTGCTAATGCTGTTTTTAAAATACACAAACTAGAGTATTCCTATAGAAAAACTATGAATGGCCATATTTTCCCCAACGAAAATGAATGGGGCGCACAGACAGTAGGTTACTGGAGTTCACCAAACAACAAAGTCACGGGTCTGAGGTGCATCCGGGAGGATGGCTCAGTGAGCTGAACACTCTGCTCTAAACTAAATCTTTGGGATGTCACGAGTTGGCATGGCATCGAATCACACCCCGGCCTCGATCCTACTAGGGTCGATAAATCTCGCACCGTAAACTGCCGAATACTAATTCAGTATTCCTGAAATATCCTCATACACGGGACTTCGTGGTCCTGGAGAAAAAAGCAACGAATCGCCCAGAAACTTTAAGATAGGGCGCAGTTAGTAGTGAGTGGGTGACCTCGTGCACTGTGGAGCTCGACTTCCTACCGAATCTTCACCGCTCTGGCGACGAGATTTTATTTGTAGCACGTGCAAGTGACCAAAAGTATCAGCCAACAAGAGCTACAGGCGGGGGGGGGGGGGGTCTATAGGCTATAATCAATTCTATCATGCCATCATTTTTTTTTATTTTGTCTTTTTTGAACATTTAGAAGTCAAGGAGATTTTACCATGACTATGAACCAAAAAATTGAAAATTAGATAGCTCAGTCAGCTGATGCACCTGCTGCGGAGTACTCGCTGCAAACCGAGACCCACCCTTTCATCATTTCAGAGTCATTAAAGTATAACCCATTGATTTTTTTTTATGAATGGCAGGTGTGGCTGTTGGGTAACAGACAACGTAGCTGTGGTATATGCCATAATGTGTGAACTATATGAGTCAGCATTAACGATTATGAATATTATTTATTAGCGCTATAATTTTTAATAATTATTATTATCACGTATAATTAGTCTTCTTTAATCCAGAAAAATGGCCCAGTAGAGCAATACATCCTCGAACATACCAGCGTGTGACAAGCCCGAAGCGCGTGACGCATCATCCATTCATCCTCCCACAAGTCAGAGACGACTCAGACTTTCATCATTCAGAAGCGAAAATATAAAAAAAATCCTTTAGATTTTTTTTTGGGGGGGGGGATGGCAGCTATTGCTGTTTGGTTAACATTATATTAAATGTAAATTTAAAATTAACATTTTAGGTGTGCTGTGTACCATTATTCTATGACATGTAAAAGAAGTGGCATTATTATTGCTGATCATTAAAAATATTATTTTATTAGTAATCTTAGCTATAAAATGCTTCTATAAAATAATGCCTGCTCAAAAAAACATAATTGTATCTCACAAGCCTTGACTCCTATGTGTCAGACTTTCATGTTTCTGAGGTGGATAAAAGGAGTGCGGCCGAGACCGATTCTAACTCATTATTGGTGCACTGTTCTATATAAAGCAGCCGCCCTCGCGCGCGCCGCCGCCTGCGTGCCCTCACCTGGCCTTCAGCTCCTTGTAGTCCTCGCGCACTTTGCTGAGCTCGAGCTGCAGGCGCGCGCGCTCCTTGGCCACGGAGTCCAGGGTCTTGCGCGCGTCCGCCAGCTCCACCTCGTAGGCCGACTTGATGCCCGTCACCTCGCGGTTCACCACCTCCTCGGACTCGGTGATGCGCAGGCGCAGGCCGGCGTTCTCGTGCTCGAGCGAGCGCACCTTGTCGATGTAGACGGCCAGCCGGTCGTTGAGCTCCTGCAGGTCCTCCTTCTCCTGCAGGCGCGTGATGCGGGTGGGCGAGAGCGGCGTGGCGACGCCGCCGCCGCGCCCTCCGCGCTTCTGGCCGGGGGTCTCCATGGTGCGAGGCTCGGTCGGTCTGTCGGTGTCCGTGCGGGGTCTGGCGGGAGCAGCAGTCAGCCTGGCTGTGCTCGTCGGTGCCGCTGGCTGTCAGTGTGCCCGCAGCTCCCACTCCGGCTCACATATCCCGGCCAGGCCCAGGGAGGAGCGTGCTGACTCCGCAGCCACACCCTCCACTTACACACTTCATTTTTTTTTCTCCAAGTACAAGATCTTTTAACAGGGAGAAATCTGTAACTATTTAAAACTGGAGAGGAAAAAAAGCTATGGCAGGGTTGTTGTTTTTCGAAACTTGAATAGGGTTACGAATAAGTAACATTGCTGGGTGTCGACATGTAGATTTTTGTAGTCTTGTTTATTAATCCAGGAATGTATCTGTTCGTGATTTATACTTTTAGAAGACATCTCGCTGAAGAACAAAAAAAAGACAGCCCTGGTTGAGCACTTTGGATTGGTATGTGCACTTGAGACCCTTCGAACTATCCAGTTTTGGAAAGGACTTTTAAAAGAACAAACATTTGCAATGCAATAGGACTCGCATTTGTGAGAGTTTGAGCGATTGGCATCGTAAATGGCAATGCCTTTTATTTATCAGTTTTGACAATGAACTCCTAAATAAAAGGCAGTGTCATTTCTCTTGTAAATTCAAGAACTATTTCATTTCAAAGGAGCGGCCGCCATTGTACCGGCTGCTTAGAAAGTGAAAGCGCGCACGGCGAGCTGAATGTTGCAGGAAAGCATGTTGTATCTTCAGTAGGAGAAACTCGTTAAAGAAAATAGTGCTTACAGACTAAAAAAGACATACTGTGTGACAGCAGAATTAAAAGGGGCAGTCTTCATGGGAGGTTACAAATGAAGACAAAGCAGTACCAAGGAGGGACTAACAAGCCTATTAACAAAACAGCAGCCAGCATTTACGATGGACAATGACACAAGCCTATAAAAAATATGAGCAGAGTGAATTTATTATGCATGATTAATTAAAACCGTTTAATTAAAAATTATGAGCAGAGAGTGGGCGGGGCTTCCAGTGCATACTCTAATACAGCATACTTCGCAGAACTGCGCATACGCTGCCCATGCTCGACCTAAAAAGGGGCTCATTTGTTTCTTCCTGCTTTTTTTCTGCTTCATGTTAGTACATTTAATAGTTTGCATATCCAAAGGCAATTTCGTAGTTCCCAATACCCCTTCCCATCATGTTGCAATCTTGGTAGCCTCTAACCCTCAGTGTTTCACAAGATGGATGCTCGTGATTTTAGACATGGGCTTGAGTGGCTCGTTAGTGACACTTATATGCAGGACCACTAGAATTATGCGATTCTGTGGGTGCAGATTTTTTCGCATGAATATGGATTTGCCGCATTTGCCACATAATTCATCCTCTGCTCTATATTCAGATGTTAACCAAAAAAACAACAAATTGTTTCTTGCTCAAATGAATCAAAAGTTACTAAAACCGTGGCAGCATATGTTCGGGTGTAGTGGAAGGCCATTTACAAATGTTAGCTTGTCAGCTTTCATTTGCTCATTTCTCTATTTGGTTGTTAAGCTGGTACTAATGAGGTGAAATATTTGACCTGACCGTAATAGGCAGTATTACAATGTGCAAAAATGACAAAATAATGAACTAATACTATCAAAATGTGCCTCATCCTGCCACATAATTTGACTTTTCTTGGAGAGAAATGTAGTGAACACTTCCGCATAATTTGGTGCTCCCTGTCGCATAATTCCATTCCAATGACCCTGCTTAAAAGAGATGCTGAAAGGTGATGCGAGAGGTGGGGCCTTGTTAATACTATCTCCTCTCTTTGCAATGAAGGCTGCTAGAATTCTCGCATTTCCTCCTACTTGGCTGCATGCTCAGATGGCAGGCAGCGTATGGTCAGTGTTAGAACTGGGGGTCTCTAGTTGGCAGAGGTAGGTACCTTTGACCAAATAGGGACCCTTGCTTCTAAGTCAGGGAAAGGGGATTACACTTCTGGATAACCCCTGCTCACCCCCCCTTGGTAGCTTGGTACTAGCAGACAGGCTTATCTCAGAGACAGTGTGTTAAGCATTTGTGAACACATCCAGTAATACAGTGAAAACACTGCAGATGGACACCACACAGGTTTTATAAAAATAAGTATTCTTTATATAGACTTATCACAAGACCATAAATGACAAAAATCCACAATGCTGTAATCAAGAATATTTCTTCAAGATGGTAGAAATAGTTAAAAAATAGGTTATTCCCTTAGAAATAGTCTTTAGCAAAGGATAACCCCAACAGGAGTTATCACAACGTCAAGGTCAAAGAAATCCCACAGTACGCGCCAACCGCGAGGTGCGCGGCGTCGGACCCGGAGTCAAAACGGACCCACACAAAACAGTACCTTGGAAAAGCGAAAACAAAGACAGCTCACAGCGTCGGGGAGGTGCGGCGTTGTTGGTGCGTTGCAGCGTTAGTTCCTTACTTTTGGAGAGATGATCCGTCTGGATGCTGGCGCAGGCCGGGGAGGTGTCGGTTCCTGACCGGAGAGGAGGTGATGTCACGATGGCGCTGAAACCTCGGTTCCGTACGATGTCACAATGTCGATGGATTCTTGACCACGCACGTCGACGATCTGCTCCGTGATGATGCCGGCTTCGGAGTTGGCAGCCGGTGTCAAGCCTATGTCACAAGTCGGAGCAGCGCTCACGGCTATGGCAGACTTACGCTGCCATCGGTGTGGCACGGCGGCTGGCGTTGAGTCCACGTTGCAAGTCGGAGCAGCGCTCACGGCTTCGATGGAGAAGACTGCGTCCCATGATGGCGTCGGTGTTGCAGAATTCCTTCTGTAGCAGCTAGAACAGCAAGTTCCAGATGCAGGTAAACAGAAGGGATGAAGTCTGGTATGCCTGAGACTTCGGTCAGGAGGCAAGCTCAAATCAAGCTCTTGGAGTAATACTCTGCAAGATGATGAAAGTTCTTAAAAAGTTTCTTCTCCTTTCCTTGGCAATGAAGAGACCACTGCAGGCCAACACAACACACAGCACACTGGCAGAGGGGCAGTCCTAACTCCTGCAGCTTCCTTGGTTCTTCTCCTTGGCAAAGGTTCGCCTTGTTTTCCCAGAAGTGATCTAAAGTCTTGGGGCCTGAGTCCCCATATTTATACTGCAAAATCCTATGTCCTTTGAAGGCAGAGGATCCTGTACCTAGTTCAAACCAGTTCTGTGCAGTCTTTGAGCACTTTGTTTACCTGACTCCTTCTTTCCTTTGGCAGGGTGGGCCAGGGTCCTCAGACACACCAGATGAGGTGGAGCCAGCATTGTGGAAGGCAGGCACAGCCCTATTCAGGCCCAGGTGCTACTCCCACCCATCTACATGCAGATAGGTCTATTCAGCCTTGTGCTGACTCACCCGGTCTCCTTTAGCCACCCCAGCCCCTGTCACTCACAATCCAGACATACAGTACACAAGCTAGCAGAGGCAGGCTGGATGGGTAGGCAAGAAAATACCTACTTTCTAAAAGTGGTATTTTCAAACACAGAATGTTAAAACCAACTTCACTAAAAAATGTATTTTATCATTCTTAGTTCAGGCATACTAAATTCGAATTTTTACCATGTTCCCGGGGTCAGTTAGGATTATAAGATGTTATAATCATACTGCCCATTCTGGCCTATGGGGACAGGTAGCCTTGCAATAGTGAAAAACGAAAATGGCTGTAATTCACTATTAGGACATGCCACACACATTAGCGCATTACCTACCTTTTACCTACAATGCACCCTGACCTAGGGCCTACTTTAGGGGTGACTAAAATGTAGCAAAGGGAAGGTTTAGGGACTGGCAAGTGGGTGCCCTTGCCAAGTCGACATGGTAGTACTAGACTGCACACAGGCCCTGTAATGGCAGGCCTGAGACACAATTTACAAGGTGCTTCTGTGGGTGGCACAATCAGTGCTGCAAGCCCACCAGCAGCGTCTGATTTACAGGCCCTGGGCACACATGGTGCACTGTACTAGGGTCTGACAAGTAAATCAAATAACCCAATCATGGAGTCACTAGTCAATACATCAGTTTAACATAGGGAGCACTTGCACTGTGGCACTGAATAGCAGTGGCACAGTGCCCGAAACATCTAACCAGCAAAAACATATCAAAAACAGAGAAGGCAATCAGTAAAAAATGGAAGGGAGACTCACGTCTGGTACCAGGTCTAACAGTCAGTACATTGTCAGGTTTGCACTCCGCAGGATCCGCATGCAGAAGAAATTCTCCACCTCCGGACCCACCAAACACCCTGATTGTATATCACAGAGTGTTTAGGTGATACGGCGAGGGAAAAACCCCAAAAGGGGAAAAAAACCAAAAGAAAAGATAGAAGGAAGGGTCAGCGGGGGAATAGAAGCTGCAAAAGAAATACACAAGCATTAACAATGTTCTGAAATGCTACTCTCATTAAAGTCTCACTAAATGTAACACAACCTGAGTCACCTGTAGTGATTAACGTATTTGCCCCTTCACACAGCAATGTCTTCTTTTGTCCCTCCTGCCCCTACACAAAGTAATCATGCTACTCTCAATGTGAACACTCCAAAGGAAAGCGAAAGGCGTCAATAAGCATTTCCCAGGAAGAAAGGAGTAATGAAGTACTGTAATGCACTGTACACAAGCAGCAAACTCCTCTGCTAAATGAAACGTAAATTAGCCACAAAAATCTCTAGTTTCAAGAGCAAACTAAACACGGCATGTTGTAGTTAACAGCACTACTAACAGCCGCTTTAGCATTTGAGAGACCTTCAGAGACCTTCACTGGCTCCCCATCAACAAGAGAATCACCTTCCGCCTCCTCACCCACGCACACAAAGCCCTACACGACCAAGGCCCGAGCTACCTCAACAGCCGAGTCAACTTCTACGCTCCCAAACGCCACCTCCGATCAGCCAACCACGCCCTCGCCGCCGTCCCCCGCATCCGAAGAGCGACTACAGGAGGAAGGTCCTTCTCCTACCTGGCCGCCAAGACCTGGAACTGCCTCCCGTCCGACCTGCGCCTGACCCAAGACCACCTCTCCTTCAGGAAGAAGCTGAAGACCTGGCTGTTCGAGCAGTAGCGGCACCCCCCCCCCCCAGCGCCTTGAGACCCTATGGGTATGTAGCGCGCTCTATAAGTGCCACTGATTGATTGATTGATTGATTTGTAATCCACAACAAGAAAAGGTAATGTCCGGTTACACTTTATTTTGTGCCGTCATTGCGGAGGACTCCCCCCTGCAATCTGTCACTGGATGAATCCCTCGCCACCCCCCTGCGTAGATCCCTAGCACAGGTACACAAACCACTGTGGCAGTTTCCACCACGAAATATTTGAAAATCCCTCGCAGCCGCGAGGTTCAGTAAAGACTCGAGCAGGAAATATGATTCCTTCCGAATGCCATTTAAACAATCAAACATGCGCTGAAGCACAATTCACTTTACCCGTCCGTTCATCCTTCTGTGGGCAAAGGAACCTCAGCGTTCTCTGGATACCAGGCGTACAAGGAAACACTGGAACTTATCAGGACACGGACTCGAATACTTGGAACAAACAAACAAACAAAATCACGAGCACTGTTCCATGGTCCCGCCCCGCTATATCCTGGTACCGTAAAGGAGCATGGGACCAGTAGTTCATAGCCCGTAAGTCATGGGAACTGTAGTTTAGGTAGGCGCGGCACTGAACTAGATCCTGACATACATAGTCTGATGGTCTGACTGTGCCTCATGGTGGAATCCATTGAAGGCTGAACCATTTTCTCTGTACTAGCTCTAAATATTATAGACCCCAGCACGAACCACCCATGACCCTACCCCTCGAATTTGAACTTGGTACTGATCACCCTTAACTTCTTTAAAATATCACCTATAAAAATCCACAATGTAGATGTACCTCTGTGACTTACCGGTAATCTTCATTACTCTGAGTTCAGGTCTTCCTTGTCACAGTCCTTGGTGTGTGATATGCAAATCCCATGCTCAGAAATGGTTTCTTCCTTAATACAAATAAAACATACTACCATGATGGCCGACTTCGCCCTTCCTGCCATTCCTATAAACAGAGGAAGTGGTCACACTAAACTTCCTGTAAAATACCAACCAAAAAATATAATCAAAACATAAACTTTTCCAGTTGCCACTCTTCCCCAGAGCAGGTGGGAGTGCAATGCAGGACTGTGGCGAGGAAGACCTGAAATCGAAGAAATGAAGATTACCCGTAAGTAGCCGAGGCATTACCTCTTCATCCATCTTTCTCATCACAGTCCATACTGGTTGAGATAACAGCCAAGCAAAAGAACAAGGCAAACCGAAAACAACCTACTCAAATACAATGGTACTTGAAAAACATTTATTCAAATATAAAAATTACTTAAACATAGTGATGAATGGGGGGCGGAGTTAGCCGGCAAGCGTGATGAAAGCCTAAAGCCGAAGCTCCGCCGAGCACAGCGCATTTATCCTTCTTAAATCCTTTTAGAGCGACAACTGAGGCTTCCCGCCAACTCCCCTCAGCACTAAGACGGTGGGACTGACTGGCGACCTCCTAAAAAGGTGGAAAGCAACGCGTTCTGGTGTGTGCCGCAGCTTGGTGGTGCCTTGGGACTGCTAGGCCGCGAAGCCGCGGCCTCGCGTACGCTCGGAGTCCGGGCGACGTGACTCGACGTGCGGCCTACGGTGGAGGAGTGGCTCAGAGCCCCGGCGATCGACCGGGCTGGAGGACGCGAGGTGCCGCAGGTGTGGCTCGGAGGTGAGGATCGCTCACTAGGGCTAGCGACTTGTGAATATCTCCTTGGTGTGGCGCCCTCCCCCCCCGACCGGAACCGAGTGATGTCGGCACATGGAATCTGAGGCGCCTTCTGGTTCTCCGGGGTGACTGCGGAGGCCTTGAAAGTAGCATAGTCGGGCCCCTTTGCTACTTGGGAGCTGGCGACTTGAAGCCTTGCCGGCTGCACCGACAACTGAGGAGTGGGTGTTGAGCCTCCCCCTGGAAAAACACTAGTAAGGCCCTGTGACACGGCGACTATAAAGTGGCGCGAAAGCCGACTATATATGCTCAGCTAATGAACCAGCTCCTAAACGATACCTCGGCTGGAGATTGGGGCCCGTCTAGAACATAGCTGTCCTCCTAGGCACGTAACCACTGGGCCACCTGGAGAAACGGACAGTCCTCTTCCCCCCCCACTGCTAATCACTTGGCAAAGAGACGACGCTGGGAAAACCTCTGGTGCGCAGGCTGCTTGAAGTAGAGCGGCGGAGGACCTGCTCCTCGGTCGCTCTGTGTTGGTGCAGAGCCTGGATCATGCGACGCGGCACTAGACACACGGAGGGCTAGAGGAGTTTGGCTGTGCTCCCGTCCTGCACCTGGAGAGGTGCCCACCCAAGGGCAAGAAGCATAGCGAGTTGCACCGGGGGGAAGAGAACTGCGGAGGCACACCAGAGCACCCCTGGGGAAAGCGGATAAAACGCGACGCTGTAACCTCGGCATTACAGGCCTTCCGGAGAGCACACACACAGGCCCCATTGAACACTTTGTGGAAAAGTTACTTACATCAATCCTGGGAGAAGGAGTGTTTTCGAACATGTTCACGGTGGAGCGCGCGCACAGGTCCTTAGCCCCACATCCCAAGCCCGGAGCGCCTCCTCGTCCCATAATAGCGAAGTTACTCAACTATCGCGACAGAGACACAGCTCTCAGATTGGCGAGGTCCAAACAACCGCTGCAATATGAAGGGTCAGCCATATCCTTATACCCAGGCTTTACGGCGAAGGTTCAAGAAGAGCGCAAACAATTTATTCCACACAAAAAACGTCTCAGAGAGATGGGCCTGGACTATGTACTGCTATACCCGGCCAAGCTGCGTGTTAATAGACGTGGTCACTCCCATATATTTACAGATCCCAAGGAGCTGCAGCAGGCCATGAAGCGCTGGTCGAGGAAATGTACTGCGGACGCCGCTGAGAACCCGGAGGAGGGCGAGAGTGACAGCCGCTTGAATGACCTGGACCGAGTCTCTCTTTGGCATATGCACTCGCCACACATCAGATCAACGGCAGGCGGGTGAGACCCTTACCAGTGCGACAGGAGTGATGCAAGAGTGGGCGATCCAGTATTCGGGGAATGAAGACAATTAAAGATATGTTGTTTGGGGCATGGGGATGGGAGGTGAGGTTGGATAACCAGAACGCATGATTCTTTCTAGTTTGAGACACTCAGCAATACTTAGTTCAGCACAGGGGACACTTGATGTGCGGCGATTACTGAGGCGGGGAGAGTAACTGGGATATACGTATTAGGAGATAGAGTATAAGACAATGTTGCTCGGACTACACAATCTGTGCATGGCGGGGGCAGGTAGAAGGCTAAACGAGAGCTCTGAGATTTAGGCAGAACTAAGACTCTAGGCTACCTTGGCCCCTGCACGTTAAGCATGGTCGAACTGTTGGGATTTACAGTTGGGGACCTGAAATTGGGGTGAGAGTGGGGGATAGATTCCTGACGGGCCAAGTTGGGGAGGGTCTGCTGTGGGTGGAGGGGGGGCACTGGGAGGGGTGGGGGGATGTTTAAAGTACTGTTGTTGGTTCCACATGCTAGTACGAGGAATATGTATTGCAACGTGAAGACTTGCTGCTGTCACCCTTCCCAATGGCACAGATGACCAGTGCTCCCGTGATGCCTGCTGGAGGTGTCGCAGAAACCCTTAGGGCTTTAACTTGGAATGTCAGGGGGTTGAACGATCACCGGAAACTATGGAAGGTGTTGAATTATTTGCAGAGGCACCACATACAAGAAACTCATCTCCCACTAACAAGCAAAATGCTACAATGCAGGGGTTTATCGGGGAACACCACAGTGGCGGGGTTCACTACACATTCTAGAAGGGTTCTCACGTGGATAAACCCCAGATCCAAGTTAGATTTGAAATTGATTCACGCGGACCCAGAGGGTAGATACCTCATTTCAAGATGCACTGGGAAGGGACATGATCTAATTGTTGTCAATGTGTACGGACCGAATTACGACTCCCCAGACTTCTACGAGAAATTGGCGAGCTACTGCCGAGAATATTCCACAGTGCAAATGCTCTGGGGGGCGACTTCAACCTAGTGATGGACCCGGAGTTGGATAGATCATTAGACCCCCAGCGTAGGCCCTCGGTGGCTGCTGTCACGCTCCAGACTGAACTACTGACGTTAGACCTGGTTGACATGTGGAGGTGGAGGAACATTGCTAGCGGGGGTTACACGCATTACTCAGCATATCACGACATCCACACCAGGATTGACTATTGGCTGGCCTCCTTTTCGGTCTCTAGGCACATATTGTCCTGCACAGTTTTAACTCACACCCTTTCAGATCACTCACCATTACTCTTAGTTTTGGAGACTCCGATAATTCGGATATCTCCCTTTACATGGTGTTTCCCCCCGAACTCGCTGCTAGATGACACCTTTAGAGGGGAACTGGCAACGGAGATCGATACCTATTTTGACACAAACATTGGTTCAGTAGAGAGCTTCCAAACAGTATGGGAAGCGTTTAAGGTATTTATTCGTGGTGTAGCCATGGCCAAACACTCGAGTTTCCTAAAGGCTATACGTCAGCGCTTGAAACACTTAGAATCACGCTTAGCAGATCTGGAGAAACAACAACTGAACTACCCCGATCCCGCCATAGCCGACCAAATCAAGACCCTTATCGCGGAATTCAACGAGGAGGCAGATAGGGATGTACGACATATGGGGAATTATGCGACAGCCAGAACATACGGGGAAAGTGAGCGCCCCAGTTCTCTTTTAGCTAAAATACTGCGCAATAGCAGGAGGCCCCAGAAATTGACAGAACTGGAGACAGCTTCTGGGGTTACCGTCACGTCAGAGGAGGAGATTCTGAAGGAATTTAGGGACTTTTACTCCGATCTATACACGTCCAGAACTGAAAATCTGGAAACAGACATGGATGATTACCTAGAACACATACAGTTACCCTTCTTACCACAATCGGATCGTGAGTTTCTAATGTCCCCTATTCAGGAAGACGAGATATCGGAAGCATTGGCTAGCATGCGTGTTCATAGCGCTCCTGGGGCGGATGGCCTAACAGTGGGGTTTTATAAGGCTTTCAAGGACAAACTTATCCCACATCTGTCCGCTCTCTTTGGCGATATCTGCGCTGAGGGCAGTATGCCGCAGTCAATGAGAGAGGCATTAATAGTCACCATTCTAAAACCCGGTAAGCCTCCCAACGTGTGTGGCTCGTACAGACCTCTATCACTACTAAACGTAGATGATAAAGTACTAGCCACACGTCTGGCACGGATAGCCCTGGACATAGTGGCCCCAGAACAGGCAGGTTTTGTGCCCGGGAGGAACCTAACCTATAATATTCACACTTTACTGGGGACCATACAGCATGTCAGGCAGGACACGAAGGCAGTTGCCATCTTCCTAGACATGGAGAAGGCTTTCGACTCTGTGGAGTGGCCATTCATGTTGCGGGTTCTGCGGAGGCTGGGATTAGGGGAACCATTCTTACAAATGATTGGTGCATTGTACTGGAAACCATCAGCCAGGCTACGCATTGGTGATCGTGTATCTGATTCATTTGAGATTAGCAGGAGTACAAGGCAGGGCTGCCCACTCTCACCACTGCTGTGCGCGTTGGTGGCAGAACCTTTGGCCTGCGCGCTACGGGAATATCACAGGCACCGTGGAGTGAGTTTCCCGACGTATAAGATCGTAATTTCTACCTATGCAGACGACACTCTGCTTTATGTGCGCAACCCGGAAGTGAACCTGGCTCCAGTATTGCGTGAAGTGGTCCGATTCGGCGCACTCTCCGGGCTCAAGGTAAATTGGAATAAATTAGTAGCATTTCCACTGACCCCGGTGACGAAACAATTTGACACGGAATTCCCTCTTGGTTGGTCCGCAGAGCCGGTGCGCTATCTTGGCATTATGATCCACACTGATCCCGAGGTACTGTTCTGCGAGAACTACGGTGTTGCGTTCAGTAAGTGCGAGGAGGACGTTGAGAGGTGGTGCAGACTCCCGCTATCACTGATGGGCCGTATAGCCATCATGAAAATGGTGGTACTGTTTCTATTCAATAATCTGCCCATTGTTCTGTCGAAAACTTTCTTCAGGAACCTGACGACACTCATGGTCCGCTTGGCCTGGGGCGGTAAGCAGCCAAGAGTACAATGGACCACGCTCACGCTTCCGTATGAAATGGGAGGACTAGGTGCTCCAGATATGGAACGTTATTACAGAGTGTCCAAGCCGCTCACCTGCATACGTGGATACACGGACAGGAAGGCATTCCCCACGTGAGGATGGAACGGTTATTTGTGGACCCACTCCCTCTACCGGCCACGATTTGCACTCCCTTGGACCGCAGGACCGGAATGCTGGATTCGATCATGGCCACGAAACACGCATGGCACGCGCTGCTAAGGGCCAGAGAAGGAGCCTTGATGTACTCCCCTTTAATGGCAGTGGAATGGGCACTTTGGTTGCCGCCTATTGAGGAGAAGGGCGTTGTACAGGCGTTGCATGTGCTGGGAATAGGGTTGGCTGGCGAGCTATTTGAAGACAGTAAGGCGAAAACTTGGGAAAATGTAGCTCAGATATCCGAAGGTACAACGCTACTGCAGCGATTTCAATTCCACAGGGTACGTAGTGCATTGAAAGACGTTTTAGGTCCAGATCTGGAAGAGCCCCCGGAGTTTCCGGAATTATCCCATGTTATCAAAACGGCACAATCACGGAAAATGATAACACATTTATACAAAGCTATCATATCGAAGAGGGCGGAGGAACCCTCGAAAGCTAGGCTCGACTGGCAGAGGGATTTACAGATTACTGTTGATGACGCCATGTGGAAGTACTGCTGCACTAGCACCAAGAGGCTGTCCCTAAATGGTCGTCACCGATTAATACACTTTAAATACTTGCAAAGAGTGTATTACACACCGGAACGACTATTCCGCTATCGGCTCAGGCAGTCTCCTGAGTGTGAGCGATGCCATGCGCCCAATGCCGACTTGTTACATTTAGCGTGGGGATGTCACAGAATACGCACGTTCTGGGAGGTGGTGATTGCGGAGATGGGGGAGATACTAGACTTTAAACTGCCCACGGACCCAGCTCTTGCTCTGCTGGGGCACTACAGGGGTTTGCCTGTGGCGATAAGACGGATTACAGATATGGGCATATTGATTGCTCGGCATGTTGTGGCACAGTGCTGGATGAGGGGGCCACTTCCGACGAAGAGTAGGTGGGCTCGTGACATGCTAAATTGCTGTACGCAATCGGAACACTATAGTGAGCTTCCCCCCCCCCACAAGTCGTCCGAAGAATTTCTGGAGTCTATATCATACCTTTAGGAGTGCAAGAGAGGATGAGGTTAACACACAAACTGAAAGACAGGCAGAGGAACAATAGTGATGACATAGACTGATGTTCACTTCCGCCCCTCACTATAGGAAAATACCTTGACGATCATGAGGGAGGGCAGGCCAGGGACCCCGTAAGGCACGGCAAGCAGACGGCACCTGAGTCGTGACTCTCCCGGGAGTTCTGTGACATATCCAAATGCGGCAGGTTGGGCTGGGGAGACTCATTCATGGCACACGTTGATGGGTGGTTGCATAGCAAGGTACCACATGGATAGGCGACCCACTAAATGAGATAAGTAGCTGACAAGTTCGCTAGGGAACCAGTTTACTAGTTGGGGGGGAGTTCAGGGGTTTCTTGCTCGGGGGGGTAATTATAAGGGTGAATTGCACTAGTAGGGTACTCTCTGACATTCAAACACTCTGCTGCAGTCTACATACTAAGCTGCTGTCCGGTGACTTGATATTACAGTGCAATAATTGTTAAGTGGAATTATGATTTTGTTTCAGGATATGGTACGCCGCCGGACCCCAGGGTTGTCGGTACTTCGGCTGTGTATTAGAAAGATGCTCAGAAGCAAGTTCAATAGGATACTTACGCTGCCGGCCCTGGAGGTTGTAGGCATCCAGCTGTGTATAACCCTCGGTGCACAAATAAAAAAAACTAAAAAAAAACATAGTGATGAACTGCATCCAGAGCCTTCTCACCAAACACAGTTGAATCCCACCTATAAAGGAAAATGGTTCACAAATATTTGTGACCAAAGTGGGTGCCATATAAATATCCTTGATGGAAGCTCTCTTCAACATTTCCCAGGAAGTCGACACACCTCTTGACGACCTCCCCTAGACTGGACCTGATAGACACACCAGACTTCTCCTAACCCAGGACAACAGTCTCATTTAGCCATTTACTCATTGTAGCAGAAGCAGGCTATAATCCCTGGCCAGACACACCAATTGTAACAAAAAGATCCTGCCCCTCCCGGAAAGAGGCTGACAGTGAAACTTAAACAGGTAACTCTGTATGTAAATATAGAGTGTGGGAGTTGTCTTCTTCCGGAGTGGAAGGATTTGGACAATAAACCGGAAGAACCAGATTTTGAGATACATGGAAGTCTGATGGAACTTTAGGCACAATAGAAGGCTTCAGTCTCAAGATGACCTTGTCTGTAAAGAAACAAAAAAAGGGTCAAAGAAAAGTGATGTCACTAATCCCCAATTTTTAAACATCTGAATACAGCAATTAGCAACTGAAAGTATACCAGTTAACTTTTACAAAGGTTCTGCCTCTGAACAATCCCATATATGGCAACATTTTTTCAATCTTTTTTGATCGGTCTATGCCCGAAACAAAATCTCTTTTTTGTTGATATCTTCAAATTGTGCAGTCGAATGTAGGGTGAAGTAAATCCATACTTTTGAAGAGAATGCTGTGGCCGGCAATTACATAATTTCTGTATCTTATTTTGCAATTAACCTCAGTAATTTACTAATAATATAAAATATACACTGGTAATGTGTAAAACATCAAAACCACAAACAATGGAACTGAAAAGAAGTACTATTTCTACCTCCACTTAAAAGCGTACTGATTAGAATGACATTTTTAGAGGAAAAGAAACGTACAAAAAGTGACTGTTTCTTAGACTTCCATGACAGGTGCACCCCTTAGACCAAAATAATTTGAATTATGTGATTCTGTGGCTGCATCATTTTCTGAATGATTTTGAATTTTACCACACTTACCACATAATCCACCATTTGTTCCATAACTTGCAGATTACATACAATGTGCCGTATTATGCTGCACATTTTGTAATTTCTTGCTGAATAAATTAATCATTCTTACCCCATAATAATTTGGTACTGCATTGCCACATAATTCCACAAGTCCTGAACAGAAGTCACAATATTTACATAGCCATATACAAGAAAACTTCTGGCCTATTTCCTGTCCACCCAGGAGCTCTCTCAGGTGCTAGGCCATTGCCATGGAGCAAATTAGGAAATATTCCACCATCTTGTAAAGGCCACAGCTCCCAGAAATGACTACCAAAAGGAAATGAGTATGACTAATGAAGATAATGTAAGCCACTTTCTATTTCAATTGTTATTGGTAAGGCTCAGTGCCTCAGCGGAAAAGTAAATAGTTGCTGGGTCTTTGAATTCAAGATGACAAACTCCATAGAGTCAGAAACACGTGTTGTGGCTTGGTCATTTGGACAGGTCCTCTCACCTTTTTTGCAGGGCTGACTTTTTTCATTTGAGTCAAACTGATTTTGTATGGCTGGTTCTTGGTCGGTTGGTGACGTCTGTCACAAAAGCAAAACGTCGGCTCTGTCCTTTAAGCACCAGGTTAATGCCGCCATTTCCTCGACCTTTTACACCCTAAAATGCTCAGGTAATCCCTACCGTTCATACCCAACAATTTCCAAAATACAGTGGTCTCCGCTCTTATCCTCTCTAAATGAGACTATTGCAATGTTCTCTTTGTTAGTCTACAGAAATTTCTCCTAGGTAAGTTACAGGTTCTCCAGAATGCGGCTACTCGACTTTTGACAGGGATTCCCAGGCACCAGGCTACCAAACAGGCACTCTACTCCCTCCACTGGCTCCTCACGCAGAAACGGATGGATTTTAAAGCCTTGTGTATCGCTTTCAGGGCCTTTCACAACTCTGGACCCAATTACATAGAACGCCTGTTCCATTGGTATGTTCCACCAAGAACTCTTCGCTCTGCTCCTCCACTTCCAACCTTGTTGAGGTTCCTAGATTCCGGGTATCATACTGGGGAGGCAGAAGTTTTGTTACAGCTACTGCCAAACTGTGGAACACCCTTCCTCCGCATTTAAAAAACTCCCCAGAAATGCTCCCTTTCAGGAAGGCCCTCAAAACATGGCTTTTTACTCTATAGTTACTGACTGTAACAAAACATAGGACTCAGCTGTATTTCCGTCTCTGTCAAATTTATCTCCCATCAGGCTAGTAGTGCCTAGATGCATCCAGGCAGTAGTTTGCACTTTATAAATAAAAAAAATCTAAATTCAAATCAAGGAGCAGCTTATGGCAAAAGAGTGGCGAAGCACAGCTCAGAAGGTAATTCCTACTCAGTAGCTTACTTTGCATACTGTTAAACCTTTCCATGTCAATATTTGGATTTTCTTTTTTTGACAAATTGCCTGTTTTAGAGGAAGGAGTCTAAGGAGGGTCTAACAAAAAGTAGCAGATCCTCCATCCATGGCACCGGCAGATTCCCACATTATTCTTTCACTTCCTGGGGCGGATCTATACTAGTTCTGTTAAAGGAGCCCGAGAACGAGTGGAAGTCTACCACAATGAAGTAACGTGTGCTGTGCCCTGAATTCCATATATCAGAAGCAATTGGGCACTTGCAAGCTAAGCCTACCTTTTGGGGTGCACTTTGAGTATGCACATTACTTACAGGATAGCCAACAGTCTTAACACTGGGTTTGGTGATTTTTGTTTAAGAAAGAAGGTGCCATATTCTCAATTGTGTGATGAGAAGACAGTCCTTTTTTGGTGAAGAAATGAGTTGTAAAACAATAAAAGGCCTATTGAGCATATTTAATTTAAATTGTTAGTCGATTGGAGAACATTGATTAGAAAAGGAACACACCAAACTATCCAAGTGAAATATCCCCTTTCCCAACTAATAGAGAATTTCCAATTAGATGTAATCAATTGAATTCCTAAAGCAATCATTACATCAAATAGTTTTCATTTCTATACTTTTAAAGATGACTTTAGACCTTTTCAATTTTCATATCTTCTGTGGCAACGTTGAAAATTCACATATGGGAAAACATTCAGTTTTACGATTAAAATTGTGGGGCAAATAACCTTCTGGATCTATACATTTCCTACATGTTGAGGAATGTACAGTTTAATGCATTTGTTCAGGACTTCATAAAACTAAAAGGAGCAGGATAAAATAGTTTGAGGTACCGTGGTGTACAGGTATGGCATATCGATATAAATCCTAACCTTTATAGCGATAATTAAATTGGCAATATCTGACCATTTATTGCATAGTTTTATATAGTGCCAACTTGACCCGAATTGGGTATCAGAGTGCTTTACATAGCATTAGTTATGTTACACGAGGACGCACATTCATTTTTGTTAGGCATGGGGAGATTAAATGATTTGCCCAGAATCACAGGAAGTTTAGCGTCGTTACCGAGACTCAAACCCAGATCCCCAGGTCCAAGGTCGAGCACCCTAGCCGTTAGGCCAACTCCTCTCTCCAAGAATGAATACCTGAATTATTAACACATCTGTGAATATGAAAGATATTTTAAACTTCAAAAGCAACTCTAGAAAATTGAACATAACATACCTACTAAGAATATTTGGAGACCTAGGGGTGGTTCACAAACTGCATTTTGTAGTACTTCAGTAGTACTGTCGCACAACAATATGCTATTCACAAACCTACGGGCGGAGGCCCCTGCCTCTCCTATCATTTCTGTGCTGATATCCCCACACACGTAGGCTTACATTTTAGTAGTAAATGTGTGAAAAACCTGGGGTAGTGGCTGGAAAATAGTAAATACTTACTACTAAATTGAAGGGGATTTGGGTGAGGTAAGAAGGAGCTTTGGGAGTGGAATGCAAATACAAGCAGCCACCCACAAAAGAGTAAGCCCATTGCCCTTTACATATTTTTAATTAACTACAGTCAAAAAGGTCTCAAGACAATCATAAATATACTTCAGTCCAACCTTGGTGTAAGTCAAGCACCTCACATGGCCTCTAATAGGCGCTGCAAAACGCTTCCTTAGAAAACAGTGGAGGACTTAAAATAACGCCCAATAGGAAATAGAGTTCAATAAATAAAATTATTTTGAATTTAAAATGACACACACAACTTTCAACAGATAAAATACAAACACACACACACATACATATCAGATGTTGTTCTATTAAATGTAAACACAAATTCAATGAAATTAATATTTAACATATAAAAATTTTTATTTGACACATTAATATGCAATAACACTTGCTTTTTTAGTTTTAGGTCTATTATAATTATTTTCAGATAACTTACATTTTTATTCTTCATTTAATATTTCATATATTTTTCAATAATTATTTAAATGTATTATTTCTCCTCATACTTAATCATAGGGAGGTCTCTGCCCCAGTGGCAGAGACCTCCACCTATTTGTGAAAAGTTATGAGTAGTAACATTTCCTCTCGTAAATACTGATGTAGGACGGTCCACCAGGGGCCACAGACATGAAAGTCTGCACCTAGGAGTAACTTTACTCTCAGAAATGGCGACCAGGAAAACATAATGAGGTTACTCCCTAGCAATAGTAAATGTACACATGAGTAAATCTACACATGGGGGCGTGGCTTGGACGCCGATGGCGATGGTCGCCTGAGAGCTCGGCTCCGAGACTGAGCCAGCATTTATCCTGAATTCTGAGGGTTTTGGGGCGCCCCGACCCCCACAAATCGAAGAGCAAGTTGAGGCCGACTTGGTGAGGCACCTGGGTGAACCCGAAAATCGACTGTTCTGGTCGAAAAGCGAAGTTGCGGAGGGAGCGGAGCGGAGCTCAAGATGGCGCCCGGACCTTCTCGATAGCCTTGCCGAGACCCTAGTCCCGGAAGAGCCTGCCAGCTTTACGCGTGCCTTCTCCACGTCTCATCTCTCGGAACAACGACCGTCCACCCGGCGACCTGGGAGCGTCCGGACACCGTAGACATCCCCGGAGGATTGATAGTCGATTTTTCGGCGCCGGATGGTCCCCGGCGACCGGAGGTCTTGGCCAGAAAAGCGGAGCCACCCAAAACGGTCAGCTGTACTCCGCTGAGATCCTATAATCACCTGGCCCCAAGGCACTTTATAGGCGACACTACGACATGGCCCTGCGGGAGTCCCGGCTGTATTGGTGACTGCAATCCGAGGCCTCACTTGAACCGACGGACCCACGTCGATTGGCGGTGATCGCCCCCACTTCCCCCTTGGTGGCCTCCGGGGACTCAGCGGTGGTTCATCCCGAGAGATCGAAGTGGTGGCAAACCTCTGCGCCACTGCGGTGGGGACGATCGAAGGCCCACTCCACCGCGGCCGCACACCGGGAGAGCAACAGCCGACGCCCATAATTGGTGGGTCGCCTGCCGAGCTTTATACTGCAGGGCACGTCTGCCATGGGAAAAACAAGAGGACCTAAAGGGACCACTCCGGCCGCCTCGGACACGGAGGCGCCGGATAGGGACGATCGAAATGACCCGGAGAGTTCTGGAGGCCCTCACCTACAGCAACAATTCGATAGGATCCTGGAGGCGATCGCAGATACGCGATCGGCCCTACAACAAGACATCGCCCAGGTTGCGACGAGTCTGGGCCTCCTCAGGGCGGACCATGGTAAGCTCTCGGACAGAGTCAAAGAGGTAGAGAGCTCGGTGAAGGTCCTGGAGCCGGCGCAGAAGACTCTGGCTGCTGCGATGAATGATGCCCTGACCCGGATCGGTGACTTGGAAAGACGGGTGGAGGACGCTGAAGGGCGTAATAGGAGGAACAATATTCGCGTAGTGGGCCTACCGGAAAAAATCGAGAATGGTGACATGGTGGCCTATCTGGAAGCTTGGCTCCGAACTGTGGTGGCGCCAGAGAGTCTGTCCTCCTTCTATACTCTGGAGCGTGCACACAGAGTACCGGCCAGACCTCCTCAACAAGGCCGCTCCCCGCGCCCGGTGGTGGCGCGTTTATTGCATTTCCGAGACAGGGATCTGCTCCTCAATGCCGCCAGACACAATGGCCCATACCAAGTGGAGAACAGCCAAGTGAACATTTTTCCGGACTATACTTATGAGACCCAACGTAAGTGGACCTCCTTCCTAGCGGATGAAACGTGAACTGCGGAGCGAGGGTATACAATACTCTCTCCTCTTTCCTGCGAGACTCCGCATCATCCTTGATGATACGACCCATTTTTTTGAAACCCCGAAGGACGTCTGCACTTGGCTTGAGCTGTACAGGGCTGGCAAAGATGGCTTCGGATCCTCCTTCCAGACGACGTCGGAACCCGGACAACAACGGCGATCCAAAAGACTTCGGAGCCACCGCGGTAAACCGGGCAAGCCCTCGACGGTAGAGACTTTGGCTGAACGGCGAGGAGTATTGGAAATGGTTTCCAACTTATCTGGCTCCCAGAGCGGCCCCATCGTCGAAGAATCGGAACCTGGCGGAGAGGGGGCTCACTCGGACACTGAGGACTCGGAGACTGATAGTGTTAATTTACCAGTGGTTACTCCGGACTCGGCTGAGGGCATGCTGGATGGGCAGGGATGAACTCGGGTGAGCTGATTCCATTTGGGCGGGGGACTGTCGCGGGAGGAGTGGTGGTTGTAGAAGTTTCAGCTGGTCCATGAATCACCAATGGGGTTGGGGGGCCTTGCTCTACTTGGTACCTGTGATTTGGTGCTCGGTCTAGTCTCGGTAGCCCGAGACTCGGTGGCCCATTGCTGGCGCCCGGCCCGCACTCGGCCCTTAAGGCACACCTGCGGTGGCTACCGCAGGAATAGTCGGGGGAAGGGAGTTTACTGAGGGTACAGTTTGGATGGGAACTGGATGGCTCTATTTGGGTCCTATTCTGGGGTGGGTGGGAGGGGGTTTGTTTCAAGGGGAAGTTTTTTTGTTGTTGGGGGGGATGGCCGCCATTGGTGTTGTATTGAATATTGAATGTTCCATGTCTGAGCGTTGTTGGGGGAGCCTGGTTGCGGCACTTTGGGACAATGGCTGAGATCACCAATGTAAAATGCGTCACTTGGAATGTGCGGGGCCTTCACACTATGTCCAGACGGCACAAAATTCACGCTTATCTGGTGCGTAGAGGGGTGCAAATAGCGTTGGTGCAAGAGACACATCTTACCAAGGCGGAAGGGGCGGCGCTACAGCGTAGATGGAGAGGGCAGGTTTACTATACTACATACTCAGCTTATGCGAGAGGGGTGCTGATCTGGATAAGAGCTGGGCTCCCCCTACAGGTTTCCAAATCTGTGGTGGATCCGGAGGGTCGCTACGTGGCTATCTCTGGCACACTGGGGGGTAGGGCGCTGAATATTTGTTGCATTTATGCGCCTAACGTGGACCAGATCGCCTTCCTATCCGGGTTGTCGGGCTCCTTGGCCCATTTCCTGTCGGGGACCCTCCTGCTGGGAGGAGATTTTAATTCGGTGGTGGATGTCGACATTGATCGTTCACACCCCCCCCTTCCGGACTCCCCGGTCCGACGAGTAGCTAAAGGCAGGAAGGAATGGCAGGCTCAATGGGGGCTGACAGATATTTGGCGTGCGCAGCACCCCTATACTAGAGATTATTCATACTTTTCTGGTATGCACGAATTACATGTGAGACTGGATGGGTTTCTGGGGTCGACGGAATTGGTGTCCGCGACTGTGCGATCTGAATATTTGGCCAGGACCATCTCGGATCACAACCCCCTATTAGTGGATTTCAGTTGGTTTCCCGGGGTCCCCAGCGTACCTACTTGGAAACTGCGCCCGAGACATTAGAGGATATAGTCTTCAAGGCGGACCTAGAAGATAAAATTACTGACTATTTTGCGACCAATGGGGGCACTGCTGGGTCGAGGGCCTCGGAGTGGGACGCTTTCAAGGTGGTGATCAGGGGCTACTGTATATCCAACAAAGTGGGAATGCGTCGTGTCATCCTTGATGACCTGGCCAACGCGGACCGGAAGCTCCGCGAGATGGAGCTTCGCCGCCCCGGCCTCCCGGAACTTCAGGAACGTACTGCTGCGGCGAGAGAGGCAGTGGCGGCGGAGGTCGAACAATTGCGATGTTTCGATTATAAGGCCTATATCACCAGATCGCTCACGGAAGGGGATAAGTCGGGCGCGCTATTAGCTTGGTTGGCCAATCCCACGGGCCGGACCTCCCCGACGGTGTCCATGCGCACCGCGGAGGGACTTGAGGTGCATACCCAACCGGAGATACTTGATTGCTACTTGCGCTACTATGAACGGCTATACCGTAGTAGACTGACCCGCGATCCTACCCTGATCGATGATTATTTTCAATCCTTAGAGATTCCCGCACTGGTACCTGACCTAGCGAAGGCCCTGGGCACCGATATAGAACTTGGGGAAATCCGTAGTGCCATAAAGGGGATGGCGAGAAACAAGACCCCGGGCCTTGATGGGCTCCCGGTCGAATTCTATTCCACCTACGTAGACCTATTGGCACCCCGACTATTAGTAGTCTACAAGGAAGCGAAACGCTTGGGACGCCTCCCCGGCTCGATGTGTGAAGCCTTGGTAGTCCCCCTCCTCAAACCTGGTAGGGAGTCCGCTGACCCGGCGTCCTATCGACCGTTATCAATGCTAACGGTCGACTATAAGATTCTAAGCAGCATACTGGCATCGAGACTGCTGGGACACATGCGTTCCTTGGTACATGAAGACCAGGCAGGATTTATCCCTAAACGCAATACGACCATGAATATTCGTCGCTTATTTCGTCTGCTAGAGGAACCACACACGGAGGCCCCGTGCCCCTTGGTCCTTTCGGTTGACCTGGAAAAGGCCTTTGACAGCCTGGAATGGGACTATTTGCGCAGAATACTACTGCGTTTCGGTCTGGGAGAGGGATTTGTCAGATGGACCATGGTGCTCTATGCCTCGGCGGCGGCCAGGGTGAGGGCGGGTCCGCTGGTCTCTCAACAATACCCAGTGGAACGAGGCACGAGGCAGGGATGCTCGTTATCCCCACTGCTCTTCGCGCTCGCGGTGGAACCACTGGCGTTATCGGTCTGGACAGGAGCTTCTTTCGGCGGACTGCGAACCTTATCTGGACAGCAATACATCTCTCTGTATGCCGATGACCTCCTGCTCTTCCTTGAGGACTCGGGTAATGCGCTGGGTGGGGCTGAAGAGGCTCTCACAACCTTCGGGGAGATTTCGGGCCTTAAGGTGAATTGGGCCAAGACTTGCCTATTTCCGGTTCGGAAGGGAGAGCCCAGACCCGACACCACTAGAGAGATTAGATGGGAACCTAGCTGCCTCAAATATCTGGGGGTAAACGTGTACCATGACCCCGCCGATCTTTTAGACGGCTCTATTTTCACCCTCTGAGGCGGAAGCCGGAGGTTCTTACGCTCTTCTCCTCCCTATACTGCCAGCAGTTCTACGCTTGAACAAAAAGCATTTTTAGGATCGTTTTAAAAAGTTAGCTGTGTAAAAGCTTGTTGCTTGATTTTAACAAGCGCTTCATTTGTGAATTGATTCCTCACCTCCCTCTACCGCCTGGGCCACTCTCAGCTGAGTGTTGACGCTGAGAGTTGGTCCCGGGAGGCGAGGGTAGGACAGCGGCCATATTGGGTGGGGGTGCGCCGTGACGCGCTCTAGCTGTCTTCAAAAAGGGCTCATTTCGTGTGCGCAGATCTCTATTTTCACCCTCTGAGGCGGAAGCCGGAGGTTCTTACGCTCTTCTCCTCCCTATACTGCCAGCAGTTCTACGCTTGAACAAAAAGCATTTTTAGGATCGTTTTAAAAAGTTAGCTGTGTAAAAGCTTGTTGCTTGATTTTAACAAGCGCTTTATTTGTGAATTGATTCCTCACCTCCCTCTACCGCCTGGGCCACTCTCAGCTGAGTGTTGACGCTGAGAGTTGGTCCCGGGAGGCGAGGGTAGGACAGCGGCCATATTGGGTGGGGGTGCGCCGTGACGCGCTCTAGCTATCTTCAAAAAGGGAAGGGCCCTTCCGCGTAGCGGACGCGATTGCGGACGCGCCGGATGCCCGCCGGAGTCACGCCAGAGTCCAGCCCGTCTGCGCCCGTCCGCGCTGAGGACGGGCTGGACAGCTGGACGTCTGATCATACTACTTCCAGGCTCCCACAGTTCAAATATGCCCTTCATACCTTACTCGCACTTAAACCTCCGTATCGCCCTTGCCTGCATACCTATTCCCCCGAGGACCTGCTATGTCCGCCTACTTGTAACTGCAGTACTTTTAATGCTGCTAATATTCAATCCCTTCCTAGATCCCAGCCTAAGGCACCTATTACAAATCCGGTTAATTCGTTTGAGACTGAACGGGGTATCCTTCTGAATGCCCGATCCCTCATTAAAAACAACGTTATATTTAAAGAATTTGTCTCCGTCAGAAAACCCTCTCTGGTTTTCATCACTGAAACCTGGGCTAAGGAATCCTCTGCCCCAGATCTTATCGAAGCAATACCCGAAGGCTACTGCCTGAACCAGCACAATAGATCTGGTCGGGTGGGTGGAGGACTCGCCATTCTTTACAAGGACCATCTACACTGTCATACGGTCGCCCTCACAGATCCCAAGGATAGTTTCCAAGCCCTCTCTTTTACTATAAAAAGTGGCCACAGAACCCTCCTAAATGGCATCTTGATATACCGCCCTCCAGGCCTCCGTACCAACTTCGTACAACAGCTGTTCCAAGTTCTTGAACCCTTTTTTGGCCGAAAAGATTTTACCTTACTTGGAGACTTCAATTTCCATTTAGAAATGTCCAACAATAAAGACACCATCTCTCTGTTGGATATGATGTCAGCTTGTGGCTTCAATCAGTTGGTCAAAAGCTCCACTCATCGAGCTGGCCATACTCTCGATGGCATCTTCACCAATGACGAGAAGATATTGATTGAAGAACCTATCCATCTGTCATGGTCTGATCATATGGCCGTCCCATTCCAACTTAGGTCCCCTGGTAGCTCTCTGCCCCTTAACATACCGAGCAAACAGGAACTTCGTAGGAACTACAAGGCCATTTCTAATAGTTCCCTCTCCAAGTGGGCAGCTAAGTGGTGCCCCGCTCCGGAGGAAAGTGCCTCTCTAGCCGCGACACAGTTTGACAATACCTTGACGGAAGCTCTAGATGAACTAGCCCCTCTACAACTTTGCCGACGCACTAGGAAAAGGCCCTCGGCCCCTTGGTTCTCAGAGCATCTGAGACTCCTGAGACAGGAGGTCAGGAGACAGGAATGCCTCTGGCACACTGGGTGGAATCTTAAAGATAAGGAAGGTCACAAGATCCTACTCAGAAAATACAAGGCCGAAATTATCAAAGCTAAACAAGAACATTTCACGATTCTGACCTCTTCATTGTCCTCCCCTAAAGAGCTCTTTAGGGTCGTAGATTCTCTCGTAACTCTCCAATCCCCTGATCCTGTAGTGGCGTCCCAAGAGCTCTGTAATGACATCGCCTCCTTTTTCCAGACTAAAATATCTGATATTTACTCAGCCCTGGAGCTTCAAAAATCTCTTTTGAGTGGGCCCCCCTTCCTAGAGACTACAGACCCTGCCCCCATGGTATCTTCTTCCCTGAAAACCCTAGATTCTTTTCCCCCTCTCTCCGTAGATACGCTTGACAATCTACTTAACAAGACCAAATCTGGCTCTCCCCTAGATGTATGTCCCCTAAGGATTCTTAAACAATGCAGAGAAATCTTTCTGCCCCCCCTGGTGGACATCATGAATAGATCCATGAGAGATGGGGTTTTTCCCATTCAGTGGAAAAGAGCGGTTGTAAAGCCGCTCTTAAAGAAACCCTCCCTGGACCCGTCGGTTTAAAAAAATTTCCGGCCAATTTCCCTACTCCCTGCCCCAGCTAAGATGCTAGAGTCGCATCTCAACACGCACCTTGCCGCCTTTATCGAAAGCTCGGAATGCCTTGATCTCTCCCAACATGGCTTCAGGAGAGATCACAGCACGGAGTCAGCCCTCACCATCGTGCTAGATAACATACGTACACGGGCTGATGAGGGCCAGACCACCCTCCTGATCCTATTAGATCTAACCGCGGCTTTCGACACCCTCTCTCCCTCAGTATTAACAACTCGGCTGAGTGAGATAGGGGTGCGGGGTGCAGCTCTGGATCTTCTCACGTCTTTTCTCTCACATAGAGTGCAAAGAGTGAAGCTGGGAGAGTACCTATCTCCATCCCTTCCTGTGCAATGTGGGGTCCCGCAGGGGTCGGCGCTTAGTCCGACCCTATTTAACATCTATGTGACCCCACTTGCCAGGCTTATTAGATCTTACGGGATGGAGATAGTCTCCTATGCAGACGACACTCAGATCCTAGTCTCTCTCTCCTCTGCTAGCGCCCCGACCGCCTCCAATTTTAGATCCTGTATGGAGGCGGTAGGCAAGTGGATGATTACCAACTCGCTTAAACTAAATGGAGAGAAGACTGAGGTGATGGTGTTCGGAGGAAAAGAGGAAATTTGGTCTTCCAGCTGGTGGCCAGACTCACTAGGAGCCTGTCCCTCCCCTACCTCTTCCGCCAAAAATTTGGGGGTCATGATAGACCCTGCCCTTGACATGACCAAGCAGGTCAATCGAACCATCTCCACCTGCTGGGGCATTATCCATATCCTGAGAAGGATTAGAAACTACCTTTCCCCTCAGGCCAGGAAACAGATAGCCGTTGCCCTTATAGGCTCAAGAATAGACTACTGCAATGCGCTGTATGCGGGCCTGAAAAAGAGCCTCTTGCAGCGCTTGCAGGTAGTCCAAAATGCGGCGGCCAGGTTTGTCCTTGACCTTCCTAAGCGCTCCTCTGCCACAGCGGCGATAAAGCTGCTTCATTGGCTCCCCGTTGAGGCACGGATTCACTTTAAGATCGTTTGCCTGACATACAAGGCTCTGGCCAGAAATAGCCCCTCTGGTCTTGGATCTATTCTGTCCCGATACTCTCCCACTAGGAATCTGCGGTCCTCTGGCAGACTCCTGCTATCTACCCCCCGTTTCAGGAGAGTGAAATGGGGTGGCAGGGCCTTTTCCACACTGGCCCCTAAGTGGTGGAATGCTCTCCCCCTAGAAATCAGATCATTACCCACCCTTCAGGCCTTCAAAGGGGCCTTGAAAACTCACCTTTTTGTACAAGCGTACCTGTAGCGATGTAGTGATTCCCTCTTTATTTTTCTGTTCTGTTAGGCGCCTTGATACCTTCGGGTTATTGTCTGCGCATTATAAATTTTAATCATTCATTCATTCATATAGCCCGCTGTATTCGCGCGCTGCGAGGCAGCATGGATTTCTGGGCTACCCTTCCGCTTTCGGTGGCTGGGCGTATAGCACTGTTGAAAATGGTGGCACTACCCCGGCTGATATATTATTTTAGAGCGCTCCCGATTTGGTTTCCGCCGGCCACTTTCCGGCTCTTGAGATCCATGGTGGTGGGGTTCCTCTGGGGGTTGGGCCGCCAAAGGGTGGCACTCAGGACCCTGATGAGACCAAAATCGGATGGGGGTGCCGGATTTTGAAAAATACTATTTAGCGGCTCAGTTGCAGACCTTCACCCAGGAGATAGCGAGAGAGTTCTGAGGCCCGGAAGATGGGAGAGGCAGGGGAATGCCCAGACACGTTATTTCCTATGTTGCACTACGCCAGCGCTTAGCTCTGCAAGACCTTACGCTCGAGGAATGGACTATACGGCTGTGCTGGAATCGCGCCCACGCCCGGGGGGAGCTGAAACTCCCATATGCCCCGGAGATTCCATTGGGGATGTTAACGGCCTTGCCGCACGGTGGAGACTGGTCGCGCTTAAGACATTGGGAAGATGCAGGGTTGCAGTTAGTGGGAGATCTTTATGAAGATGGGGTGTTACTGCCCTTCCAGGAGATTCTGGACCGTTTTGACATTCCCCGAGGCGACTTCCTCCTTCATACAGCTATAATTAGGGCAATTCAGACGCACTGGAAGAGAGGTATGGAGGAGCCACCAACATCATCGGTGTGCCAATATGTTATGATGTCCTCGGGGACGGTCAAGGCAGTCACGTGTTTAATTAATGAGGTTCTGCCCCCGCTTGCCGCAATGCGAAACCGTTGGGAAGCCGACATAGGGAAAGATATACCGGAAACGACGTGTGCGCAACTAATGCGTCGAGCCTGGAAAGGCACGCGCCACGCCCGGTTTCAATTGGTTCATTTTTATATACTTCACAGGGCCTACTTGACTCCGGCGAAAATCCAACAATACTTCGCCACAGACACAGCGGCTTGCCCCAGATGCCGAGCGCCCGCGGCAGACCTCATTCACATGCTGTGGTCCTGCCCAGCGCTGTCCTCCTACTGGCTCCTGATAGAGGACACCCTCAATGGGGTCACTGGGAGAACCTTGACGTTCGACGCGGCGGTGGGGATCCTACATTGGTTCCCTCATACCCCTAAAAATAAAATCTCAAGTAAATTTATTGACCTAGGGCTCATTCTCGCTAAAAGGGAGATAACCAGGTATTGGAAGGCAAGAGTTGGTACAACGGGAGCTAAATGGCACAACGAACTCCTGAAGTGGGCCACAGGGGAGAGCACCTTGCGATACTAGCTGGCGAGGCGACAGCAGAATGAGAGGGCGCTGGAAGCAGGATTAGAATGGGAGACGATAGTGCAGGCCCTGCGAGATTACAGCGCTTCCAGCGTTTCCGAGAGTGATGACGCAGCACAACCTGAGTCCCGTTCGATGTCCATAACACTGATCTCTACGCAGTTACCTAAGGCTTCTTCCCACAAGCTCTTTTTACACATACCACACACTGATGGCAGGGCAGGGCGGGGGGGAGGGGTTTGGTTGAGTGGGTGTTGGGGGGTTTTGTTCTTTTAGGATGATTTAGAAAAGCAGATGAAGGTCGTCGTTTATCCGGATCAGCCTCAGCAATATACCGGATCCCCACTTGCGATTTGATAGCAGACGCCGCCCGACCCTCGGGTTGTGGGCTGAATGGCTGTGTATACAAGGTGTTTCCTCACGGGGGATCGGTTGTTTTTCTTTTCCACTGAAGCTATATCGCTGATCTGTCATGTAACTTTGGCTAATTCCTGCAATAAAAATATATTTAAAAAAAAAAAAATGAGTAAATCTACACATGTAAATGTATCTTTGTGAATAGGCTCTATAGTCGCTTAAAAGTATGGAATATATTTGGAAATTACTGAATTAAATTGTAGAAAATGAACAAATTCAACTGATTAGAGATAAAAAGTATCAATTAACGACGTTACCTACAAATGAATAGATTTTTACTAATGTCTGATACATGCTAGAGGCCAGATGAAATCTTGATAATGTGGGTGATTGACTTCTATTAATAACAAAGATAAGGGCTAATTTGGAGCCTGGAATCGGCCTGTGAGTCTGTTGGGTTAGGAGAGGTGATGGCCGCCAATACATTTGTGAAGGACCACTTGCCATATTTAGGAATTGCGGACAGGCAAGCACCATTGTTATACCTTGAGTGAAGCTACCACCTTGGCACTGCCATTGAAGGTACTGAAGTTTTCTGAGCAGGTGTGATATTTGATACACCCACTCAGTGAAGTTTTTTGTTTTCTGAAAACAAATTTCCATCATGCCTTTTTGTTTTCATAAAATAAAATAGAAATACCCTGATATGCTATGGAGATTTCTTTTCATACACCTAGTGGCCATTAGGCATTTTCCCTTCCCGGTATTGCCATGTAAGACCAGGTGGTCCTAGGTTTTGAAAAGAGCGATGGTTGCTGTGCTCTAAATTGCAAGGGCCAAGCACTGCTGTGACCTGGCAGCCCAGTGTTAAACGTGCGTCATTGTAGGAAGCTGGCTCTTTGTATTGTATACCAAAAAGAGGTAGAGGTATACTGTACAAAGAGTCCAGGTATCTATTATGAGTGGACAGGGGCCTGCTCTAGCAATCCCAAGGTGCTCTGTGAGGGGGTAGTGTGGTCAAGCATCCTTATGCTTATCAGAGAGGAGTGCTAGACATCTGCAAATACACACAATAGTCAACAAATGATGCACCCGACTCAATAAGGAGACCCATACCAATTTATAAAAATAACACATACCTTTAAATATGTTTCGGCACCAGAATCAATGCGATCAGGTAAGTCTGTTCTTCAAAATAAATACTTTTGCGTTTAAAAATTGGCATTTTATCCTATGGGAGGAAAAACAAGTACGGCATTCAGGTAGAGTACAGCACTTACAAGACCATTCTCCATGACTTTAGGTGAGTACTGGGCCAGGTCCAAGGCAACACCATCAGGTCATATACAGCAGGCACTAGGGCGGCCAAGTGCAGTGTTGCAATACAGCGTCGGGTGCCCCATGTTAGTCTATGGGTATTGGTCTTTTTCTCTGGGAGGCCAGCAGGGGGGTTTAAGTCTTGCAGTGTTTGGGGATGTGGGGATACTGATCATTCTGTCCTCCTCGGGCCGGGGGCGCCGGGTGGAGAGGGTCCTTGAGGGGTCATGTTTCTTCGTCCGGGAGCACTCACAGTTGAGAAAGGCCTGCAAACTGAGGTTTCAGGTGACATCGGGGAATTTGAGAGATTTTGGCGGTTCCGGATTCCTCACGATTCTTGTTGGGGTGCCTGTAGGATGCAGAGGAGCAGTTCCACTGCTCTACAGGAGTTTAATGAAGGCAGGCCTTCCTCCCTGGCTTTTGAGGCGTGATAGCTGCAGGACAACACATCTTTGGCACAGGTTCAATGTGGAACAGCGGACAGGATGGCAGAGCTGGTGCCAAATCAGTTCCTCTTCTTCAGTCTTCTGCTTTTGCAGATTTTCACTGTCCTACTTCGTAGGTCGTCAGGATCTGATCTTTGGGTGTCAGAGACTCTCCTAAATACTGAATTTGGGGGCGTTAAGGGAGTGTAGGGCAGTAGCCAATGGGCTATCAATCCCGTGGGGTCACTACGCCCTCATTTGGTCACTTCCTGTGGGAAGTGGGTTTAACCCTGTCCCAGAGTTCCTAGTTTTGCCATCACAAAAATGGCTAACTCTGAAAAGTTGCCGGCATTTATGATAGCCCGCATTATGGGTGGTACGGGCCTGAGGGTGGACATGCCTTTCCGACTAGCTAATTTTCCTGCTAGTCCAGGTGCCAGAGGGCTCAGGACAAAGGGGGTTGGCTTCATCCCGTGTGAGAGAAGCCAGACTTCCATACCTGAGGAAGTGGGCTCTTTGAAGCACCCCTGCCTTAGAATGCTAATCTACAGGTCACCCTGTGGTAGGGGATGTAAGTACCCCCTCCTCCCCATCCCCGCCTCCCGGCCTAAGCAGGCTAGGTTCCTGGCCTCCTGAGAGCAAAGGCCGTCACCCTTTGTGGTCAGAAACTTGTGTCTGGTGGCAGGCTGACGAAAACCAGTCAGACAGCTCACCAGTTACTGGTAGGTTTTCAGAGGGCACCTCTAAGGCCCCCTCTAGGTGCATGTATTACTAAATCCATCACTGGAATCAAAATGGGTTTATTAATACCAGATGTTTGAAAACAAACATCCCTATTTTCAGTGAAGCAATCATGTAGCTGGGGAACTCATATGCATCAGTGTCCAGCACAAATTTACTCTAAATGGTTTCCCTATTCACTTGTACTCATATCAATAAGGCTCAGCCAGATATGTCCTCACATGTAGTATAGGGCACCCTGCCATAGGGCTGTAAGGAATACTAAAGGGGTGATTTACCTATACTGAATACAGTGTCTGTGGACATGGTACACAGGGATGTGGGCCATGCCATATTTTCACTTTTGTCTGCCCAAAGACACGCAGCCTTCAGTGGCAGTCTATATGTGTTTGGTGAGGGGTCCTTCAAGGTGGCACAATTCATGCTGCATCCCGTAAGTTTCCTCTTTTTAGGCACCTTGACCTAAGTACCAGGGATATCACTTACTAGGGACTTACATGGAGCGCTAAATTGGAGTACGATTGCACCATTTTTGGGAAAGATATCTGACATTGGTGACCTGGTTAGCAGGAACCCAGTGCACTTCCAGCCGAAATCTCCTCAAATACTAGGCAAACGTGGGGGTGACCATGTCAAATAGGGGACTTTCCTACAGCCATGCTCATGGATTCATACCAGTGGTGCCAGCTAAGTAAGGCTTTGAGGGTATAAATCCAGTGCTTCCACCAACTCTAAATAAAGCAAGGGAACCCTAACTTTGCTGGGGCAGGAGTGCTGCCAATTTACAGCAGTGCTCTAATCTACCAAACTCTAAGATATCTCCTCAGCCAAGAACCAGTTATCTTTGGGAGCAGAAAGAAGGGTAGAGAGGACACCTTGTGAAATGATGTCATGGAAGTAAAACTTTTGATGTATGCATATTTTAGGAGACATTGATCACAGAGCTGTTAATAGAGACCTCTTCAAAAGAGTTGTTGACATTTCTAGGACATGAATCCTTCTAGAAAAGGGACCAGACGCCAAACTAGAGGCAGGGGGTTTGATGGCGTTTGGGCAGTGCCACTTAATTTATGAGATTGTGCGGCCTTGGCGATTTTTGCATTATTATAGTTTTGCCACATTTTCCACATAATCCATCATCTGCTGCATAATGCAGATCTGAACCCCCAAAAACATTTTGTTTCTAGCTCAAATGGTTCAAAAGTTACTAAAAACGCGGCGATATGTGTTGCTGTCTAGTGAAAAACTTTTTGCAAAGGTTGACTTGTCTCCTCTGTTGCTTATGTCTATATTTGGGGGTTAAGCAGGTACCAATGAGGTACGACCAATGCCCAGACAGTGGTAACAAGTGTAAAAAGTACAAAATAATACTATCAAACCTGCATAATTTGGTCCTCCCAGCACATAATTCCAGTGGCCCTGCTTATATGTCAGATTTAGTATTGGAGAGTGTCTAAATTTGACACTTAGACATTTCTGGCACATTAAGATTGACGGGATAAAGGACTTTCTGGATTTTTTCATCAACCATCCTCAGAAAGATGCAGAAGACCTCCTGCTCTGCCAATTTATTGCTATGTAATTTTCAAGACAAATTTGAAAAAAGGTGGGTATTGATGTAGTTTACAGTACATTTTTCACAAAAATATTTAAAAACCCATAGGTTTTGAAAGTGCACTTATAAAATACTGCAGCACATTAGTAATTTGTCAACTACATCCAACCCTAACAAATCCAGTTGCCAGCCTTAAGATATTTTTTTTAATTGATGGGCAAATGCATCAATTTGCCAACATTTTCTCAAATCTTTCTTTGAGCATCCTAGTTAGTAGCAGGACTGTTGTGAGAGTTATTAACATAAGTAGGTCTGCTTCCTTAGGCTGCAGTGCCTGCTTCTTTCGATACCCATGTGATCGAGGCATAATGGCCGAAACGCATCTTTGTCTTTTACCTGCACTGAAAATAAGCCACAGTTGCATGTTGCCCTGAGTTAGCATTTTGACTATTTAGAGGTTTACTCTTTCAATACTGTAACTTTGTTTGACACATTTTGGGTATTTTGGGACACTGTTATAATACAGAAGTGTTCAGTTCAGAGGTGAGAATCTTCTTACAGTTATGGTCTCTAACCAGACAAGAACTCCAACAATTAGCAGTGATTAATTTGTAAAAAAATAAGTGCTGGGGCTCTCATCAGGAAGCAGCTTGCACTAGCCTATTTCTCATGTTAGCGCTGCCTAAAACAGAACCAACTACTAACCAAGAAAGTGGGGAGAGGGTGTGCATAATGGCCAGAGCTGCCGACTTCGGAACTGGGGAACCAGGTTCGAGTCTGTGTCTGCTCTATATCCTGTGATTCTTGGCAAATCACTTAATATCCCCGTGCGTACCATAAATTAATGTGTCCTTAACTGGTGGTCATGAAAAGTGCCCGTGTTGATGATTAAGTGCCGGTGCTAAGCACCGGAAACCACTGGCTCAATTTAAGCACTCACGATTAGTCATCTCCTATGAGCGTGTTGGCTGCATTTGAGGAGGAAAACTGCCAGCTGAAGGTGAACTTTAATTTGTGTATACCTTGATTCCAAATGCTCTGTTCTTGGTCATGATTCTAAAACCTTGCTGTCTGAGTAGATATGTTTTAGTACTACCTTAGATGTGAACTCCCGAATTACCAGGCCTGATTAAAAAAACCTATTTTTAGAGTAGTTGTGACTAGAGTTGAAAGTGACTTCCTAGATGAAAACAAAGTAGTAGAATATGGATCCTGAGAAACCATTTCACCAAAACTAATCAAGCAAAACTTTCAAGATGAAAGGCAATTACCATTTGGTAGAAACCAATTATTTGAATGTTTTACATTGAAATTGCCATTGAACTTTTAAATTAGTTATTTCTAATGGTTTTTCTGCAAGGGTTCCATGCATTCTTTTTCTCACCACTCCCCCCTCATCGTGTCAATTGGAGTTTATTTCAGTTGAAAATTCTGATCCTGGGATATCTCCCAAACTGCCTTTCCACTGCCTTTTCCCTCTCCCTCCTCTTGCTCCACCTATTTTCTTGCCCACACCAATGTAAATTCCCATTTTGTTGCAAGTTTTCATTGTGATCACTTTTGTTCTTTAGTGTCAATATGTCTTGTTTTTGCAGAATGCTGTGCACAAAAGGCTAGTTGACCAAAGGGAGCTAGAATAAAGTTTGAACGAGACGAAAGGACTATTCAACAACATTAAAGTTGTGTGCAATAGTAATCAAGGAAAGCCAGACCATACTGGAGAAGTCAAGAGAATTAAACATTGCTTGTATCCGTAACACACGCGCTCTACAACAGTAAACTAGAGCTCCAAGCCAGGAAAGCGATCTGCACTGTAAGATGCTGTGACTCGAGTAGAGACCATCGGTCTGTGGTTGGTCCATGGTGGCCCATCCTGCTCTAAAAGCAGCCCGAGCCTTCTGAACACCTGGGGAAATGCAACAGCGGCAGAATGGCCAGTCCGGCCCTGGCTGCTACAGGTTTATCACTGAATGAGGGGACTCTCAAAAATTGCAGGGGCTCTTTTCTTTTCACCATCTCCTTCACAATCTAATCAAACTTGAGCCCTCAGTTCATTCGTGATGACTCGGGTACTCTCGTCTCAGCGGCAGAGCCTTTTCTCTAACCTTGCTTCTTCGATCCCTTGATTGAAAATCACCTCCTGTTTAGGAAGATTAAGATTTGCCTCTTGTCTGGGGATTTTCTCTGCTTACTCCACAGTGCCTGATTCTGTCTCTCACATGGGCTTCTGAGACCCACCTCATGGCACCTGACCTAGAGTAGTTGTCTCTGTTTACAAGCTGAACTCATTCATTGATTTTTTTCATTCATCTGCTGCACAAGGACAAACGAATTGATTCTGGACATTTACATGACTTTAAAAACTGTGAATCTGGTGTTTCTAAAAGCCTCTGGATTGGGCGAATTGGGCCAGAAGACTTTCACAGAAGCAGGAGTGAAGTTCAAATTCTGTGTTTATTCTGTCCTGCGCCTCCCTGCCGAGCGGCCAATGTGAAGGGGTCCTGAGTTACACAAAACATTTCACAATTTCCACCAAAGGTGCCTCCAAATGGTGGCAGCTTTTATTCATCAGTGAGCTGTTCTGATATAAAAGTGTTTCATTCCAGATGTTACAAATTATCCACTGAGTTTCCCCACCACCCCTCTCTTCAACAAGGGCGCCAAGAGAGTCTAAATGGAGCTGCTTGCCCACTGATCCTTTGGCTTATCCTGCTTATGATAGTGAAACAGGGAACAACATACAACACATCCAAGTGAAAGTATTTTCAAGCACTTATTGTTACATTCTGAGATCACACGTGGTAAGAATAACCAGGTATGCTAAATTCGAAAGGCTAAGACCCAGAATGTATTCTCAAACCGCAGGAGAAAGGTATGACAGTAACTAATCAAGAAAAGATAAACAGGCCACACCTGCACAGATCCGCCTGTGCTCTTCAGGGAGGGGCTTGAGTGAGAATTTGCTTTGTACTGTGACCCAAGAACTACTATTTTACTTTTGGGTGGGGCGGTTTCCAAGTATCTTCCGCTGTGTTTACTGAGCGGTTGCTCCTGTGTAATTGCTGTGCAGACTTTTAAAGACTGCATTCATTTAAAACCCTTTCAGTCTCAGCAATGTGTGCTTCCCTAATTCGTGATTTAAATTCTTTAGAAAGAAAAATGATTTCTGAATAAAATCTCGGACCCACCCTGAGGAATGGTCCCCAAAACACATTTCAGGGCAGAGTTTAAATCATCAAAATGAAAACTACTTTTGTTGCAAATTACCTACTGGCCCGAATCCCGTTAGACTGTCATATCATTTCTTCAAGAGACTTTACCACTGATCTCAACTCTCTTTTGGAAATCTAAAAGAGCTAGAATCTTTTCTAAAAGGTGCGAATACAGGGAGAATTGAGAGGAATCGCTAACTTCCATATGTATTGAAGAGGCTTTTTGATATATCAAAGCGCTGATTGGTTATGCCCACACTCATTGTCTAGTTACGCTGGGTTACAAACATAGGGGCCGATTATGATTGCGGTTTTTCCGCATCCTCCGGGCAAGCGGGAGCCACCGCCAGCCCGGAGGATGCGGAAAAACCGCAATCAGTTGGTAAATATATGTGGATTTGGGTGCAGTGTTACCCCAGGAAACGAAAATACACTCCGTGCGTAGAGTTAGTGGTGATGCAATAGGCCTGGGTAGAGTTCATCGCCTAGACCTAGGCAAAAGGACCAAGTCCGGAAAGGCGGAAGGCTTTGAAGCAGGTAATTGAAAAAGCTAGTAAGAGTGTATCTAGGGGACAGAATGCATTGCACCTGCAGAGAGCATCACTAAATAATATACTTAACCTTTCCCCTGCAATGTTTAATTTATTTGGATAATGCTCATTTAAAAATGGCAAAGCCAGTATGTCTCCGCAGTGCAAACTAGTTGCTTTGCCTGTGCTTATTTGACTTACATAGTTGGCGTGCATGAGCGTGCATCCTCCTTGGTGGCCCTTGTTTGAAAGTATTTAGTAATGTTTTAACAGATGACAGCTTGTAACAAGATGGCCGCTGACCAGTAGCCCTAGGCGAGAGCTCCGGGATTTGGGATCGCCAAGTCTGGCATAAATCCCTAAATATCCCCCTCTGCAGCCCAGGACCGTCAGGACCGTCGACACGGGAACTGAAAGGAAAATACACGATATCACAATACCTCATAAGGAGACGTGACATCCTCGCAGTCTTCCGACTCCCGAGCTGAGAGGGGTGCTGGGCTGGGAGGACGCGGGGCAGAGACGACATCGCCTGTCACGTTGGAGGCTGTTGGCGGAGCGGGCAGAGAGCGGAGGGCTCTCAGGACGAGGCGAGCGAGGTCCGTGCCGATGGTGGGCTGGGACGGCGTCACCGGGACCAAGGACCGGGACCAGGGACAGAGCACAGCAGAGAGGAGGTGCGGGGCGATCTGAGGTACAGGCACCTGCGCTGCTGCAGCGCAGCTCCCCAACGCCCATCCTCGCCCCCCCCCGCCGCCGCCACCGCCACCGCCACCACGCTGAGGAGAGAACAGGAAACTGTACAATAGGTCTGCAGTCCGCCCCGCCTGACCTTAAAATGGCGGCCAAAACAGACATCTAACATGAAACATATAATCTTGATGATCGGGCATAATTATACACACGTGTGTGAAAAGCGGAATCTGTGTAACAAACACAAGTGTATGAAAAGCGGAATCTCTGCAACAAACAAGGTCACAGCATTAGGATTAACTAAAGGAGAGCCAGGGAAGCTGGACCAATCGACGAGGGAAGCTGGACTGGAGCAAGAAGGGGAAAGAGAGAAAGTTCTCACTGCCTGCATAAAAACGAATATAATGGCAGCCATCTTTTAAGGTTCTTACATGGATTAGCTTTTACACTCAAAACAGAGCAGAGCAAAGGTCAGCCGGCTAATAATTAATTAATTATTAAGCACTCTGAAACTTTAACTACCAGAGCTAATTGTGGAATAATCAGGGAATATGAAAAGCTATATCCAGTACTACCCAGCAAAGCTATAGCCACACACTTCCAGACTCGGGGAGTAAATCCAGCAACAAAAAACACCAGCAGTGGAGCCACCTGGAATAAAACGGAGCAAGAATCACCTTATACGTGCAGATCGGAGCAAAAATGACTGAAAGATACCTTGAGTCTGTTGGCCTAAGTGTCCGGAGTATAAAATACCCCCATAATTTATCTAAAAATGCAGCTAAGAAGTTTAAACATGACTCCCTGAGAAAAAACCTGGACATTCTATTCGCAGACCTATACTTCAATATAGCTAATGGTACGAAAATGAATGACCTCTTATTCTACACATACAGAACAGCTAAATGGCGCAATGCCTTCACCAGGATGCTGACCATAAAAACCACGAAAAACATCCCTCATGGCTTAAAAATGTCAACCGCACCGTCAGAAAGATGCAAAGCCGAACTTAGCATCACGATATATAAATCGGGAATGGTGCTGATACAAGCAGCAAATCAAGATCTAGAGAGATTTGCCAAGACTTTCCAATCGGTAAAAGACACAATGGACGACCTGAGTAATCTACGTCTCCTAACCCCACCAGTAGACACTCTAGATACTCACGATGTCACCATCAGAGGCGCAAATAGAACCAGGAACGATCATGCTCAAAACCCTAACCAGGTAGAGACTACTGGTCTAGTAATGCCAGTAACGGAGAACACGACTGTAAGAACTGAGAAGTCTACCTATCAGACAAACAAAGAACACTACCAGTGCCAAAGAGAAGAGTCGCCCCTACTCCTGAACCACGAGGCCCCTCACGTAGAGCATACACTGGGTGTGACAGAAGTCACCAGCCTTCCTACATCCTACACCCTCTCCAGCACAATCCCAACGGTGTTCACACTTCCACCTTCAAACGAACTACCAACTACTCAGGATTTATCTAACTCCATCAACCTCCCGATACCGCTCGCTATTACAACACCAGCGACATGCAGACCTTCACCCACAAACATGCTCCTAGTAACTCGGAACATATCCAGCACCAACGACACACCTAATAGAATTGGAACCGACAATCAAAAAGAGAAGATAAAGGAAATGGCAGCGCAACCAAGAACCGAGCCAAAAAGGAGAAGAGTAGAAGGGAGGTACAGATCGACCGCCCTTAAGAAGTCGCATCAGAACAAGAAGGACTTTAATAAGCTTCAGAAACTAGTGAGCAAGATAGCAGAAGCCACTATTAATACCGTACAGACGATTGAAAAAATTGGAGAGATGACGGTGAACATTCATTCTAAAGTCACGGATATCCAAAACCTTGCTCATTCTTCACATAGAGAGCGTACCGAGGCGGACTTGCGTTTAAAACAGAGAGACAACAGACCAGACAGGACTAAACCACTATCGAAAGAGGAAACGCTGGCCTTAATCCGAACATATGATCGATCGGACCACATTGAAGGGGAGAGAATCAAAACATTACCACCTGATGCTAACAGAACTTCGAGAAAAAACAATAGAACATCCAACCCCCACAACTTACAACATATACAGCTTACTCCAAACGAAGCCGAAAATGCGAACACTAGTACAAAAGGAAAACATCTGACCTGTCTACTACTCAACTGTCGATCAGCAACCAAACATGCATCGGACATAGCGGACCTCATCCTCAACAAGGACATTGACCTGGCAATCCTTACAGAAACATGGCTTACGGAATCTTCATCCCCAACCATGGATCTGCTAGTACCACCGCAATTCAACATTTTGAGACTTGATAGACCTATAAAGCTAGGGGGAGGGATAGCCTGTATTCATCGATCTGACATAGAGGTTAAACAAATTCAGGCCGACCCGCTAGAATCCTGTGAGTATCTTGGTCTTAACATAAGAACAACCAACATTCACCAATGCAACTTGCATACATTCTACCACCCTCCAGGAGATAATGAAAAGTTTATAGTAGAGTTAATGGAGATCATAACAGCCAACTCTAACAACGCTGCCAATAACATATTTCTAGGCGACTTCAACCTTCACTGGGAGAACTGCAATGACAAACTGGTCAACATGCTGAAAGGCTTCTTCACTGAACTAAACCTCACTCAAGCGTGCACACTACCCACACACTCTAAAGGAGCGACGTTAGACTGGATTATCTCAAGAAACAATGCTGCAACAATTCACTCCATAACACCATGTGACTGGTCTGATCATCATGCCATAACTTTCATGATACCCACATTGAGAAAAGGTAGGACCAGGCAACCTTTCAAAGCCAAAAAGTGGACCCGGGACACAAAAGAAGCAAATATGGAACTACTGGTCGAAAGCTGCGAAAGAGACTTAAAGCCACCCAACAACCTGGAAAAAGTTAACGAGTTGACGGATCACTACATAGCAGCTGTTGAAGATATCGTTAATAACACCATGCCATTAAAATTGAAAAGAATCTCAGAGAAGACAAAAAACCCATGGTTTAACGAAGCACTAAACGAAGATAGACGCAAATTGAGAATGGCCGAAAGAAAATGGAGGCAACACCCATCATCTCCTGAACTGGAAGCCCTCAGAAAAATAAGGAACCAATATAATAAAAAGATCATCAACTCAAAAAAGGAATTCATAAGAGCAGAACTGGATAATGCCAAAAACAGGCCACGAAAACTATTTGAAATCCTAAAGGAGCAATCAAACAAACTAGCCAAATCAGTGCTAGAAAATTCAAAAACACCTCTAAACTGTGATGAATTTTCCACATTTTTCACGGAAAAGGCCAAAACACTCGAAGTAGAGCTTAGAAACTCGGCGTTGAACCTTCCCAACGAACCTCCGCTTACTAACGATGCTGACTCTACAACGGATTGCGCAACGGATTGCACCATCGCAAAAAACAAGGCGAGCTGGGAATCATTCGAACTATATGACCAACACACGATTGCTAAGACGCTCGCAGGAATCAAACCTAACAACCACTACCAAGACCCTCTGCCTGCAAAATGCGTAAAAGAAATAAATCACATCCTGATTCCAATATGGACCGAAATAATAAATGCGTCACTCTCACAAGGGATCCTTCCCGACTGCCTAAAAACAGGTCAAGTCGTTCCCATAATCAAAAAACCCACAGCGGATGCATCAGATCCAAATAATTTTCGCCCAGTGACCAACATCCCTTTACTGGCCAAGCTGACTGAGAAATGTGTGCAGAACCAACTGAGCCAACACATCACCAAATTCTCCTTGCTAGACGAATGTCAATCGGGATTCAGAGCAGGGCACAGCACAGAAACAGCGATTCTCCATATTATTGATGACGCGCTGCAGGCCCTTGACCAAAATCAAGCATGCTTACTGATTCTCCTAGACCTATCATCGGCATTTGATACGGTAAATCATGAGGCATTACTGGCCAGGCTACGGGACAGGATGGGACTATCGGGAATGGTGCTGAATTGGTTCGAGTCCTTTTTACAGAACAGAACGCAGCGCTTCCTGGTTAACCAATCTACTTCACTTCCGTGCCCTATCTCAATTGGAGTCCCTCAAGGTTCGACATTATCCCCTGATCTGTTTAACCTATACGTCGAACCACTCACAGAAATTCTCCAAAAATCTCAAATATCCTATCACATGTATGCTGACGGCACGCAAATATACTTAAAGATCGCATCCCTAAAAGATTTGGAATTAATGAATGAGACACTAAAAATGGCACTTCAATGGTTAACCACAAACCACCTGAAGCTGAATACACATAAAACAGAGTTCTTACTAATTTCTCCACCAAGGAGCCATACAGAAATAAAGGATTGGACGGAAGTCGTGACTGCGCTAAACTGCACCCCAACCCTTGTCAACTCAGCTAAATCTCTAGGAATCACCCTAGACGAGAATCTAGATATGAAAGCCCACATTAATTCAATGGCGAAAAGTGCCCGCTTTCACTTGAACTACTTAAGAAAATTGAAACCATACATCACAGAGTCTGACCTCAAAGTGGCAATCCAATCCTTAGTTATCTCGAGGATTGAATATGGTTGCACTACCTTGGCTGGATTACCAAAAACGTCCATAGCACCACTGAAAGCCTGCCTTAACGCTGCGGCAAGACTTATCACCGGAACCAGGAAATATGATCATATATCCCCGCACCTGAAAGTATTAAACTGGCTACCGTATGAAGCAAGAATCCAAATGAAGATAGCATGCATCACACACAAAGCACTACATGAGAACACCCCAAGTTATCTAGCCAAGAAAATTCAGCTGTCCGGTGGCAACAGACCAGCTAGGAGTGCTAAGGAGTTACTGCTACGGCCAGCCTTCTTCCGAAAGAAAAAAACCTATGACAGAGCGTTCTCAGGAGCCGCCCCCAGAATTTGGAACTCACTCCCTCCAAACATCAGGAAGATCCAGAATCTGGTAACATTCAAGCGGGAAGTGAAGAGCCTGCTGATGAATAGATACATTACCTAGAACATTGGTCTGGGTTTGGATTTACTACTGCTTAGTACTGATCATGTACGCCATTAGGAAGGGAGACATAGGCAATTCTTTATTGGAATACATATCCTAGGATCCTAGGATATGAGAACAACCGAAAGGCCATTAGTAATGGCTACTTTGATTGAACAGGAGAACAGCATCTTTAATGAACATATACCGAGCTACCTCATATCTGTTATATATACATGCTTTTGTTAGTAATTTGTCATATCTGTTATATTTACATGCTTTTGTTAGTAATTTTGTCATAGCTTATTTATGCACGCTAACGTTCACAGGTGTTACGATTTAATATATATCATCTACCTCACAGCGGTTGCTCGCTAACTGTTTATATATATGTTAACACTTTTTCCCTCTCTCATGTTAAGCGCTCTGATACCCACGGGTCTTGTTCGCGCTATACAAAACTCTAAAATAAATAAATAAATAAATAAAATGACGTTAAAAAATGGCTCAAATAGCTGCCTGCATATTTGTGGCAGCTATATTTGCATAGCATGAGTTAAAACAAAACTATTCACATGCATGGGTATGAACACTGGAAGGCATAGATTTCGAAAAGGTAAAAAAAGTTAAAAAACCTTGAGGCAGGAGAATAGGAGGACACCTCAGAAAGGGAGGTGGGAAGAGATGGGGTGGGAAACAAAGAGAGAGAGCGAAGGAAAGTAAATAGTTCTTCTCTGGCATAGAAAAACAACATCTGGCGTCAGCAGTGAAAGGATAAAACAACCGAAGAAGCACTGTGCAACCAAAATGCTCCTGGGTGGAACAAACACAAGAATAACAAGAAAGAATCTCAAATTAGGTGCATGGAAGTGAGTCAACAAAGCTATCCAGTCATTAGTAAGGAACGGACCCAATGCCCCTACACTCGTGGCTGGTGTCGGGTCAAAGTGGCTGGGCGGAGTGAGGGGGGCAAAATAAAAAGCAAATAAAAATTAAAAAACGTACCTGAATCGCGCCCCATCACCGCTCCTCTGGCTCCACTGCAGGCACAGGCTCCCAGATCGCCCTGCGGCCAATCCTGATGCATGAGAGCAGTGTCAAGATTTTCCTGAGCGCCCCTGATTTGCATGCCCAGTGAGACTGGGAGCCGTGGCCGTGCAGGTAAGAGCGGTGGGCCGGGGGCGGGGGATTTCAACAGACGAAGAGGGAAAATTAATTATTTATTTAATTTTACTTCATGGTTGTCTGTCGAATCTACAACCCATTCCCCCCCCCACCCGGCCCCACAGTTCTTACCTGCACGGGCCGTGGCTGGAGCCTGTGCTTGATTTTTTTATTTTTTATATTTTATATAGCGCGAACTCGACCCAAAGGTATTGGAGAGCTTTACATGAGCACCGTATTTACATTACACATTCAGGCACGGGGAGATTACGTGATTTGCCCAGTCTCCAACCTGGCAATGCAGCTCAGTTAAGAGACAGCTCAAGTGCGCATGCCGGTGTGGCCGGCTTGAGACGGCCGCCACACAGTCATGCGCACTGACAGCCGTGCACACCACTCCCCCTCAGCGCCTGTCATCCCCTGGCCCCTTCCCCAAGACACCACTGTAGGAGAAAAACCTATAATAAACATGAATTATTATAGTTTTATTTTTCAAGTTTTGCAGCTGCTTGCGGAGGGGGGGGAGTGGGGGGGGGGGGGGGGAATACTCTTCCACCATAGCAGAGGAGCCGCAACTGGCACTCTAGCTGAATTCAGTGCCCATTTAGTGTCAGAAACAATTGTAGCCAACACCACCAAACGACCGAGCAGGGCACCTTCCCCAGGCAGCACAGTTTGCACATTTGAGATGAACATAATTTGCCAAACCATCTGATTGAGTTGCCTCGTGGGGTGAGAGCGTCACGAACCGCGGCCTCCGTCTCAGATACACTTTGTAGACCGCAGCGCTCACTGATCAAACCCGCCTGACGAGGAGCACAGGGCGTGCCAGCACTGAGACACAGACTGCACTTTTAATAGTTTACTCTCCCGGGGATCCGGTTTCAAATTCCTGTGGTTATTTCAGGACTTGCAGAAAAGGACGAGTGTTTATTTTGTCTTGAATCACTTTGCAGAGAACAGAGAAAAGACGACATTGCAGGGTAGCTCGGAGAATGCGACTTGTGAGGTGCTCGAGTCTAAAGAGGGAGGGAATTCCGTTGGTTTTCAAAAAGAACATGCCATTGTCGGCAAGAGTTTCATGCGCAGCAGGTTTCATTCTATAATGTACGCAGTTCCAAGCAGTTTATTCCTCCATTTTGTGCATGGAGAAAGTATTTTGGTGAACTAGTCTTCGGCTCTTTATGCCATTTCAGTCCGTTAATTCTTACACTTTTAAGGAGAAATCTACTTAAAAAAAATTTTCATTAGAAGTATCCCCCTAGCCCACGTTACCGTCCCGCCAGAGCCTCTGGACTTTCCTGTTTTTTTAAGTATCACACATTAAAGACAAATGGTTGCAAAACCTCATAATGTAAAGATGGCCGCCATCATTTGCTGGTGTGGGACTTGCTGTATTCCAAGAGACACTGAGTGATTGGGAATAGGGTTTCAATAGCATGAGACAGACACTGTAATCCCTCTCACTAGATTTAAATGTACTTGCTCTGTTATCTTGTTTTCATATGATACATTAAAATGTATGCCTACTATCAGCCTTTGCTGAAATAGATTTGGACACCTCTGACTTTGAATACATACATGCCAACTCTTCCGATTCAGGTGGGAGACTACCGATTTGAAGACTAGTCTCCCGCCTCCCGATTCATGCCTCCAGAAACCCACTACCAATAAATGTGCTGCCGTTCAGCGCAGACACTCTCTCATTCTGCGGCGGGGCTTCTGTCTCTCAAAAAACGCAGCCTGGCTGTTACAGCTCATGTGCAAGTGCGCAACAGGACAGTCTCTGAGCCACGCTGTTCACAAGGACGGATTTAGTGTCCCAACATGTTAGCATATCCGGTTTGATCGACAAACTATGGGAAAAGTAAGCAACCTTGCTTTGGATGAACAGTTAGTAGCAAAATTCTATTTCAGGACAGGAGGCTCCGATTATGCTAGTCTCATTTCTTTATTAGAAATGCCCAGCAGCCATAGAAAAAACAAAAAAAAACACAATACCCATAAACACCTGGGTAACAACCATAGAGTCTGCACTATATAAGGTCATGTAGATAGTCACACTTCCTCTTTCTTTGCTGCTCCGCAGCCAGTTAAGTGCTTATCTTGTTACTTACTTGTATTTTCATGTATTTGCTTATACTGCTTGGTTACGCTTGTTAACGCTTTCATTTGTGCTGCCTTTCGCGCTCGCTCGCGCTTTCTGCCGCTTTCGTTTTGCCTTCGGTTTGCGGCGCTTGTGCAGCTCGGAGCGTGTGTCACCTTCCCTTTGGTCTGGGCGCCTTGTGCTCGTGCCCGCTTATTGTGGAGTGGGAGTAGGGGGTTGTAGAGAGCTTGCGCTGCTTGCGTGAGCTCCTCTCAGTGTTTGGGCAGGCAGCCGGTTTCCGCGCATGCGCGGTAGGGATTTACGGCGCTCTGTGTGTGGAGAGCACTGGAGCTTATCTGAAGGACGTCCTTTGCTATTCACATGCCCACAGCCCCCCAATTAACCCCCGCTTGACGCTGGTTGCTGGAAAAGGCTGCCGGCTGGATACTTTGGCATAGGCTCTGCCTAGAGTGCATTTTTAGGTCTCGCCTGTCGATGCGCATGCGCATCGAGCAAGCGAGACTATGGGGGCTTATCCACTCTTTATCCACTGCAAGGAATCGTGGCGATTCCTTGCAGTGCCCGTGACTTTTAAGCTCAATGCGCATGCGCATTGAGCTTAAAAGCGCGTGCAAAAGCGCGTGCACGTCCGTCTTGTTTTACCCGCTCCGCCCCCTCCCCTTCCCGCCGTGTCGCATTTCTCCTCCCCCCTCCCCTCTCTTCCCTCCGTCTTGTTTGTTTATTTTACCCGCTCCGCCCCCTCCCCTTCCCGCCGTGTCGCATTTCTCCTCCCCTCTCCCCTCTCTTCCCTCCGTCTTGTTTGTTTATTTTACCCGCTCCGCCCCCTCCCCTGTGTCGCATTTTTTTTTAAATCCCCACTTCCCCCCTACCCCCCATCAATGCCAACACTGACGCCGTGCTCTGCTGCTTGTTTTTTTCTTCCTCACTTCTAGCTGCTGCAATTCCAGTCCAGCAGCCTGGGCGACGGAGGGAGGATTTGCAAGCAGAGCTGCTCCCATTTGCAATCAATTTCCGTAGAATTTGGCAATGATTTAAATGCTTACTTTTTTCCGCATTTTTGTTAGCACAGAGCTGTGGCATTATCGAACCGGCGTCGATCTCTTTCTGCTTACTAAATTTGCCAATGATTTAAATGCTTATTTTTTCCGCATTTTTGTTAGCACAGAGCTGTGGCATTATCGAACCGGCGTCGATCTCTTTCTGCTTACTCAACAAGGCGCACTGTTGACAAACACTGATGAGCCAACTGGTTTAACGAGGATAGCGATGTTGGCCACCCCTCACCCTCACTCACCCTCACCCTCACCCTCACTCACCCTCAACCCCTCACCCTCACTCACCCTCAACCCCTCACCCTCATTCACCCTCAACCCCTCACCCTCACTCACCCTCACCCTCGACCCCTCCCCCTCAACACCTCACCCTCACCCTCACTCACCCTCACTCACCCTCACTCACCCTCAACCCCTCACCCTCACTCACCCTCAACCCCTCACCCTCAACCCCTCACTCACCCTCAACCCCTCACCCTCAACCCCTCACCCTCAACCCCTCACCCTCACTCACCCTCACTCACCCTCACTCACCCTCAACCCCTCACCCTCACTCACCCTCACCCTCACTCACCCTCAACACCTCACCCTCACTCACCCTCAACCCCTCACCCTCAACCCCTCACTCACCCTCACTCTCACTCATCCTCACTCACCCTCAACCCCTCACCCTCACTCACCCTCAACCCCTCACCCTCACTCACCCTCAACCCCTCACCCTCACTCACCCTCAACCCCTCACCCTCAACCCCTCACTCACCCTCAACCCCTCCCCCTCGACCCCTCCCCCCCAACCCCTCACCCTCCCTCACTCACCCTCACTCACCCTCACTCACCCTCACCCCCTCACCCTCACTCACCCTCAACCCCTCACCCTCAACCCCTCACCCTCACTCACCCTCAACCCCTCACCCTCAACCCCTCACCCTCACTCACCCTCACCCTCACTCACCCTCAACCCCTCACCCTCACTCACCCTCAACCCCTCACCCTCAACCCCTCACCCTCACCCTCTCACCCTCACCCTCACTCACCCTCAACCCCTCACCCTCACTCACCCTCAACCCCTCACCCTCACTCACCCTCAACCCCTCACCCTCCCTCACCCTCAACCCCTCACCCTCACTCACCCTCAACCCCTCACCCTCCCTCACCCTCAACCCCTCACCCTCAACCCCTCACCCTCACTCACCCTCAACCCCTCACCCTCACTCACCCTCAACCCCTCACCCTCAACCCTCACCCTCAACCCCTCACTCACCCTCACTCTCACTCACCCTCACTCTCCCTCAACCCCTCACCCTCACTCACCCTCAACCCCTCACCCTCACTCACCCTCAACCCCTCACCCTCAACCCCTCACCCTCAACCCCTCACCCTCACTCACCCTCAACCCCTCACCCTCACTCACCCTCAACCCCTCACCATCACTCACCATCAACCACTCACCCTCACTCACCCTCAACCCCTCACCCTCACTCACCCTCACTCACCCTCACCCACCCTCACTCACCCTCACTCACCCTCAACCCCCCACCCTCACTCACCCTCAACCCCTCACCCTCACTCACCCTCAACCCCTCACCCTCACTCACCCTCAACCCCTCACCCTCAACCCCTCACCCTCACTCACCCTCAACCCCTCCCCCTCGACCCCTCCCCCTCAACCCCTCACCCTCCCTCACTCACCCTCACTCACCCTCACTCACCCTCAACCCCTCATCCTCACTCACCCTCAACCCCTCACCCTCACTCACCCTCAACCCCTCACCCTCACTCACCCTTAACCCCTCACCCTCAACCCCTCACTCACCCTCACTCTCACTCACCCTCACTCACCCTCAACCCCTCACCCTCACTCACCCTCAACCCCTCACCCTCACTCACCCTCAACCCCTCACCCTCACTCACCCTCAACCCCTCACCCTCCCTCACCCTCAACCCCTCACCCTCAACCCCTCACTCACCCTCACTCTCACTCACCCTCACTCTCCCTCAACCCCTCACCCTCACTCACCCTCAACCCCTCACCCTCACTCACCCTCAACCCCTCACCCTCAACCCCTCACCCTCAACCCCTCACCCTCACTCACCCTCAACCCCTCACCCTCACTCACCCTCAACCCCTCACCCTCACTCACCATCAACCACTCACCCTCACTCACCCTCAACCCCTCACCCTCACTCACCCTCACCCTCACTCACCCTCACCCACCCTCACTCACCCTCACTCACCCTCAACCCCCCACCCTCACTCACCCTCAACCCCTCACCCTCACTCACCCTCAACCCCTCACCCTCACTCACCCTCAACCCCTCACCCTCAACCCCTCACCCTCACTCACCCTCAACCCCTCCCCCTCGACCCCTCCCCCTCAACCCCTCACCCTCCCTCACTCACCCTCACTCACCCTCACTCACCCTCAACCCCTCATCCTCACTCACCCTCAACCCCTCACCCTCACTCACCCTCAACCCCTCACCCTCACTCACCCTCAACCCCTCACCCTCAACCCCTCACTCACCCTCACTCTCACTCACCCTCACTCACCCTCAACCCCTCACCCTCACTCACCCTCAACCCCTCACCCTCACTCACCCTCAACCCCTCACCCTCACTCACCCTCAACCCCTCACCCTCCCTCACCCTCAACCCCTCACCCTCAACCCCTCACCCTCACTCACCCTCAACCCCTCACCCTCACTCACCCTCAACCACTCACCCTCACTCACCATCAACCACTCACCCTCACTCACCCTCAACCCCTCACCCTCACTCACCCTCACCCTCACTCACCCTCACCCACCCTCACTCACCCTCACTCACCCTCAACTCCTCACCCTCACTCACCCTCAACCCCTCACCCTCACTCACCCTCAACCCCTCACCCTCAACCCCTCACTCATCCTCACTCACCCTCAACCCCTCACCCTCACTCACCCTCACCCACCCTCAACCCCTTGCCCTCACTCACCCTCAAACCCTCACCCTCACTCACCCTCAAACCCTCACCCTCACTCACCCTCAACCCCTCACCCTCACTCACCCTCACTCACCCTCACCCACCCTCAACACCTCATCCTCACTCACCCTCAACACCTCATCCTCACTCACCCTCACCCTCACTCACCCTCAACCCCTCACCCTCACTCACACTCACTCACCCTCACCCTCACTCACCCTCAACCCCTCACCCTCAATCCCTCACCCTCACCCTCACCCTCACCCTCACTCACCCTCAACCCCTCACCCTCACTCACCCTCAACCCCTCACCCTCAACCCCTCACTCTCACTCATCCTCACTCACCCTCAACCCCTCACCCTCACTCACCCTCAACCCCTCACCCTCACTCACCCTCACTCATCCTCACTCACCCTCACTCACCCTCACTCACCCTCACTCACCCTCACTCACCCTCACCCACCCTCACTCACCCTCACTCACCCTCACTCACCCTCACTCACCCTCACTCACTCACCCTCACTCACCCTCACTCACCCTCACTCACCCTTACTCACCCTTACTCACCCTCACTCACCCTCACCCACCCTCACTCACCCTCACCCTCACTCACCCTCACCCTCACTCACCCTCACTCAGCGCAACCACAGCATCTTAAACTAAATATATTTAATAAACTTTAAGCTATTGGCAATATAAAATAAAATCCATTTTATTTACGTATTAATTATTAATTTTTTTTTAAAGCCATTGATTTTTTTTATTTCAATACATATAAGTCACATATAAGTCCCGTTAATACAAAACATGTTGCTTTACAAATGCTAGAGGTGTCACATTTACAAAAATTATAACTATTGGCTTTGTAAAGAAGAAAGCTATTAATTTCGCTATTTAGAAAAAACAACACATAAATAAAAAACAAAAAAATAAATAACACCTATAGCTCAAACTTTACTACTGCGAGACCTATTGCATTTCCAATGCTTGTTGGTATAGCGGCAAGCCCTCCCTCCACATTTGAAATACTTTTGGGGCAGTTTACTGCTTTTCCTTGGCTTGCTGTGGGTTTTTTTGTCACTCCCCCTGACGTTTGCCTTCGGCAATTAACAGTTCTGTCATCTTGTGGGCATATTTACACTACTGGTGTGCAATGAGTGAGTTCTATTATGAAGATGATGCAGAATATGACGAGGAGCCCTCTGAGTCTCTCGAACAGGATTTGGTGGAGGCTCTTGATAGGGGTGTGCAACGCTCCATGAAAAAGGCACTGGTTCGTGCAATCACTCCTCTAAAGAGACATTTGACACAGTATGCTCAACAACAAGGTTGGGTTCCAGCTTTGCGAAAGTCTTCCACTTTCCCTGGGAATCCCCATGCCTCAGACTTTCAGTGGTTGGCGAAATCTTTGGCTGCTACCGAATCCAAATCTGTGCCAGTTGACCCTGACAGTGATGACCAGCTGTCATCATCTTCCTCGGATCACGCTTCCCCTCCTCCGAAGAAGAGAAAATGTAAGGAGCATTTTGTGGATGCCCCACGCACCCTCCAGTGCTCACATTTGATCCCGCAGACATTATTCACCCCAATTCGACGGCTTGGCTCCCGTCCCCAGCGGTGGCTGAATATGTGCAGCGACACATCCGTCAGCCTTTTGAGAAGGAGGTCCATGCACGTCTCCGTTCGGAGTGCCCTCGACCAGATCTGGCAGACAACTTGGCGGACACGCCGGAGTTTGATCCCACCATGGGGACATACCTTCGCAAATTTGCTAAAGACCCGAAAAAGGGTCTGGACCGTTCCTGGCGTTCGTGCCAGGACAAGGTCCTTGAAATGCTAGGCCCCCTGACTAAGATTTTGGATCTTGGCTTCATGGCTAAAGAATCGTCGGCGATGGTGGATCCTGATGAACTCATAGAGTGGGCTCAGAGAGCAATTTGCCAGCTTGGCAACGCTAATTGCGCTCTCTCTAGTGAGAGGCGTAGGTCCATCCTTCTAAAACTCGACCCAAAATTGGCAGAGCTTTCCACCTCGGAGTCGGGTCCTGCTGCGCAAGGTTTACTTTTTGGTCAGCCATTTTTGAAAGAACTGACCCAGTTAGTAAGTACCTTCAGTGGCTTGGACAAGGCCCAAGCATTACTCCGTAGAGCTTTTCGTCCGGTTTTTAGCAAGTCCGGACGAAATAGGGGACGCTCGTTCCGCCGTGGTCAACAACAACAACCCAATCAGAGGGGGTACCAGTCCCATAGAGGAGGTCAGCAAGATTCCAACTACTCCCAGAGATCTAACTTCTATCCCTCCAGAAAGGGCCGTGGCCAGTACAAAAAAGGACGTTCCGGTGGTCAATCCGGTGGATATCAAGATTCCGGAACTTCAGGTGAGCCTGATTCCTGCATGCAGTGTTGTTCTGGGGGGCAGGTTTCGTTTTTTCCTAGACAATTGCCGCTTGATCTCCAGTGATGCATGGGTGCTGGAGACGGTCCAGGGATACAAAATAGAGTTTTATCAGTCCCAGTGTCAAACCCATCTTCCATCTCCACTTTATTTTTCCCACAAAGATCAGGAGTTCATCACAGAGGAACTCAGGTCGCTTCTCTTAAAAGGGGCGATTGTTCCAACCGTGCGTCATCCACAGGGGTACGTCAGTACGGTCTTCCTTGTGGAGAAGAAAGGAGGGGGATCGAGGTTAGTACTCAATCTGAAGGAATTCAACGGGGGAGTAGTCTACCGCCACTTCAAGATGGAGGGTATCCATCTACTGTGAGACCTTCTGCGCGAGAAGGATTGGATGGTTCGCTTGGACCTCAAGGACGCTTACTTGTCCGTTCCGATCTTCCGCCCGCATCGCCGCTTCCTCCAATTTCATTGGCTGGGGACTTGGTACGAGTATCAAGTTCTCCCCTTCGGCCTCTCGTCAGCACCTTGGTGCTTCACGAAGCTGTTGAGGCCTGTCGTGGAGTCTTTTCGCAGTCGAGGAGTTCGGTTGCTCATTTATTTGACGACATCCTCCTTCTGGCGGATTGTCCAGTCAAACTGATGTCCCATCTGGAGTGGACCATCGAGCTCTTGCAATCTCTCGGATTTCTTGTGAATGCTCAGAAGTCTGTGTTGCATCCGACTCAGGTGATCGACTTCTTGGGTTTCAGGGTCAACTCTCTCACGTGTCCGCTTATTTTACCCAATCAGAAGATTCGGTATATCAAATGGGAATTGACTTCCGTTATTGCGAAACCGACTGTGTCGTTGAGATCGTTAGCACGAGTTGTCGGTCTCTTGGCTTCTTCCCTTCAAGCGATCTTCCCGGCCCGCTGCATTACAGAGCGTTGCAGCGCCTGAAGATTCGGCATCTCCAGAACGGCCTCAGGTATTCGGATCAAATTCCTCTATCGGAGGACGCGAGGTCAGAGATGCAATGGTGGCTGGATCATATGGAGGCTTGGAATGGTCGAGCCCTGTTCGGGTCCACGCCGGAAGTGGTGATCAAATCGGATGCCAGCCGTTGGGGCTGGGGAGCCCGGTGCAGTCCTGTCTCAACGGGGGGGTCAGTGGTCTCCCCAAAAGCTCTCCCTCCACATCAACTGTTTGGAGCTCCTGGCGGGCTCCTTCGCGATTCGTTGCCTCTCTCCCCTTCAGTCCAACTGCTGCATTCTTCTCCGCATGGACAACGTATCGGCAGTCCGTTACATCAACGAATTGGGGGGAACTCGGTCGAGGTTACTGGCGGAAATTGCCAAGGATTTTTGGCATTATTGTCTGCAACACAAGATCACGGTTATTGCAGAGTACCTTCCGGGGTGCAACAACCTTGTGGCGGATTGGAACTCGAGGTATCTGAGGGATTTCAGCGATTGGCGGCTTCATCCTCGTGTGTTCCGTCATCTCCTTCGGTCCTGGGGCCAATGTCAGATCGACCTCTTTGCGTCCCGCCTCAACACCCAACTCCCACAGTTCTTCAGTTGGAGGCCGGATCCGGAGGCCCTGGCCATGGATGCTTTTCTCCAACCGTGGCCGACAGCGATGTGTTATGCCTTTCCCCCGTTCATGATGATCCCCAGGGTTATGGCCTACATGAAACGCTACCAGACGGAATTGATTTTGATTGCTCCCCTGTGGAGAGCTCAGGCGTGGTTCCCGGTTCTCCTGGAAATGGCTTGTGCAGTGCCGTTCCTTCTTCCCCAGAAGTGGAATCTCCTGCTAGATCCGCTTCAGAATCCGCATCCCCTGATTCAGTCAGGCTCTCTCCTTCTTCTGGCGTGGCGGATTCTGGGGAACGCTGGTCGGTCCCAGGCCTTTCTGCGGACGCTTCCAGATTCATCGATGACGCCTGGTCTCCTAGTACCCACAAACGCTACAGAGGCTCTTGGAAGCGTTGGAGTGACTGGTGTGTTCAACGGCAAGTTGATACGACATCGGCTGATGTTTCTGTAATGGTCAATTTTTTGGCCTCTCTGGCTTCCTCTGGTTTGGCATATCGCATGGTGAACAGCTTCCGTTCAGCTATTTCTGCGGGTCACCTTCATGTGGAAGGTAAACCGGCAGGCAAACATCCTTTAGTTGCTAAATTGCTGAAGGGTATCCGCCTTGCGAATCCTCCGCGTCCGAAATATGTTTCATTATGGGACGTATCTCGTTTTGCGTTTTCTAGAGGCTTGGCCAGTCAATTCTTTATTGTCTCTGAAACAACTGTCAGCCAAACTCACTATGTTGTTGTGTCTGGTCTCCTGCAAGCGGGTGTCGGATGTCCGAGCTTTGGATCTAGCCGGGCGCAGTTTTACTCCTGAGGGCGTCATGTTTCGTCTCTCTAGGCGTACCAAGACCAATACTGCGGTTATTTCTTATCCGTCTTTCCCTGCACATCCTAATCTTTGTGTCGTTCAATGCCTCAAGGATTACGAAGTAAGTACTTCTTCTTTTCGTTCTGATATGCAAGGACAATTATTGATTGCATTGCAGAAGCCCTTTCGCCCGTTACCCCGGATACATTGGCTAGGTGGGTACGATGGCTCATGGCGGAAGCTGGCCAAGCTTCTGTGTCTGTATTTGGGGCTCATTCTGCACGGGGAGCTATGGCTTCTAAAGCCTTCTCATTGGGAGTAACTTTGTTTGATATTATGAAGGCCGCCGACTGGTCCTCTGATTCTGTTTTCAGAACCTTTTATTTTAAGCCTATTGATCATGTTGCTTCTGTAGTGGTGGATCAGCTTTAAACAAGCATAATCGGAGCCACCTGTCCTGAAATAGAATTCAAAATTTGCAAACATTTGTGACAAGAATTTTCAATTCTATTAAGGACAAGGAGGCGAGGATTATCCCACCCATTGTTGTACACATTATTGTTACTGTACGCATATTCAAGATTTCCTTACTGTTGTCATGATGCATTGATCTTCTTTTCTACACACCCTTCTTTTGTATGTTCATGATTGCACAGAATGTGTATTACGGCTCTGTGTCTCTTTTCAGGATCTGATCACAAGTGATGACTCTTCGTTGAGGCCTGGTTTTTCCTGCCTTCTCCTTTGAGGATTGTGGTTCCTGTATTCTTCTGCCGTTGCATTTCTGGACTCTCCTTCGTGGTCCTGGATTGGAGTTGGTGTTCCTTAATTGACTTTCCATGTTGACTTTATGGTTTCCACAGACAATTGCTCTCCAAAGAAAGAGGAAGTGTGACTATCTACATGACCATATATGGTGCAGACTCTATGGTTGTTACCCAGGTGTTTATGGGTATTGTGTTTTTTTCTGTTTTTTCTATGGCTGCTGGGCATTTCTAATAAAGAAATGAGACTAGCATAATCCTCGCCTCCTTGTCCTTAATAGAATTGAAAATTCTTGTCACAAATGTTTGCAAATTTTGAATCTACCTGTACGTTTACTGTAATCATTTAAGTGAGGTAAATACGAGTGAATTCAATGGCTTTTTTAAATGAGGACTATTATTTCAGAGCATTTAAACTCTGTTGCCATTTTAGAATATGACATTCATTAAATGCTGGATATGAGTATTTATTTATTTATTTTGAACGTTTTATAGAGCGCGAACCAGATCCTTGCGGATATCAGAGCGCTTTACAAGCAGTGAAAATTTATACAAAAACAGTACACAATAGTATTATATATCAAGCAGTATGAGATATAAAAACATAATGCAGCAGTACACAGTACAGAAATACAGATATGTGTGGATAAAGTGTGCATAAATAAAACAGCCCAGAGAGGTAGATCAAAAGCTGAATCCTAAGATGCTCTAAGTCTTGTCTCCGATATAGAGAAAGGTGCGGGCCGAGAGAGACAACGTGCAATGTAGATTGTCTGTTTGCATCTATATAGGTCGTGAATGTCAGAGAGGCTCATGTGAATTTTTCCATGAGGATCGCCTTTACTTCCTTTTTGAACAGTGCAGTAGATGTGGTAAGTTTGGTTTCTGGGGGTAGTGCGTTCCAAATCCTAGGAGCCATCCCTGAGAAGGAGCGTTTGTAGGTTTTCGCCTTAAAAAATCTGTGTGGCTTCAGTAATAGGCTTTCTGCACTTCTTGTGGATCTCTTGCCTCCCGAGATAGACAGTTTCTGAAGGAGATAGCTGGGTGCTTTATGGTGAATGGCTTTGTGGGTTAAGCATGCTATTTTTAGGTGAATTCTGGCTTCCCATGGTAGCCAGTTCAATGCTTTCAGGTCGGGGGAGATTTGGGACCTTTTTTTGAGCCCGTGATGAGCCTGGCTGCAGCGTTGATGGTGGCTCTTAGAGGTGCTGTTGTAGCTTTGGGGAGACCGCAAAGAGACACACTTCCGTATTCGATCCTGGGGATAACTAGAGCTTGAACTGCCGTTTTGAGGTCGTTTTTTGGTAGGAAGGGTTTAAGTTTCCTTAGAGTATTAATCTGGAAATTTGCACCTTTTGTTGCATTGGCAAGGTGTTTATGCATTTTGAGGTTGCCATCAAGGGTTATACCCAGAGATTTAGCTGAGTCAATGATTGTCGGTTGCACGTTGAATGCCGTGATGTGTTTGAACTAGTCCTGGAGGAGGGGGATTTTGGAGGGTGGAGCTATGAGTAGGAATTCAGTTTTGATTGCGTTAAGTTTGAGGTGGTTCTCAGTCAGCGTTGTTTGGGTGCTCAACAGTGTTTGGTTGAGTAGTATGACATCATCAGGAGTGTGAATTTTCAGATAGAGTTGTGTATCGTCTGCATACATGTGAAATTGGACGTTGGATGCTTGCAACAAGACAGTCAGAGGTTCCATGAATAGATTGAACAGTGTGGGAGATAGAGCGGACCCTTGTGGGACTCCAAGAGTTACTGGAACTGGTTTGGAGAGGGAGTTATTGACCTTGAATTTTTGGGTCCGGTTTTGAAGAAAGGAGGTAAACCAATTGAGCACTGACCCTGATAGACCCATTCTGAGGTTCAGTAGATCGGTCAGGTTCTCATGTTTGACCGTATCAAAGGCAGAGGAGAGATCTAGCAGGATGAGTAGGCATGACCCATTCTGGTCGAGTATTTGTAGCGCATCATCGATAATGTGAGTCATGGCTGTTTCGGTGCTATGCCCTGCTCTAAAGCCAGATTGGTAAGTGTCAAGGAGGTTGAAGAGGTCAATATGTTTTGTCAATTGTTGGAGGACGCATTTTTCCAAGAGTTTGGCTAGGGTAGGGCTGTTCAAAATAGGTCGATAGTTGTTAAGATCCATCGGGTCAGCTGTGGGTTTTTTAGGATGGGTGTGACTTGTCCTATTTTGAGGACGTCAGGGATGCACCCTTGCTGTAGAGAGCTGTTGATGATCTTGGTCCAGAGTGGCAGGATCAGGGGGGTTAGATCTTTAACTGCGTTAGCAGGGAGAGGATCGGTGGTATGATTGGCTGGCTTGAGGGTGCTCAGAATCTTGCCTACAGCTTCTTCCGTGTATGGGTCAAAGGAAGACCACGCTGCATCATTTTTTAGTTGAAGTTTTGAGGTTGTTTGTTGAAGCGGAGTTGGAGATGGAGATGAGGGAGGTATTGTTATAGGAGGGTAATACTGTAGGACTGTGAGGTCGTTGAGGAGATCCCTCTTGATGTTTTCTGTTTTGGTGTTAAAGAAAGCAGAGAATTCTTCACAGGTGGGTTGGGTGCCTGAGGTATCTTGTAGTTGTTTAGGTTCGTCTCTAGATTGTGATTTGATTAAATCAAACAATTTTTTGGGTCTATTTCTTGCCTGATCTAGTTGGTGAGAGAAAAATTCGACTTTAGTGCGTTTGATCTTTCTGTAATAGTCTTTTCTCTTCCTTCTTAGAGTTTTCAGGTGTTTGGCAGAAGGGACTGATCTCCAGAGACGTTCTGAGGTTCTAAGAGAGCATCTGTCATCGTTCAGCAGGTCATTGAACCAGGGTTTAGAGTTTTTAGAAGGCAGTCTCTTTAGTTGTAGAGGAGCGGCTTCATTGATAACCGTAGTCATTGTGTTAAGATAATGATTGGTGAGGTCATTTACGGAGGAGAGGTCCTCCGGAGGCAGGAGTAGTTTATGTGAGTGAATGGGCAAAGTGTTGGGCTTGAGTTTTTTCAAGTCTCTTTTCCAAATTTTTGGTTTTGCAGATTGGGCTGCAATAAGTTTCACTGTTTCCCTGATGAAGAAAGTAATGATGTAGTGGTCTGACCAATCACAGGGGAGGATTGAGTCAAGCTGGATGGAAAGTGAACTGTGTGGTACTGTCGTTTACCATGAGCTTTTCAGGTGTGCCCGCACTATTGCAGGCATTTTTCTGAGGGGGAGTGCTGGGCGGTGCCTCGTTTGTACTTTCCATCATCCTGATATATATTTTGAGGTATATTTGTAAATCTCTTTCTAAATTGTCCATGTATTTTATCTATACGTAAATACTTAGAATTACAAAATAAAATGGCAGCCAGAGAAAGAATCAGTAAACACAGCTCCCCATGTAAAAGAATTAGCAGCACTTAGACGAATGGGCCTACCTAGTGTCAGTTTGTTCTTGATGGCACCGGATATCTAGGAGTGCTGCTGCACCCCCTGGCCTCCCCACATCCCTCAGCCTTAATTCCAATACCACAGTTTACCCATTACTGGATGAAAAATGAACATCTCTGTAATTATAAGAAATTGTATTATTAATTGGGAAGGATTTGAGTGCTTCACAAGTAATAAGGGCTCAATTACACAAGTAATAATGGTGCAATTACTGAGAACCAAGTAACCCCTTGTAGCACTTGACTGTCTCAGTGCAGCAAATCAAAGCAGACCACAGCTTACTCAAGTGAGGTGATGGGCGCTAGTAACCACAGCTCGCAGGTACGCAACAACAACAACATAATCAGTGTGATACAAAAATGATAAAGAAACCCACTTCTTACAGTTATCTTGGTATAGGATAAGAAAAACACATTTGCCAATAACAGAGTATTCAGTAATGATCATGATATTAATAAATACCATCAGGATTCAAGCAAACCGGGCCGAAGACGGCTGTAATGCCAGAAACCGGTCCCCGGGAGCTTGTTTCCTTCCCAGTGTAAGAATTGGCTTTTGTAGTTTGGTTTGCCCTGTTCCCATCATGCACTGGGACAGGAACAGACTAATTTGCATACAGCCAGGTTCTGAAACTGGGATGGTGCAGTGAGCTAAAAAACGGTGTTGGATCTAGCCCTGATCTCTTGACTGGGTGAGAGTTTTCTGTTTAATTCAGAGACTCTGTCCCTCACCACCCCTTGTTGTAAATATTAATAAATACACAGCACAACATGGAGCAATGACAGGGAATCCAGGAAAAAGATTTAACACTTTTTAAAGGACACAACCATGGCACAAATATGCTAGTACAATGATCAATTGTAAATCCAACATGATGAATGAAATAATATTAGGATGTAGCCCACATATTCCACAAACTCTACTGTGTTATTTGACAAACCCAATGCAGTGGGAGTTTAGTCTTGTACTTTATCCTCACACTGTTGTGCTAATTGAAATTGTGTAAATAGGCTCCAGAAGCTTTTCGGCCTATGGCTAGGGGGTAACAGCTCATTATACACATCAGATTGGGTATTACAAAACAACAAATCTTTTTCCCATTCTGCAACAGTAGGAGTAGGTCCCTGCATCCAGCGTATAGCTATTCTGCGCTTTGCTAGCAAGAGGCCATGGCAACTAGCTTTCTGACACCCTTACGGAGTGGTTTCATGTATTCCAGTAATGCCAACAAGGGATCAGGAGTAAGTGTCAAACCTGTTATAGTGTTTAAAGACTGAAAAATGTGTTTCCAATACATTGCTACTGGGAGGCATTGCCAGGCCACGTGAAGAAAGTCACCACCTGACATATTACAACGGTCACATTGATCAGTGTCACGAAACCTGTAACTAAATATTCGCTTTGGCGTGTAATATACTCTGTGAAAACTTGAAGTGAACTAATCTATGTCGGCCATTAAGGGAGAGGAAATTTCCTTTTATCACACACACCTCTTAGTATGATGCATTAAATTACAAATATGTGCATCAGATGGAAATACCTATGATGACACCCTCATATCACTTAAAGCCCCTAGTCGGTCCTGAACCCTATACCCACAACACCCCCCTATTATACTAGATGCAACATCGCAATATTAGGGAGTGTCATTTTAAAAAAGGAAGGCCTACTGGCACGGGGGATGGGCAACACGCTCGGCCACAGCACACTGCTGTCCTGGGGAATGGCGTCCCCAGATAGAGAGCCTTGTGCGAGGCCACAGGGTATTTCCTGAAATGACAGCAACTCACCACACATCATTTCCTGCTCAGACCCCATAGACCGTATTTCCCACAAGGGGTTGTCATTCTGCTCCTAGTGGCAATTATTATTATTATTATTATTATTATTATTATTATTATTATTATATTTAAGTTTATAAACCGCACAGCTACCCGGAGGTTTCCCGGCGCTAGGGACCAAATTAAGGGGGAGAGCAAACTGAAGAATAAGGAAGGCAGTTATTGGTTAAATAACCAAGTTTTAACCTCTCTGCGGAACTTGAGATAGCAGGATTCAGTATGCAGAGATAGGGGAAGTGAGTCCCAGAGGGAGGGAGCCAGACAGGAGAAGGAGCGACCACCCATTCTGGCTCTTTTAACTCTGGGAACCTGGAACCTATACTGATTGGAAGAGCGAAGAGTACAGGGTGGACAGTACTGCTGAACCAAAGTACTACGGTAGGGTGGGGCTCTCTAGCAACCAGGAGCATCCTGTGCCCTTGTTATAGGGAGCTGAATTGTTTGGCTCCCTGCACCAAACCTGTTCTCTGCCTGGTTCTAGGCTCTCTTGTCCTGCTGGTGGGGGCATCCTGCATAATCCCTCCTCCACCAGCCAGAACACCCTCCCTGTTCCTCAGGGGTCATAAGATGGTTTGCGACACTGGTTCTGGAGAAAACCATCTTAGGCCTCTGGGTCAGCTGGAGTCAAGTACCTTCAGTCCATCCCTGCAGGGCATCAGGTGGTTCCTTCTTTCAGCTGGGCATCCTTTTGCCATTATCGCTCTGGAGTCTTCTCATCTTTCTCACCCAAGTGCAGGGGCTTTTAAGTGGGATTGGAAAGTTCTAGAAGTCAGGAACTCCTGGCCAATGCTAGGATGCCACATCATCCCGCTACCTCTCCATACATGCCAACCTTCCAGATTCAGGCGGGAGACTACTGATTTGAAGACTAGTCTCCCGCCTCCCGATTCATGCATCCAGAAACCCGATGCCACAATCACTGCCAATAAATGAGCTGCCGTTCAGTGCAAACAGTCTTCATCGAGCAAAAAAGAGAACAAGTTGGGCAAGTGGTGCTGCCTGGAGGCCAGGCTAGATGGGTGGCTAGATGTAGCACTGAGAAATGTTTCAGTGTCGGGCAGAGAACAAAAGCATCTAAAATGCAATGCGTTACACGCTCAATTCGTTCTCCTTAGTAGTCCCAGTAGTTTTTACTATAGCCTGAGCCAGCCCCAAATGATATTGGTTTAAATGTGAGCTTGGGCGAGTTCAGGGTTGCAAACTCCGGAAACAAATGTATTTTCCTGTCTAGGCTCCGCTCCGCGTAATAGTATTTATTGGCGGGCTTTAGCACAGCAGGCATCTTCTGTGAGAGTGACAGACTGGAAGTACTGCACTGCCGGTAACCTGCTCCTGCAGGCCAGTGCACAATATTGCTAAGCTCCCAGTCACTCTGCGTGCTATAGCCTGCTCCTGACACAGGTTAACAAGTCAAGGTAAGAAATGAGAACATTCAGTAAAACTGAGAAATAACCCTTTGAGAAAAAATGTGTTCCAACTCTGTTTTTGTTTGAACACTTTGTAAAACTACCAACAATAAAATGTTGATGGCAGTCTTCATTCACGCACACTCTAATCTCCCTTTCCAAGAATGACCTCTGATATCAAAGCTTAACGCTTTGTCCTTAATTCTTGGAGGGGGAGACAGGAGCATGTGATGGGAATCGACATTTTATTTTTGCCCGTTTTGCATATTAGTGCACCTAAAAACAGAGTCTAAAACTCTGTTTTTGTTAGCCCCAAAACAAAATACTGATTTTCCCTATACTCGTGATGTGGTGTTATTGCCAGAGTTGCAGACTTAGAAATAGGGAACCAGGTCCAATTCCTGGAGTTGGCTCATCATCCTGTGATTCTGGATACACAATTTAATCGCCCCATCCCTATAAGCAATGAGTGGTGACATTGTGTAATGTAATTGGTGCTCATGTAAAGCACTCCTGTACCTTTAGGTCGTGTCTGCTATATGAAAAATGAACAACAAGGTAAAAACAAAGCATTAATATAGTAAAGACAAATAGATACCTATTTAGTGGTTGATTTGTAAATTGTGGCTTCCCTGCTTAAATTCTTCTTGGGTAAATACTTTATTTCACTCAAACTTCTTTTTCTTCATTATAGAATATGAAAGCACTTTCAAACATGTGAGTTCAGAATACCAGTTACAAAAAATCTATTGTGTTTGATTTAATAAACTATAATGTTGCTCTATAGTATCCTGGGCATTGTACAGGGTTTACATGACACCTGTCTTGCCTCTTAGGGCCAGATGTATGACTATTCCATTTGCGAGCTGCAAATTGCGACGTTTTGTGACTTGCAAAATGGAGTGTACGACAGGGTCTCAGACACTGTTTGCGAATCCAAATGGGTTGCAAACGACCTGCCTCATTAATATTCATGGGGCAGGCCGCAATTTGCAACCCCATTGAGAGTGGCCAGCACTCACAGGGATGATGAACTGCAGCAGACCACCATGTCTGTGACTGCTTTTTAAATAATTCCATCAACAAGAGAGTAAGGGTTATAAGAAAAACACTCTCATACCCCTATGAATCCATAACTCAAACAACAGGAGAGTGTTAGTATCCACAACAGACAAACTCTACTAGCCAAAGTTGGTTCTGTATACCACTAAGTTAATAGACAAGGCTGTTATTGTCAGTTGGAGAAGATAGAGTGCACGTGTTCAAAGAACTAGCTAAAAGGACCCTCAGGTCCCAGTGGAACACTGGTAGCCAGTTGTCTTCATTGGGTCCCTTTTGTCGCTAGAGAAGTGAAAGTGAATCTAAAAAGAGTATGCACTACTCCTCAAAATTATTTACTAAGAGGGTAGCTCTAACTCTATTAAAAACAGTGATCGAAAAACATAGTTGGTTTTTCTGGACTACTCAGGGTTGTGCAAGTTTGAACCAGATAGTCCCATTAGTGAAGTGAAAAGGAAATATTTAAAACACGGTCAACATGTTTCTGCCATTTGAGCTAAATTTGCTCGGCATTCGTCAGGACCAGGAAGAAGAATAGACTCACTGTTCTGGGCACCCTAAAATGCACAGATACAGGGAGTAGTGACATTTAATGATACGACCTGCAATTTGTCGAAGCACTTAGTTGGAAAATCTTCCCCAAGTTGCTAAAGGCTCCTTCTTATAGGAGACACCATTGGATCTGTGAGGGTAGATAGAAAAAGTGAAAGGAATCAGAATATGAGATATTAAACTTTTGGCGCCATAAAATATATGCCCTGAACAGTGAGTCTATTCTTCTTCCTGGTCCTGACGAATGCCGAGCAAATTTAGCTCAAATGGCAGAAACATGTTGACCGTGTTTTAAATATTTACAAAATCGATATCCATTAGCAATCCCATTTTTGGAGTCAGAAAAAAAGTTTCTGATTCTTAAAATGGAATTAGTATATCTGAAAATGATTTTTACGGTCCGAAAAGCTGAATTGAAACGTTTTAGACTTTAAAATGCTTAGTGCACCTGGTCCTTTGTTTGGTACATAATTTATTTTATCAAATAATGTGTCCAAAGGTTTGTAGTTCAATCAAAACTATTAAATAGTACAGCAAAATAGCTAAAAGTTTCACTCTATTTGTCCCATCATGCTTAGAACTGTCTAAAGACTGTATCTCTTTTATTGCTATCACTTAGATCAGTTGGAGATTGTCTGGAAAATAGGTTGATCAGTTTCATTGGTTCACTTGCCAGCCAGTGATGAAAAGAGCTCAACACGACAATTATTACTGATCGACCTACTTTCCTGAAGCAAAAAACACCAGCGCATTTAGCAGATTCTGGATAAATGTGTACTCCCTCAGGAGGGGATATGGCCTTAGTGCCATAGATGCTGACTTTGGAACTCCGGTCCGGGTTCAAGCCGCAGCTCAACATCTTATTGTTCTGAGAAAAGGATGTAATCACCCTATGCCTAAAAAGCAGAATAAAAATATGTGTAATGTAATCAGATGCTACTGTAAAGTGCTCTAATACCCTGCGGCTATTTTTGAGCCATATAAAACTGCGAAAAATAAAATTAATACTCTGTGGCTTAATCTTTCACAGCAATTGAGCACTTTACCTGGATAGAGCTGCTCTACACAGTTCCATCTGCTCCATTCAGCATCTGCTGGTGGTGTATGCGTATTTGCACAACACAACAAACTGTCAGATTCGGTGATAAAACACCAAACCTTTGGGATTTCCCACTGCTTGATAAATGTTCCATTTGGATTTGATTTGGTGACACCTCACCCTCTTTCTCTCTTCAGCCATCAGATACCTTTATATTGTAAGAGACAGTGGTCCCTATCAAGTAAGTGTAGGTAATGTTACACAGAACAACATTATGATCTGCGAAGTTATTGACGAAATGGAGAAAAATGTATTTAAACGAACAATCAAAAATTTATCAATGAACAAGGTTGGAAATCACTAGATTTCCAGACCTCAGGCATGTACAAGTATAGTGACTTCAACAACAATTTACATGTTTACAGTTGTCATAATGTAAAGGACATCGTGTGCTCCACAAATTCAAAACGAAAGCAATTGGAGTCAAGACGTTGTTTGTCGACGACGTTTCGATCCCAATTTAGCGTAGGGGGATCATCATCAGGACAGAGGAAATTATGCCTGAGAGAAAGCGTGTATAGGGTCAAAAGAATAACAGAAGGGGAAACAGAGGCGGAAGGGGTGGAGGGCAGGGGTGGGTTTGGGAAGGAGAGATAAGAATAAAAAAGAAAGGAGAAAAGAGGGTTAGGGAGGGTTCGGCGAAGAATAAAAACATTGAGCGCAATTATTCACGAATGTCTAGTGCGTAGAGGTGACTATGCGGGGTGGTTGTTGATGGCAAAAATTGACATGATAAGTAAAGAATCACAAATATTGTGCTATAGTGCTTGGTGGATAGTAAACGAGGACTGTCTTCGATGTACCCATGGAAATTATGTGGCCAATATTGGCGCTTAGAGACCCCGGGGTTATATAGCGCTATATAAATAAAATAAATATTGTGATGCTGAGCCAAAGGTGAGACGACCCGGAATTGCTGTATAAGTTTATGTTTATAGTGGGTACGTGCAAACTAGTAGAGTGAAACCGACGCTAACTAAATAACTTACAATCAAACGCTGTTCCTGCCTAAAGGGCAGGTGGGGAGGGGCTTAGTCCGGATGTTGTGACCACCCACCCCTTGCAGCCAATATCGGCACAGGATACAATAGGCCGGAAAGTAACAAACACAGTTTTAAGTAATGGGCAAGATCAAGGTGAGGGTGAATATATGGCAATAATTTGAACACTTACACGAGGGTACAAATACCCCTGCCTGAAATTGAAGGCCACGGGGAGATGACAACGTCCTCTTGTAACCGGCGCTAGTGCAGAATGCAGTAAGGTCCTGGAGGAACATGTATACATTCTCAAGGGGATCTAAACAAACCATTGTCAACAAATACATTACTAAAGCAGACCATCATCAGCAAACATAGTACCCTCGTTCCATGCAGCTGTAGTGCTTAACTCACTGGAATTCAAAGACGGAGTACTGTGGTAAACGTGATGGTAGGGGAGCCAAACGGTGCTGTGTTGTGTTGATACCAAATTGCGCGGTTATAAAGGAGTACGAATGGTGCATACTGCGCATGCGTGTGAAGGGCGGAAGTGAGTCTTACCATCGATACGGTAAATACAATGGCGCCATATTGGATGGGAGACAGATAGATGTAGGAAAATGGAGTTAGGTTTGTGCAGTCTCAGAAACCAAAATGTAAGTACCGTAATAGTATGAAATTCATAATTAGCTATTTGTCCTATTTATTAACCAGACTTAGTATAGAGAGGTCAGTCCCATGCGCCAAATGTGGGAGTAATCCGAGTGATATATACATGAAGAATGCAATTATGTCCGCATTGATGCCACCCAGAGATCACGCAATATATTAGACTGAAGACCGCAATAATAATTATGGTAACACCTGTAAAGTAAAATCAGTGGTGTCGTGTTGTGAATAGGCCTCACAGCATGCATTAAAGGAGACCACACGTATGTCTGATTAGTAGTCAGTCAACTGCCTGCCACGCCCAGGGTCTTGGGCTTTTTATTAACAAACCAACGTGCCCTCCGTCCCTACGTCGGGCGGAGCCATTTAACCTACGCTTAAGGGGGGGGAGGTGACAAAACACATTAACGCTGCTCGTGGCCCAGGGTGGTCGCGCCCACTTTGCACAACATTACTAAGTATGGGCGGAAAATCCGTTCCGCTCGCGGATTTTGCGGATTTTCGGTAAATTCGCAATCCGCGAGATTCGCGAATTTCCCGCGAAATCCGCAAATCCGCGAGCAGCGGATTTTATGGCTTGCTCGCACTGTTCGCGTGAGTTCGCGGCTTCCCAGTTAAACTTCGCGCCCCGCGAATAAGCGCTAAATTGCAGAAATACGATCTTAGCAAAACTGAAACTACTTACCAGGTTCAAAAGTTCAAGCTCATCATTAGTAGCCATTTCCGGTAGTGCTTCCTGAGGGGCCCCTCCAGAGTTCAGTTGCCTACTTGCAACTATTATGTGACCCTGCTCTGACCCTCAGAATAGTTACACATATGCCACAAAGGTCCTGAATTACAGCTAAGGGAGACAAGCAGGAGCCAGGCTGGAAGTTCAAATCCAACAGTGACACATTAATCAGCCCCTAATTCATTATTGTCAGTTGGGGCAGGGCAGGTGTTGTAACTAATTTTGCAACAATGAAAGCACTTAGCAAGTGCAAAAGATCACTAATCAGGAAGCACTTAGGAAGCAGGTGCCAGCTAAAAAAATATTCTGTGACACATTAATCAGCCCCAAATTAATTCAGGTCACTTGAGGCAGGGAAGGTGTGCTTTGCTTTGCCACAATAATGTACACTGGACAACCAGAGGGTGCTGTGATGAAACAGAGGGTGGCATGGGTGGGCCAGAGGGTGGCATGAGTAGTCAGAGAGTGGCAGTGGTGACAGAGGGTGGCAGTGATGAAGAAGAGTGTCCCAAACAGGCTGGACACGTAGAAACAACAAGTTCGCAAAACTTGTGACCCGACAGGTAAGTTCGCGTTTGCGAAATTGTACAAAACCCTCGCGAACTGGCAGAAACCCGCGCGAACACAAAAAAAAAATCTGCAAATTCACGAGAATTCGCGGATTTTTGCAGATTGCGAGTTCACAAATCCGCAAAATTCGCGAACGCGAGATTCGCAAAATTCGCCCATGCTTAAACATTACATTCCTCCTTTACCCTAAAGAAAAACAAACAAACAACATGGCATCATGTATCAACTTCTCTGTTTACAGTCTCTGAGGTCCATAAATGCAAAAAGAACAGTCTTCCTTACAAGGCGGTTGCGGCGCAACTCAAGCTCTCTCAGCGTCCGCAACAGGCCACGAAGTCTTGGTACTTCTGGGATGGCTTCAGGCAGGGGCGCAGATTGTACCTGCTTTGGCTGCGCTCGCCCGACTGGGTTGGGGTCAGTTCTTCAGAGTCTTTGGCTACACCAGCTCCAGGGTGGCTTTGGGCCATCTGCGGCTCCTGTTCATTCCTGACTGGTACGGTGGCGTCTGCTTGCGGAGTCTCTTCCTCGTCGGGAGTATCCTCTTCTTCTGTTTCTCGTGGGCTTTGGGTCAGCCCTGGGAGTTGCTCAGCTGAGTCCGGGAATTCGTCGTCTTCCCTATGCAACAGTCTCTTGAAAAATGATACGTTTCTGGTGACGGTCTCTCTCCCTTTCACTGCGGTGATCATGGTGCCATTTACGCTGGTGACAATCCAGGGATGTAACTCAAACGGGAGGCGGAATTTCCCACCCGGGTGGCGATTTTTCACTAGCACACGGTCGCCCACCTGAATGGGGCTGTCTGCAGCTCTCCTCCGTCTTGATGCCTCTTTGTTAGCCTTGGTTCGCTGTTCCATGGACCGGTTGCTTGGAGTTGGAGTTGAGGCCCACATGGGATGGTGTGGGAGAGTATCCACCACTGCTCTGTTGAAACATAGGCGGCTTGGAGGGACCCCGGTGGTGCAGTGGGGGGCCAGTCTGTACTCTCGTAAAAACTGGAAGAGGGCTAATTCTAGGTTTTGGCCATCTGCCATGGCAATTTGGATTGTTTTATTCAGAGTCCTCATCAGTCTCTCGACTTCGCCATTGGCTTGGGGCCATCTTGGGGTTATCTTGCAATGTTTGATGCGGTGTGATTGTAGATATTCTGCCAGATCACCGCCATTGAAAGGAGGTACGTTGTTAGTGCGCAATTCTCCTATTAGGCCATGGGTCGCAATGATTTTCACTAGCTTTGGGATCACTTCGGAGGCTGCGGTGGAGGGTAAAATTTCAATTTCGGGGTATCTTGAGTAGTCATCCACCACTACAAACATGTACTTCCTGCCTGGGAAGCTGCCGAAATCTGCGCTGGCTCGTGTCCACGGGGCGGTCGGCCCTTCTTCTGTGATTACCGGTGCTGGGGGATTAGGCAGGCTGGTCGCTATGCACATTGGGCATCGTTGGATGACGTCTTCGACCTTCTTGTCGAGCCCCGGGAACCAGAGTTTGGCCCGGTGTCGATGAGGGCTGCTAATGCTTGATCTTGTACATTCAGTGTGCACATAGGTTCTGCGGATGGTGTTGCAGCTAATGTGTTGAGCATTCGTACCACGTGGACGGACGCTGCGTCCGCTTCGTCGTCGTCCATGTCACTGTTGGTGGCGGTACCTGGCATTGGCTCTATTTGTCTCACTCTTCGGGGTGGGCCGTTGGGCTTCTTCCTCTGTGAGGACAAACACACGCTCGCGAAATGGTTGGCTTTTCCACAGGCGCTACAGATTTTCCCTTGCGCCGGGCATGCTCCACTGTGGGGGGTTGTCCCTCCGCACCACATGCAGGGGCAGTCGTGAGATGACTGAGCGGGGCTTGGCCGAGGTCTTCGGGGTGGTTTCGTGCGTGTGTCTGTGGTATTCGTCTTGATGGTGCACACAGGTTCAACTTTGACTGCGACCATTGGTTTTGGCTCCATGTGAGCTGCTCGAGCTTTCGATAGTTCTTTAGACCATCCGAGCACTAGGATGTCGCGCATGGGCATGTTGTCTGTCTCTAGGACCCTCTCACGTAATTTCGAGGAGGCGCAGGCTTGTATAAATTGGGCGCGGATCTCGTCGTCCACATCCGGGAGGGTGCATGTGCTGGCTAACTTTTTGAGTCTCGCATAGAAAACATCGACAGACTCTTCTGGGAGCTGGCGGGCTTGGCGGAGCAAGAATCGTTCGTAATCCGCGCTGGCGAAAGGTTCAAAGTACTCTGTTATGGCGTCGCATAGCGTGGTGTAGTTCCGGGGCGGGCCGCGTTCCACCACGTCCTTCGAGATGTCGTGGATAGCTTCTCCTCCTAGGTGCAAAAGCATTGCACGCCGCCGCTCAACTGCGATGTCCGCCGCCACAAAGTTGTTCTCCAGGCGTTCCACCCACTTCTTCCACCGGCCAGCTTGGGAGGGAGGCGTGCCTGTGACCGTGAAGGGTTCAAGTGGCGGCACGGCGGCCATGGCCATCGGGGAAGGCGGGAAGGGCTGATGGCTAGGAAACACCCAGACACCAGGGGGCTAGGGGCCCAGAGACACGCTGTAATGCAGGCAAAACTGCCTGTATCTACGGCCTCCCAAAAATCCACAAGGATGAGAAAAACCCTCCCTATAGGCCCATTGTGTCCACCATAGGTACACCAACTGAGGCCCTTTCCAAATACGTCGATTCCTTTCTTTGTCCCTTTATACCAAATATACCATCTTATATAAAAGATACCAGTGCCATGATAAACAAAGTGGAAAATATTGCTTTTGATCCATTAAGAGACATACTGGTGACATTAGACGTCGAGTCTCTTTACAGTAATATCCCTTTAATGAGGCAATAAAAGCTGTTGAATGGTTCATTGATCTGTATGATTTACCATGCCCTAAAATCTTCCTACTGCAATGCCTTCAAATGGTACTAACAGAAAATGTTTTTGAATTTGGACAGAAACTTTTCCGCCAAATTAAAGGCGTCAGCATGGGGGCTTCAGTAGCACCCTCTGTGGCTAACATCTATATGGCCGCCTTTGAAGCTCGCCATATTTACAACGAAATAGCGCTTTTCTACGAGTCTGTCTCCCATTGGTCTAGATACATAGACAACATCTTTTTTGTCTGGACCGATGGGAGGCAGACTTTGGAGGAATTTCTGGCTTGGCTTAATGCATGTGACCATAATTTAAAATTCTCTTCACATACAAGTTCCAACAAACTGGAATTCTTGGATATATGGATTTTCCATGAGGAAGGCAAACTGAAGGTGGATCTATATGTGAAACCTACAGCGAGGAATACGCTGCTCCATTTTCGCAGTTTCCACCCTAGGAACCAAAAACAAAGTATACCGTTCTCCCAATTCCTACGAGTGAGAAGGAACTGTACAAATCTTCAAGATTTCGATACTCAAGCTGTTGAAATGAAAAAGAAATTTTTGGAAAGAGGTTACCCGCACAGGCTAGTGAGGGAATCTTATAAGAGAGCACGTTACTATGACAGAGACGCTCTCTTAAGAGGCAAGCCAAAAGAAAACACTAACAAATTGGTGTGCATCACGCGTCATTCGACGGTTGATGCAAAAATAAAACAAGTGATCAACTCATCCTGGCATATTTTGAACAGCAATGGCACAGAGAAATTAGATAAACCACTCTTCGCGCACAAGCGTAACAAAAATATAAAAGATTACATTGTGCGCTCCAGAATGAAGAATCCATCAGATCCAAATACCTTTCTACAGAAAACCTTGACTGGAGACCATCCACTTATAGGTACCTTTCCCTGCTCCAGCTGTAAGTCCTGTGACAGTATTCATAAAGGAGCATCTTTTACTCACAATGGCTATACAGCAACTGCCAGAAATATGTCCAACTGTAAAACTGCAAATGTGATATATTTCTTAAAATGCCCATGCCAACTTGGATATGTTGGTGAGACATCACGAGTCATCCAGACAAGATTGTCTGAACATCGTTCTGCAGTGAGAACAAAAAAAATTAGCAGCGCCACTCGTAAAACATTTCCTAGATCATGGACATGGTCCGAATGATTTCACATGGCGCATACTGGAGAAGATAAATGTACCTGATGACAAAGGAGGTGAAGCCATCCGAAAGAAACGTGAGGTCTTTTGGATTTTTTCGTTGAATACCTTCCGTGAAGGGTTAAACAGCGAAATACCGTGGGAGAATGCAATTGTTTGAAATAACAACTGCATTCCCAATGCTGTAAACATAGTTGCTTTTGTGAAAAAACAATCGATTCGTTTTTCAATTAATTTTTCCGTCCCATTTTGAATTCTGATAACCTTTTCACTTACGTGAAAAAACAATTCAGCCCCACATTTAATTCACTCTGCATTATTATTTTTTGAGATATGTTTTACCGCTTTATTCACAAACCCCGACTTTCATAGTCTTTCCTTGCGCCTAACTACCATGGTAAATCTATGCTAATTGGCTGCACCGGCCATAAAAAGGCGCGGGAACTATCAGTTAATCTATTGCACCTCGGAGACCCGTTCTACAGAGATCACCGCCTCCACGCGCTACTATCCGTGAAAGCATCGGTAAGTAAAAGTGACCGATAGATAGAGATACTGCCTCGCCGTAAAAAACCTAGTCTCTATTTAATTAATTCCTTTTTTCACCGTTGGGTCGCAGAAAGAATCCGAAGACCCACGCCGTAGTGTTTATAAACTGCAAGATAAAGCGAGAACACTTTCAGCCGGCACAGCGTCTGTCAATATCAAGACGGCGCATCAGAAGCGTTTCTGCTCGTGAGGTACGCATACGCATTTAAGATTTTAGGATAAGTGTTAGACGGCAAAACCGCAATGCTAATAGAGATTGTAATCAAACCTCATTTACTTCTGTTTTTAACCCAGTACTGCCCCGTTTTTTGGATCATAAGCAGAACAACGCTGCTATCGGATTAAAACTACACAACTCGAAGAGCATTCCTTCCGTTGCCACCCGCAAACGTGAAACTAAATATTTTAGGTAAGAAGAGTACGACACATATTTAGAAGTTGCATGGTTAGTAAACGCTGTAATCCACCATAAATCCAAATATTAAAGCGTACCTTTCAAATATAATTCCAATATAGGTGCAACTGAAGGACGCCCCTTTTTTAACCTATTTTGAATCACCTCATCCCGTGGAGGCGGCGTTATATTGTTTTTACTTATCAGGTAAACTAGTTAAATAACTAACTAAATTAATACAAAGCAGAGAAATGAAGAAATGTAACAGCTTTTTTAATTATAAAAACATCCCTCCTGTTTCTCCATATATCTTTCAAGGTTTATCGAATAACTAAGCTTGAATCTAAGTGCTGGATTAAAATAAAGAACAAATACATCAAGGCTGCATAACAGATGAAAACTAAATAGAAAGTAGGTATTTGGAAACTTTGGTTTAAAATATAAATAAAAAAAATTTCTCTCCGTCATTCCTTCGAAATTAATAAGATTATTAATGGTCTTTCTTATACAAAAAAATCTTTTAATCTATAATACAGATTTCCTTCAACATTTTAATTGAACCTTTTAGAAAATACCAGCTTCGCAAGTCAATTTTGAGTTGCTTTCAGCCATAGGTAAGCAGAATACATGATAAAAAAGATCGAATATTATATCTGTTTGTTTGGGGGGGGGAAAAAAATAAAATACGAATAACAAAATGAATAACAGATATATCGTTCAAAATTTAAATGCTTCAGGCAGTTCTACCAGACCTATATCTTTTCCTCTATCAGCTTTTACATTTTCACCTATTTCCTTTGCTACTTTGGAGCAAGTCCACTTGCTAGTCAAACTATCATTTCACTTCCTTTACCATATGGTATATTATTTCTGCTCTCAATACACTCTTAAAATTCACAACTAAAAGATAGAAAGCTGAAGATGTCTATTTGAAATGTGTATCTTTTTCATGTCTTTAGTGTAAACTTAGAAATTCATAAACAGAGGATAGAATGCAGTGGATGTTTATTGAAAAGTGTATCTTTATTTTTATATAACATCATGTACCTTTACTTAGACCTGTTCGAATAAGCAACAGCAGTATGTTTGAAGCAAATTATGTAGCTCCCATACTTCTGTTCACCATCTTATCAATTCAGATGTAACTTAATATGTACCAGCATTATGTTTGTTGTAAATCATGTACCTTGCATACGTCTGTTTATCATCTGTTTGCGGACTATTATGTTCGAGTGCTACAGTAGAGGCTACTATCAAACCTGGCTCTCATCTTAAGGGCGTTTATTATTTTTACCTGAAATAACAGGACAAAAACTTTCTTATATTCCGCACAGTTTCCATAGTTTTTATTTGTACTATATAGGATGTAATGTTTTAATACATGTAATAGGAAATAATTTTTGCCTCGTTTTAATTTCATATACTAAAACATGTTTTTATCTTTAGGGAGTGTTTTAAGTCTTGATAAAGGCGCTGGATGCCGAAACGCGTTGACACTCAACTTGATACACCTCCTTTTTGGAATCTGCAAAAGAAATCTATATGTGTTTTTTATTACGTTTTCTTGTTTATGAATTGTAATCTTACTTTGTATTGATATATGCATTTTTATACTGTTTTTGTTTAAAAAGAAAATCTATTTAGTATATATATAAGTATTATAATTTTTTATTGGAAACTGTTACTTCCCTTTTCCCATTTTTTCCTCCCCCCTCATTTTCCCAGTTTTTGTCCTGTAACCATTGCGCAGGTACTCTAAGACTTCCGCCTAGGTTGTTTTTTCCATTGTGGATAGCTTCTCCTCCTAGGTGCAAAAGCATTGCACGCCGCCGCTCAACTGCGATGTCTGCCGCCACAAAGTAGTTCTCCAGGCGTTCCACCCACTTCTTCCACCGGCCAGCTTGGGAGGGAGGCGTGCCTGTGACCGTGAAGGGTTCAAGTGGCGGCACGGCGGCCATGGCCATCGGGGAAGGCGGGAAGGGCTGACGGCTAGGAAACACCCAGACACCAGGGGGCTAGGGGCCCAGAGACACGCTGGTGGCGACTGCAGGCAATTCCAGGTGAAAACGGCAAGGTTTGGCAGTGTTGCACGCGAAATGCGTGTAAAACGACAGGCTGTCCTCACGCGAGATGCGTGGGATACGGCAGGCGGGCCACAACGGTGCACGCGGGAAGCGTGAGGGATGGCGTGGGAGGCGCGCGGCGGGCCCGGCAGGCCGCGTGTTGTCAGGCCGGAAGCAGGCAAGTGCCGGAGCACGGCTGGGCAGCGGAGGCGGGGAGCTCGTCCCTGAGGCAGCGCGGCAGAGCACTCAAAGGCGCACAGGCAGGGAGCACGCACCTGGGGCCGCGAGGCCGGTTCCGCTGGGTGAAGGCGGCAGGGGCCACTTCCTGCAGGAAGAAAGACCGTGGCACTGCCTGCAGGATGCCGTTGCGAGGCAGGGTGGCAGGGCGGCAGGGTGCTGGGTCGTCGTGGTTGGGCTTCCACACGGTGAGGCACGGGGTTGCGTGCGGGGCGGCCGGGAGGGCTCCGCTGGGGGGCCGCTTTAAGATAGCAGGATGGTATGCACAGCAGGGGCTCGCCCGGTGTGGATGGGCAGAGCGCGGCACGCGGTGGGGTGGCGAGACCACCTCGTCGCGAATGTCGTGTTGTGAATAGGCCTCACAGCATACATTAAAGGAGACCACACGTATGTCTGATTAGTGGTCAGTCAACTGCCTGCCACGCCCAGGGTCTTGGGCTTTTTATTAACAAACCAACGTGCCCTCCGTCCCTACGTCAGGCGGAGCCATTTAACCTACGCTTAAGGGGGGGAGGTGACAAAACACATTAACGCTGCTCGTGGGCCAGGGTGGTCGCGCCCACTTTGCACAACATTACAAGTGGCAAAGATCACAAATCGTAATTTTACAAATCATCTTGTCCCATATGTACACACAGAAGTATGAAGACAGAGAGCCTCTACAAGTCGCATGGGGGCTAACTGGGCAGCTTGATGGGAAGAAGAAGGATGGATTTGAAAAAGACGGAAGAATATAGGTCAGACAGAATGAGTTTCAACCGATGATGATGTATTGAGTAACATAAAGCCTTAAGAAGTACAGTACAAGCATAGAATACGTGAACAATCAGGTTGAACTGAAATGTGTGATAGTAACAGCATTTGAGAAATCCTATATAAGGTAACAGGGAAACATGTACAAGATATATACCCTAATTAAAAACAACTCTGAGAGACAGTGTGGTACAAGATAGAATAATGATCAGATCAGGTTGGTCCAATCCTCCATGCGGTTGAGTCCAGTATGCAGGCTGTTGGTGCGCAGAATCCACTTCAGTTCCTATTTGTTGAGCATCGTGCTGATGTCTGTGCTGTGTGAGGGTGGTTGCATCACATTAATCACTTGCCACTTCAAATCGTCCTCTGTGTGTCCCTGGTTCAAGAAGTATTTACCCAATGGAGCATTGGGTGTTTGACATCTTAGTCGGCTGCAATGTTGGCAGCTTCTGATCTTAATCTTTTGAGTTGTCTGACCTATGTACATTTGGTTACATGGGCATAAGATAGCATATACAACATTGTTTGTATTGTAGTTGGAAAAGTGGTCCAATGTTATGTCAATGTTATCAAAGGTGAATTTCTTACTCTCAAAGTCAAATGACTGACACTACAACCTCCACACTTGAAATGGCCTAACGTTGGAGATAAACCCCACAGCTTAGTTAGTGATTGGGAATTCTTTCTGATGGGTTACTCTGGCCATGTGGTCTTTAATGTTTTTGTTTTTGCGGAATGCAAAAAGTGGGCGTTCCAGTGTCACATCACCTGCATACAGGACTGACCAGTGTTTCAGAATACATTTCTTAACCTGGTTTGAAATTGGGGAAAAGGTAGTTACGCATACCAAGTGGCTATTATCTGGTTTTGATTTCACACTCAAGAGTGCCTCAGGTGGACAGTACCATGCTCGCTTGAGTGAACTTTTAATGAGTTTACAGGGATAGCCCCTACTGATGAGTTTTTTTGTCAGGTTACCTGCTTCCTGAAAGTAATCTTGTTTGAAGGAGCAATTCCTTCTTATGCATAGACATTGTGAAAAAGGTCAAAAGTCTCTCAATGCACTTAGATGGTGACTGTTGTAGGCAAGTAAGGTGTTCCTCTCAGTGGTCTTACCGAAGAGTGTAGTATATAATTTATCTTCATAAGGAATGATCATTAGGTCAAGGAAAGCTATTTGGATTCAGCTATGTGTTAGTGTGAATTTCAAGCCATTACAATGGGCAATCAGCCACTCATGGAACAGGATCAAGCCAGTTTCAGGTCCTTTCCAAACCAAGAAAATATCATCGAAATTTCTCTTCCATTCTTCAATGTTAAAAGTAAATGGATTGTCTTCAGACAGGATCCTACTTGTTTCCATCCAGTCCATATACAAAATCGCAAAGTTCAGAGCAAAAACTGCTCCCATTGATTTACCTTTAATGTGTTGGTAAAATTTGCCATCAAATGAGAAGAAATTACGGGTCAGACAAATCTTGAGAAGATGGAGGATAAACGGTGTGGGGACCGAATGTGGGCAAGTCCTTAAGTCAAGAATATTCTTGATGACAGATACCCTTAGACATCTGTGACGGGGTGGACCAGGATTGGTGGACAGCGGCCCCCTTGTCACCGATGTCTCTCCCCTCTCAACAGCGCGATTCCCACTGCCAAGAGGACGATTGGCTTTCCAAGGACTGCGGGTACAATTGGGACGACGAGGAAGACAAGGGACCGGGCGCCTTTAACAGCGCCTTTCAGAGTGACAAGACTCCTCCCCCCACTGACGTCATTGGCCGAGCCGAGCCAAAAGAAGGACGACCCCGGAAGAGGACGGATGGCGTATCCCCGGAGGAAGAAGGTGTCGGCGACCGGAGAAGGAGTGTGCTATCGAGGAGCCTGGAGGAGAGCCTAGCCGGAGAGGACGAGACGAGCCCAGGCGATTCCGGCAAGCCAGGAGGCCAACGACCCCACGAGCCGCCCCGCCACGCTCCCGCGGGAGGAGTGTGGCTCTCAGAGGTACGGGGCAAGGTAGTGGGTTGGGTGGGACGGCGTCTGCAACCAGCTGAGTAGCCTGACCGCTAGTGTAAATTTTGTATAGTCGAGTGAACACCCCACCCCCTCACGAGCACCAGAGCACTCGATAACGCTGTACAAAGTCACCTGAGCACTTGGTTTCCCTCACACCCGGTACAACTGAATGACGTGAAGTGAACGTCCCAGTGACCCTTTTCTTTCTGTTCTCTTCTCTCCCTCTTTACGTTTGGGCTTCCGGACCGGTGGCCCGCCCCAAGGCTACAACCTGACAGGAGAAGAAATCCTGGAGCCCCTCAAGAATATAAAAACGGATCCTGCAGTGTTGGCTAGAAAGAGACTGACAAGCAGGAGAAGAAAAGCATACATTAAAATAAAGCCTTCCTTGAAATCCTTAATCAAAGCCTCAGACTCAGTTACTCCCACTACCCCTGCCCCATTACAACTGGTGTCAGAAGTGGGATTAACACCGCAGCCCATCTGTGATACTGAGATGGACGCCCTAATCCAACACATTATAAAGGGGCAGGAAAAACTCGAGAGGGCAGTTGAGCGACAGCTCACCTCAGCGCAAGCCGACCGCGAATTGTTCCAGAATACCTTCGCAGCTCATCTAGAAGGTCTTCAGAAAACCATACCAACCCCAATCGTTACTGCACCTGTAGAGGGTAGGATCCATGTCCCAAACCCTTCGGGATTGCCCTACAAAAATACGTACACGGAGAAGATCCTGACGCCTTCCTACTGAACTTTGAACGAGCCGCTCGTGCATTGGGGTGGCCGGAGGAAAAATGGCCCTTTTTTCTAGCTCCGCTGCTGACAGGCGAGGCGCAGTTCGCCTATCAGGTGGCCATCCCCATTGGCAATGCCCCCTACCCACTGATTAAGAACGTTATCTTAGATCATTTGGGCTTAGATCCTGAAGCCTACAGGGTACGCTTCCGGAAAGAAAAAGGAAGCCCTAATGAAAACCCCAAGACTTTGTTTTTTAGGCTTAAAATTGCTGCGGATAAATGGCTGAAGCCCGAATCCAGCACAAAAGAAGAAGTGATGGCGAAGATCTACTTAGAGCAGTTCATGGAGGCTCTTCCCTATGGCTCGCAAAGGTGGTTACGCCAACACTCGGGGCTTACCATCGAACAGGCCATAAAAATGGTGGCGAACTATGCACGAGCACAGCCCTGGATCTCAGGGTGGGACCACGAGAAAACAAACAAGAACATGCCCCCACCCAAACTGGAGAAAAAACCAAAACCCCTGATAGAGCCATTTAGACCTCGACCACCGAGGATGAACTCCCCAATGACGCGTGGACCCCAATGTTTTGACTGTGGCGAGTGAGGTCACATCGCCCGTTTATGCCCCAGGAAGCGTACCCAAGAAGAACCAATGGAAGTAGGGTACCTGCCCAAAACTGTACTCTATTCAGCCGAATTGGGATCCTCTTTCTAAGTGAGTATGAGGATGAATGGCTATGTGGTTAAAGCCCTCCTAGATTCTGGGTGCAGACAGTCAGTGGTCCAAGAACGCTTTATTCATCCCAGTCAATATGTTCCCGAGTCTCTAGTGTACATTCGGTGTGTACATGGCGATGTCAAGCCATACCCGCTAGCTCAGGTCTCCTTAAGCCCAAACCAGAAAGACACCTGTATAGTGAGAGTAGGGGTGGTTGATTCCCTTCTGGAAGACGTCATACTAGGGGTAGACAATCCCGAGTTCCTTGAGTTGTTTGGGAGAACCCTAGATGGACAGCTCCAGGCGGGAGGGGGACCCAAGGCGACCCTCATAATCCCAGAACCCTGGGTCATAGACCGTAGTTTCAGGTTTGCTCAGACGGACGATAGAACCTTGTACAACGCTTGGGAGAATGCCCACTTGCACCACAGCTCTCAGACCCAAAGATGCCCACGTTTTGTGATACAAAGAAACCTGCTGTACCGAGAAGCAGAAGAAGGGGGACGTCTCCATCTCTTAGTGCCTGTGTCCTTCCGTGAACAGGTTTTGTTTTTCGCACATGCCCACCTCACTGCTGGTCACTCAGGGAAGGAAAAGACTACAGACAGCATCTTACGCTATTTTTACTGGCCAGGAGTCTATAAAGACGTTACAGAACTATTGTGCAAAGTGCGATATTTGCGAAAGAAGGAACACCCACCACCCACCGGCAGCCCCCTTGCAACCAATGCCCATCATTGGTGTTCCTTTCGAACGCGTGGGAATGGATTTAATCGGTCCTCTACCAAAGTCATCGAGAGGGTATCTATATGCCCTCGTAATAGTGGACTACGCCACAAGGTTTATTGAGGCATTTCCACTAAGAACCCCCACAATGACCAACATCGCCGAGAAATTTTTGGAATTGTTTGCCCGCGTAGGCTTTCCCAAAGAGGTCCTAATCGACCAGGGCACACCTTTTACCTCCCGTTTGATGAGAGAGGTCTGCAAGTCATTGGACATCCGGCACATAAGGACGTCGGTCTATCATCCCCAGACCGACGGTCTAGTGGAGAGATATAACCAGACATTGAAGGCCACTCTGAAGAAAAGGCTGTCCCTAGAGGGTCCCGATTGGGATCACTTGCTACCACTAGCCCTGTATGTCCTCAGGGCACAAAAACAAAGCAGTTTAGGCTGTTCAGCCTTTGAACTTCTGTATGGCCGTCACCCAAGGTCTTTGTTGGAGATGACGAAGGACGCCTGGGAGACCGAAGACGAACAGGAACAAAAGTCTCTACGGATCCTGCAGTGTTGGCTAGGGAGAGACTGACAAGCAGGAGAAGAAAAGCATACATTAAAATGAAGCCTTCCTTGAAATCCTTAATCAAAGCCTCAGACTCAGTTACTCCCACTACCCCTGCCCCATTACAACATCTTAATTTCAATAGCAGATTTTGGGAACTTTTTCAGGAACCTCAGGGTCAACTTGGGTCTGAACTCAGACCGCAAAAAAACAGAGCCTTTCACCACTGTGTGGGGCTTAACTTTGCTATTGATTTCACTCAATGACCTCCAAGTGTACCCCTTAAACACTTGATCCCCAATGTAATGAAGTAGAGAAGTCCAAGGAGTGGTGCTTACGCTGTGTTTTAGCGCCAGGTGTTTGTGCTGCGCTGTAAAATCAGGTTGAACGGCACTGCGTAGCGAAAGAGGGTGCTGCTACTTTTTGCCACTTGAGTAGATGTTCTACTCAAGCGGCAGCTTCCTCAACGTGAGCAGAAGGTTTCTTAACATGAGCAGTAGAGACCAGCGACGAACACGAGTGTTAAGAAATCTCACTGGGAAGTTATCTGGAATAAGATTTTCCTCAATCTCGCTTGCCAATTTAATGTTGGTGAGCCGGAGGAGTCAAAAAACTCTGCGCCACTACTTGGAGTTTTTCAGAACTCTGCACTCTATGCAGAGCGTGGAGTGGGAGAAACTCTGAAAACTCCGCGAACGGAGCGGAATTTCACACCCAGGTCTAGTTTCAGTCTGTAATTCAATGCACAAATGGATCTTCAGTCCTTTTATGCGAATACTAGGGAAACTGTTCCTGTAATGCCAGTAGCAATCGGAGTTAGCATTTATCTAGGAATGGGATTAGTTCAGTTTCAATGGAGTGATGACTCCCATCCCTCACCGTCTCACAGTTGCCCATGTGAGTGGGGGTTAGCCATCCTAGTGAATGAAGGAGCATGAAAGTTCCGGGAAATATCCCTAAGCTTCAAAAATACCCTTGGTCTCCTCTTTCCACATCCTAGTGGTGGACGCACTATAATGGATGTGGAGAGGTCCTGCAATTCACTTTGTGGTCTTGGGCTCCCTCCACTCTACAGTCGTACAACTTAGATTTCAGACATCAAAATGTATTCCTGTGTGGCAAAAGCCTCATGCAAAGAACTCAATGCATGACCTCTTCTCTTAGAAGTAAGCCATACTCAAGCATCATCCATTATCACATGGATGAAGCAAAGGACCAGACTGCAAGGGAATAGGAGACTTATTTAAAAACACAGGAGAGGCTAGTTGGCGATTCTCCTTGGCAGGCCTATTCGGCCACTCTAATTTTGTTGAGTCGCCACTGTCATTTCTCAACAATCCAGTGAGCTAACACTTATCAAGCTCCTTTAAATGGAGTGGGCGTTCTGAGTGCCCCTCTAGATGAAAGAGACTCGCTATGGGTCGCAATCTGTGACAATGGAAGCCCTCAGCACACAAGCATCTTTGCCAAGTTTTCTGAGGTGAAAGTTAAAACCTAGAAAACCTGCTATGATGAACTCTGGACAGGAGCACACACTCACCAGAGTCATGAAGAGGACATTTACTCTTCCAACTGAGACACAGACAGCTTAACGTTGACCAGTACTAGTCAAGCTAAGGACATAGCTGTAATTCCAGTGAAAATAGGCTGGAGGAGTGGGTCTAAGATGGTAATGTGATGGATTTGATATTTAATATGATCACTTTTGTCTGAAATATTGTTAAAAATGTGACTGTGTTCATACGTTACACCCTAAAGAATTTTGTTTTTTAACGATGGCTCAAAATCGTGTTGTGCCTGCCTCTTTCTCTTTATACTATTTATCACTGTTTTAGCAGAAAACTAAAGTTATTATTCCTACTGGCCATTGGGCTTCAGGAAAGACTTTTCTGCAGTAACTACATTTGATAACATTAATATTGTGAAGGTCATTTCTCTAAAAATCCTTTTAATTTACCAAACTCATCAATGGAAGGCAAATTCTGTGGCCCTAGATGATGAGATTGAATGCCAAGGCTTGCGGGTACGCTGCATTCTGTTGCTTTGAAATACATATTACTATATAACTAGTCTGTTTGAAGATCAAAGGGATCAGGCCCAATCAATTCACGGCTTGTAGCATACAAGATAGTATTGGATGTTCGCATGCTGTCGAATAGAAGGTGCTTCACATAATGTAATTTGCCTTAGTTCCACAAAAAAAATACAATATTGAAAAAATATGATTACTTTGCTCAAATCACCCAACATGCAAACATTGATTTAAAACTAGAAGCCATTGGAATTCTAAGCAAAGTTCTCTGCAGGGCAATTAAGGATGTGCGGCAAGCTGTGTAATGCCAAAGAGGATATTCAAAAATATTTGTTATATTAGGAGTACTGCCTGGAAAGTGAGGCAACAAGTGTCTTTTGTAAAATGGTTACAGTGGCAGAGTAAAGAAAGAAGTGCAACAAGGTTTGATCAAACACCAGACTTCCTTGCAGGTAGAATCCAATTTTTTAACTTTTGGTGTTGGAAGTTGTGCCTGTACTTGCGCTTAACCCCCCCCCCCCACACACACACACACATAGAACATTCTGATAACATTATCCGCCAAAACTTTAGAGAAGCTGATTGTTCTGATTAATTTGGCACGCACAAATTCAGTGGAGAAAATACACATTACTGTATCCACCACTAAAGTACATCATGATCTTACTGTAAAGTACAGAATGATCTTACTGTAAATACAGCATGATCTTACTGTAAAGTACAGAATGACCTTACTGTAAAGTACAGAATGACCTTACTGTAAAGTACAGCACGATCTTACTGTAAAGTAAAGAATGACCTTACTGTAAAGTACATCACGATCTTACTGTAAAGTACAGAATGACTTTACTGTAAAGTACAGCACGATCTTACTGTAAAGTACAGAATGATCTTACTGTAAATACAGAATCATCTTACTGTAAAGTACAGAATGACCTTACTGTAAAGTACAGCACGGTCTTACTGTAAAGTAGCGAATGACCTTACTGTAAAGTACAGAATGATCTTACAGTAAAGTACAGAATGATCTTACAGTAAAGTACAGAATAATCTTACTGTAAAGTACAGAATGATCTTACAGTAAAGTACAGAATGATCTTACTGTAAAGTACAGCACAATCTTACTTTAAAGTACAGAATGACCTTATGGTAAAGTACAGAATGATCTTACAGTAAAGTACAGAATGATCTTACAGTAAAGTACAGAATGATCTTACTATACGCGCAACACCATGTATGTGTATTTCTAGAGGGAATTAGATTACTGAAATTACTTAACCCTTTACTGGATTACAGATTGAAATTTTGTCATTGCAATATCTTGCATTAGACTACAGGATGAAATTACTCTGATTCCTTTAACCTGTATTAGATTACAAAATGAAGTTACCCTGATTACTTTACCTGAAAATATATTTAGTAGTATAATATTAATGCATTAAATTGCATTTGATACTGGAACGACATTATTCCACGATTAATACACTTCACTGGGTTATTAAAGTAGGTTACTGGGTTATTTGCATTAGATGGCATAAGGTGATTTGCTGTGATTACCATAGTACATATCAGTTCATGAAAGATAATTATTGTGATTCCGTTGCCAGGAAAGCAGAATCCGGATACTTTGATTGCTTTATTTTGCATTAGAACACAAATGGGAACAATTCTAAATGATTTGATCTTTTTGGATTCAGAAGCTGATTACTTTGATTAACTTACCCTGCAGTAGTGTAACTAGGTACATTACATTGCATTTAGTAATGATAGGTTTTCCTGTTATTTTATCCTTATGTAGATTAATAGTGGAGGGCACTCTGGCTATTTTATTTTGTGTTAAACGGCATAAGGGATTACTCCAACTAGTTTGCAATGTTTTGGAAAGAGTTTAATTTAACTACTATACCTGTAGAAGAAGACTGCATAGCTTCCTTTACTGTACATCAAATTATAGGGGGACATTAGGCTAATTTCATCACAGAATGTTGGAAGCAGAGGCTATGCGAGTAATTTACCCGGCTCCCAGTATGTAATTGACATCAATCAATCAGAACATTTGTAAAGTACACTGCTCACCCCCCGGGGGTCTCAAGGCGCTGGGGGGGGGGGGGGGGGGGGGGGGTGGAGGATGCTGCTACTGCTCGAATAGCCAGGTCTTGAGTAGTCTTCTGAAGGATTGCAGGTCCTGGGTCTGCCGAAGTAGAATGGGGAGGGTGTTCCAGGTCTTGGCGGCGAGGTGGGAGAACAATCTGCTGCCGAAGTTTGCTCTTCATATGTGGGGGACGGTGGCGAGGGAGAGGTCGGCGGAGCGGAGCTGGCGGTTGGGGGTGTAGGAGGTGAGACGTCTGTTGAGGTATGCTGGTCCGGTGTCATGTAGTGCCTTGTGTGTGTGGGTGAGGAGCGTGAAGGTGATCCTCTTGTTGACGGGAAGCCAGTGCAGGTCTTTCATGTGGGGTGTGATGCGGCTGCGGCAGAAGATGTCGAGGACCAGGCGTGTAGAGGCGCTCTGAATGCGTTGTAGTCATTTCAGGAGTTTGGCTAAGGCTCCTGTGTAGAGGGCGTTTCCGTAGTCCAACCTGCTGCTGACGAGGGCCTGGGTGACCATTCTTCTTTCGGTGGGGATCCACCTATAGATCTTGCGGAGCAAGCGGAGGGTGTTAAAGCAGGATGACGAGACGGCATTGACCTGCTTTGTCATGGAGAGAGTAGAGTCGAGGATGAACCCCAGGTTGCGTGCGTGGTCGGTGGGTGTCGGTGCTGTTCCCAGTGCGGTCGGCAACCAAGAGTTGTCCCAGGCCGAGAGGGTGGAGCCGAGGAGGACGACTTCTGTCTTGTCCGAGTTTAGCTGCAGGCAGCTGTTCTTCATCCACTCAGCAATGGCTTTCATTCCTTCATGGAGGTTAATTTTGGCAGTGAGGGGGTCTTTGGTGAGGGATAGGATCAGCTGGGTGTCGTCGGCGTAGGAGATGATGTTGAGGTCGTGCAACGTGGGCGAGCGGTTCCATGTACATGTTGAACAATGTCAGGCTGAGAGATGAGCCCTGGGGTACGCTGCAGATGATCTTTGTGGCTTTGGAGCGGAAAAGGTGGGAGGCGGATGCTCTGGGCTTTGCGGGAGAGGAAGGATGTGGTCTAGTCCCGAGCCTCATCTCGGATCCCTGCGTCGTGGGGGCGTATGCGTAGGGTGCGGTGGCCGACAGTGTAGAAGGCGGCTGACAGGTCCAGGAGGATGAGGGCCGCGGTTTCGCTGTTGTCCAGCAGGGCCCTGATGTCGTCTGTGGCGGCGATGAGGGCAGTTTGGGTGCTATGGTTGCTGCGGAACCCGGACTGGGACAGGTCCAGGATGCTGTTCTACTCGAGGTAGTGGGTCAGTTGTCTGTTGACGGTCTTATCGATGACCTTCGCCGAGAACGGGAGCAGGGACATCACCAGTATGCAAGCTTGGTTGAGAATAACGAACTTTGGGCCAGAAGTTCAAAACTGTTTTTCAGTTGCAAATACTCAAGTTTCAGAGTTTGTGAGAGAAAAATTGCTTTTGGCAATGTACTAAACGCCCTGTAGGCGTGCCAGTAACGTTTTACAGACTCCTAAAAGGTATTTAGAAATGGGGAAAAATTTGCCATTTGGAGAAGGTGTGCTGTAAGTGTACCTTTGAAATAGCACTGCCTTGCCCCATGTATCAGTGGTTTAGGACTGAAATTGCGGCTGTAAACCATTGGAAAGTTATCGAACCCCATGATGAGGTGGTAACCCATTTGCAAAACAATAAGATCCTGTGGGAACCATGTCCACTATGTGGATGTTAAGAAAAGTTTGTTTGAGAGTAGGCAGTGGTCCACAGGACCACTGACAACTATAAAACAGAAGAAAGAAAAGGAAACATTTTTTTTTAAACGCAGCCGGTTTCCTTTAAGGAAAATTGGCTTCAATTAAAAAAAACAGTTTACTTTATTAAAATGTGATCACAGACTTGGTGGTCTGCAGACCACAGCAGGCCTTTATCCCTATGATGGCATCCAATCATGTTGTGTCGCAATTTGTAACCTCCCTCATTGATATTCATGAGTTAGGTCGTATTCCAACCCACTAAGAATTACATTTTTAAGAACTGACCTTTTGTCAAAAATAAATTGGCAGCAATTTTCAACCAGTATTGTGACCAGATCTTCATACATCTGGCACTTAGCCCTGCCTCTTCATCACGCCAACCTGAGGAGTCACTTCTAAACATTAGTGGTTCTTGAAAAGTAAATTACGACTTCATCCAGTTGCTAGAAGGCACCATCAGTCTGCATGCAAGAAGATCCGTTCAGCTGCGTGCACCCCACAGTACTGTGTGGCATGAGGCACTTTTTGAACAGAGGGCAAAATGTAAGGGATAGTGAATCTGAATGCCTCTCTTCTGCCAATACACTTGTTAGTCAAGCGAGTAACTAAAGTGCCACATGACAAGCATAACACATGTAATGTCCAGGCGTACTTTCATACACATCTAACTTAATATGTATCACACATTTCCCACTTCACATTTATCACTGTTACCTTTGCAAAATCTATGTCATCTGCCAGTTCCCACAACTGAAAGCTTTTCATGTTCAACAGGCCAAAAATCCACAAATTTCCACCAAACCTAGAGCACCTACTTAAATACGGTTATGGTCCCGCTTCTGAATTGGTATAACATCTACTGTTCCGAATGCATTCACAATATTCACCGATTGAAGAACAAGCTTGCAGATAAGACTAGGGCTAGCAAAACCTGGGGGGTCCAACATTTTACATGCTTCAAGTTTCCTTAAATGAGATATGAAAAGTATCCCTGTCTGGCGGATGGAGACAGATGAACCCTCAATAGGTGATCCCAAGAGGTGTCCCACTACTTCCCTTAATGGACCACTTGACAGCATATTAGACAGTGCAGCAAGAGGTCCCATTCAAGGGTAAGGACAAAGATAGGAGTAATACAAATGCAGCTGTAATGGGATAAGGGATATGAGCATTAAGGTGTCCTCAGTATAATATGAGCATTTGCTCTTGATAATACTCCCCACTCACTGCCAGACTTCCTGAGTGAACTGCCTAGTCCAGATTGAACTGCTTCTGATAATCTGAGTTGCCAGCATCAACGCCAGAGAAGTGGTGATAAATGCCTCTGAAAAGTGATAGGAAGCTGAAATAAGTACGAGTAAGAGGCTCCCACCCCAACCAAAGGATCACTTCACAGGAACAGGAGTGAATCAGTCAAGCTAGGAGGGGGAAGGAGTTGGGTATGTTGCTGGAGGAACAGGAAACAAGGGAAAACTCCTCATGGAGGAAGGAGAGTAAAACAGGAACCTGAACAAGTCAGTGCAAAACCTAAATACCTACACAGTCAAGGCCGGAATGCAGAAGCACCTCTCGTCAAATGGGAGCAGTATTGGCACGTCACCTTGTGTACAGAGGAAGTTGCTGAGGCACTTCCTGTCTGCGGCCTATTGTAGGCCTTTCCCTGATTGAGATTAGGTGTCAGGTGTCCTGGTTGGGCTATCAGAGCAATCATCCTAAGGCACTCAAAGACTCGCTCCCATACTCACAATTTCTTAGGATTAGACGGAATTGTTCCTCAAAAACAGATTATTTCAAAGAGGCTACCGTTCTGGCTAACAAACTTAAACATCATGGTTATCCCCGCAGATTAGTTTAAACAGCTACTAAAAGAGCATGGTACTGCCCAAGGGAGGCACTGTTAGCACCCAAGAACCGTGAACCAAACGAAAGGCTAGCTTGTGTCACCACCTTCTCCCCAGTATCTAACAGAATTAGAAAATCTATTCTCAAACATTGGCCCACTGTAAACGCCGGCATAATCAAACTAGAAAGACCGCTGTTTGCTTTCCGGAAGAGTAAAAATCTCCGGGTCCACCTAGTCAGAGCAGCTCTCCTAGATCCCCCGCTCACATCTACTCTAGAATCTGCATGGGGACTTCCCCCTGTGATTGGGCATGTCAAATGTGGGACTTGCAATGTATGTGAATTAAGTATGAGCTCAAAATCCGTTCCGCTCACGGATTTTGCGAATTTTCCGTAAATTCGCGATCCGCGAACTCCCGCGAATTTACCGAGAATTCGCAAATCCGCGAGCGGCGGATCCGGGGGCAAAAGTTGAAGCCTGGCCTGTTGTAACTATTTTACGATGGCGCAGGCAAGCTGCCAGCGCCATCCTAAAATAGTTACTAAGTTAGCTTCAACAGGAAGCTCTAATAGATAAAATAAAGCAGGTGCTCGATTTTATCTATTAGAGCTTCCTGTTGAAGCTAATTTAGTAACTATTTTAGGATGGCGCTGGCAGCTTGCCGGCGCCACCGTAAAATAGTTACAACAGGCCAGGCTGGTGTGCTTTCTTTTCCCAAATCTACTGTCGAAAATCAGCTGTGATGCTGGATAGAGGCCTTTGCATCCTTGGCTTTCACGAGCGCAATAACTGTGCTGTTCCTGGGACCAGGACCTTCTTTCTCTTCATCTGCTGAACTGATCTTTCTCTGACCTTTTATACACACAAGAGGCATGTGAACTCGCATTGAAGCCATGCCTGTTTGGCCCCGCTCACACACTCGCGGTGTGCACCGTCTTCCCACCACTTACCCACTATGATGGACAGCTCACTCAGGGACCGCTGCGCCCTTCGGCGCGATTGCATAGCAACACACACATGGTCGCTCGAACTAGTTGAAGCTCAAATTCAGTGACTCATTCATTAGCCCAAAAACAATCGTGAGTGTTGAGGAGGCTGGGCAGGTGTGCCTTCTTCCCAAATCTACCGTGGAACATCAGCTGTGATGCTGGATAGAGGCCTTTGCATCCTTGACTTTCACTAGCGCAATACCTGTGCTGTTCTTGTGACCAGGGGCTTCTTTCTCTTCATCTGCTGAACTGATCTTTCTCTGACCTTTTATACACACAAGAGGCATGTGAACTCGCATGGAAGCCCCGTCCATTTTGCCCCGCCCACACACTCGCGGTTTGCACCGTCTTCCCGCCATTTACCCACTATGATGGACAGCTCACTCAAGGGACCCCTGCGCCCTTCGGGGCGATTGCATAGTAACACACACATGGTCGCTCGAACTAGTTGAAGCTCAAATTCAGTGACTCATTCATTAGCCCAAAAACAATCGTGAGCGTCATCGAGGCTGGGCAGGTGTGCCTTCATCCCAAATCTACCGTGGAACATCAGCTGTGATGCTGGATAGAGGCCTTTGCATCCTTGACTTTCACGAGCACAATACCCGTGCTGTTCTTGTGACCAGGGGCTTCTTTCTCTTCATCTGCTGAACTGATCTTTCTCAGACCTTTTAAACACACAAGAGGCATGTGCACTCGCATGGAAGCCCCGCCCCAAATCCGCGGATCCGCAAATCCACAAAATCCGCCGATTTTGCGGATCCACGATCCGCAAATCCGCAAAATCCGCGGATCGTGGATCCGCAAAATCCGCCCATGCTTAATGTGAATACACAATTGAAGCACGAGACTTTTCACATAATGGCACTACTGTCTCTATGAAATGCCTAAGCAATTGTAACAGCACCAATGTGATTTATGCGATTCTTTGCCCATGCCCCAAAAATGTACATCGGCCAGACCACCCAAAAGGTGAAGTCCAGGATTTCCCAGCACAGGAGTCGGATCAGATGCAAGACGCCCAATGCTCCTCTGGTGGAACATTTCTCCGAAGCAAACCACACTGAGGATAATTTAAGATGGACAATCTTGAAAGTGGTGAAATTGCCCCGACGTGGAGGCAACTTGGCACAGTTATTGAATAAAGAGGAACTAAAAAGTATCCTACAATTTGATACTATCCGCACTGGTCTGAACCGAAGTGAAGATTGGACAACCTTATTATAATTTAATGCTTTTCATCAATGTCCACTTTTCAATGTGTTTCTATTCATAAATGTGCAGTAATTTAATGTACAAATTCACATGTCACTTCGAAGATCACTTCACCAGCACCCGGTTACCCTATTCACAGAACCCTGGCCACCCCTCTCCAAAATGGCCGCCGTGTTCTTCACGGCAACTGAATCACTCCCTGTAATCACCCACGGCCCCACCCCTATTAGGACGTAGCTCCTCCCACCCCCACCTATCACATCATGGACTCCTAGCAACCAGCCCACTGACGGACTGACTGCACCTTCAGCCGCATGGTGGTATACGAGGACACTGCTCCCGTTACCAGGTATATTACAAAACAGGGTTGAACCCAAATAGTCAAAGGGACCTGGGTATTTAAATGTTATAAACAGAGGGGTCCCCAACAAGTATGGAGTAGGTGAAGAAAAAGAAAAATCAACGAGTATTTCAAAAGATCAAAAAGAAACAAAATCAAAATCAAAAAGGTTCTGGAAATGCAGTGTTTTATTCACTATGCATTCATGTCGTCATAGTCGAATTATTCAATAGGGAAGATCAAATTACACATTTGATTGTCATTAGTTCATGTGCCCATAGAGAGAAGGAAGAGGAAAGGGGAAGTAGTAAAGTTAACAAAAAGTTGTGACTCACTCTACATTCAATAAGAACAAAAAATACATTGAAATTCATGTATAATCTAGATGATCACTATCCAAACAGGGTCATATACAATATCCAAAATGTCTGGAGATTTTCAAAAGATTCAAGCTCCTATGAAGCCGTACAAATCATGCTGGTGATAGGAGTTGAGGGTGGGTAGATGAACAGTCTACGTTTCGACCCAGGATATTGTAGGATAGTTGATCCTTACAGTGAGGGTCTTCTTCAGGACATACGGGGGTGGGGCGATGGGCAAACCTCCTAGGGTTAAGGAGAGAAATTTTAAGTCAAAAAAATATACTTAATGCAGGGCTATATGTCCCTAACAGAACCGTAGCGGGGAGTTGCCGCCCGGGAACAACGTTAAAAACACTGAGGACTAAACATGTTGTCTGTGAGGTCTGTTACCTGCTGTGTATTGCAGGTCAGGGTGTGACCAGAACGGTCAAGAACGAGCCGTGGGTTGCAATTTGAAGGTATCAGAGTTGTTTAGTTTAGAACAATTGTTCGCGACAAAGCTGAAACCCTCCCTAAGAAACATAGAAGAACGCTTGATTTGTGTAACCACCTTTTCCACCCAGAGCAACTCAATAAAGAAAGTCATTAATAAGCACTGGAATTTGATTTCAGAGGACCTTGACAGTAAAGATCTACCACTACACTCCTTTAAGAAGGCCAAGAACATCCGTGACCATGTGGTCTGTTCACTCCTTGACACCATTAATGAACCCACCATCACCTAAATGTGGAATCTCCCACCGATTGTGGGACACTTCAGATGTGGCTCTTGTAAAGCATGCCCAGCGACTATTCAAACCAAAGAATTCATTCACAAACAACTACGAGTGACACTCAAATCGCATACGAACTGCAACACGACCAATGTGATATACTGCATTATATGTCCATGTGATTTACCCTACGTTGGACAGACACAGCAACGTGCAAAAGTGAGATTTCTCCAACACTGTAGTAGGATCAAATGTAGGGTACAAGGGGCCCCAATGGTAGAACACTGTACCGTAAACAACCACTTACCAGAAAGCCTGAGATGGGTCATTCTAGAACAGGTCAAACTTGGCCCTAGGGGCGGCAGTATAACCCCGGTCCTGAATGTCAGGGAACTGAAATGGATCAATTTCTTCGACTCCGTAAAGAATGGGTTAAATGAGTCTGAGAATACTTTTGCCCAATAGGCCAATTTATGATGCCCACATGAATTCTAGATCTGTCTTCCAGCAGCGCATTTGCCGTGCATTTAACCGCCCTGTTGGCAGGTTCATGCCGATCAATTCAATCCTTTTCTCCATAAAGTGTTTTATTTTACCCTTTACATTCTAACTACTGTAACATATAATGGAGTAATTGGTGCATCTGTCATGCATTTAACCGCCTTGTTGGCAGGTTCATGCTGACAAGTGGCAGTTTTAACTGTGTGCCTTTGTTTTTAGCAAATGGATTATCACAACGTGTGCTTGTGCATTTTGAAATGATGCATGCAAGGCGACCTAGATTCACCTTTGATTATTCTTTATGAAAATAAGGTTTTGACCACGCATTGTTTTCTCGAAAACATCTAGAACCCCTTTGGTATCTGGCTCGCTAATCCCTCTACTGTTTACACCAGGACGGTTGCCGGGTTACCAGTTTGAAGTCCTTCCTTAATCTCTCTAACTCGCGTACTTAAGGGTTACCACGCCCCCCGCCAGGATACTTCCTGGTTACGGGAGACGCCTTTGACCGTGAGACACCCCGGCCGATTTGGAGAGCACTGCGCCTACGGGTAAGCCCACTAACGAATCTTACATTCGTTTAGAGTCCAACTTTTGTACTCATCTAACCGGCACTTCGATCCATTTCTTCAGATACGGACTGCGAAATCATCCAGCCCGCCCCCTCCCCTCCCGGCTCATTCCTAGAACTCGGGAGACGCTACCCCTTTGGAGACACCCTTCTAACTAAGCAGGACCGGTGCTTATAGGTAAGCTTAGTCCTGATAATCGCCTTTTAAACAGCAATCGCTTTGGGGGAGTTTATTTATTTAATAAGTCCCCCGTGTTTCCTTTTAGATACGGACTTTGGAATTAGCTGAGCCGTTGTTTGAATACAAGGTAGCCCCCCTCTGCACGACTTGGAAACATCCATCATAATAAGGTATGACCTTCTGCCTACGGGTAAGAGTGTCCAGCAAAAGCTACGTTAGAGTGGTAACCGGCTTGAAACTCAAAAAAACTCAAATAAACCCTTATGTTCCTTTCCAGATACGGATTGGTTTATGAAAATAATGTAACTCCACTGGTTACAACTAAACAACTCTGATACCTTCAAATTGCGACCCACGGCTCGTTCTTGACCGTTCTGGTCACACCCTGACCTGCAATACACAGCAGGTAACAGACCTCACAGACAACATGTTTAGTCCTCAGTGTTTTTAACGTTGTTCCCGGGCGGCAACTCCCCGCTACGGTTCTGTTAGGGACATATAGCCCTGCATTAAGTATATTTTTTTGACTTAAAATTTCTCTCCTTAACCCTAGGAGGTTTGCCCATCGCCCCACCCCCGTATGTCCTGAAGAAGACCCTCACTGTAAGGATCAACTATCCTACAATATCCTGGGTCGAAACGTAGACTGTTCATCTACCCACCCTCAACTCCTATCACCAGCATGATTTGTACGGCTTCATAGGAGCTTGAATCTTTTGAAAATCTCCAGACATTTTGGATATTGTATATGACCCTGTTTGGATAGGGATCATCTAGATTATACATGAATTTCAATGTATTTTTTGTTCTTATTGAATGTAGAGTGAGTCACAACTTTTTGTTAACTTTACTACTTCCCCTTTCCTCTTCCTTCTCTCTATGGGCACATGAACTAATGACAATCAAATGTGTAATTTGATCTTCCCTATTGAATAATTCGACTATGACAACATGAATGCATAGTGAATAAAACACTGCATTTCCAGAACCTTTTTGATTTTGATTTTGTTTCTTTTTGATCTTTTGAAATACTCGTTGATTTTTCTTTTTCTTCACCTACTCCATACTTGTTGGGGACCCCTCTGTTTATAACATCCCGTTACCAGGTAGGCCACAATTTGCCGCCGCCGACCTCCTCCCTAAACCCAGTGCAGTTATACCTAATCAGACCCTCCAGCTTATCGCGATTTCGCGATTTGCAAAAAAATCGCGAAATCGGCCGATCTCTGGAAATGCCGCGATATTTGGCAAAAAGCCCGCGAAATTTGCTGTGTTCGTCGTCTTTCCGCCCGTTTCCGAGAAGAGAAGGAGCCAGGAGGTCGAGGACGGCGGCCGAGAGAGGGAGAAGACCATGGCAGCCGAGAGAGGGAGAAGACCAGCACCACACCAGCAAGAGGGGGAGAGAGCGCACGAAGCGGCAGCGACACACACGAAGACTCTTCCTCAGAGACCAGGGAAGTGGACTCGGAGCAGGAGGAAAGCCGGCCGGCGAACAGAACACAGGCAGACAGACGTCCGTCCTTCACGCTGGTGGGGGCCCGCCGCACACCTAGGGAGATAAGCTAGGTAGGCAAGTTTTAAGAGTGTAAAATGAGCTTGTTAATAAGAAGCGCTGCCCGGGTGGGAGGGGGGCAGTGGAGATGTGGCCGACCGGCCCCCAGGGCTGCGTGTTTACTGACAGGCAGTAAAAGGCTGCGGGTAAAACGTCCAGGCTTCTGCCCTAATTGCAAGTCCTGAGTGACTCGGCAGTGTTATTTCCATGCTGGCTGTACGGCTCTTTGTCTTCTTTGGGCACTTCAAGCAGCCCAGGTCCTGACTGGTTCCAGAGCCTTCAGCTGCGTGTTCCTGTAGTGGGTCATCGTCAGAGATTCATTACTTTATGGCATTAGTCTTTCTGGGACCAATCAGAAATGTCAGTGGCATCCCAGAATTACTGGATAGAATTAACAAGAATACAAGAGTACACAAGTTTAATGAAAACTCCTACACCTCAGTTTCTTTACTCTACAAAGCGTTGTGAATGATTGATAGCATTTGTAAAGCTCTCCCCTAAATGGCTGTTTATTTTCTACCGAGTGAAGAGCTGGAAACGGAAAGTTAGGCTGTTCGATGGGTTCAGGGGGGTTTCAACTTGAGAGGGGGAGCATGGAGCGGGGGTGGATGTAGGAATAAAGAATGGAGGGAGATTAGTCACGAGATGTTGATTGGAAGAACTTGTGGATGCAGCGGAGGCGGAGAGAGAATTATCTGTGCAAACATAGAATAAAATAGAAGTTATGACTTCTGGCTGAGGGAGAGAAAGGTGAGGTCTGTAGTGGGAGGACAGGGTGGAGGGTATGGAAGTGGGACATAGGAAGGCAGAAAGTCGAGGGGTAGAGCAGAGGGAGAGGTGGAGAAGGTGTGCAGACTGGCTGTGGTGAGTGTATGGGGGCTGGAAACATGCACAAAAAGGATGGTAGCCCCAGTTGGTGGTTATAGAAAGTGTAAAGATCTGCTAGGTTAGGCTCCATGTTGTCAAATAACCCAAACAGTAAGATATCTGTGTTTGGTGTTGCAAAAAAAACAAAATAAAATGCAGCTAAATGCCGCTAAATTTCCATTTTTGTGCCGCTAATTTTTCATTTTTGTGCCGCTAAATTTGCCAATCCATGCCGCTATATCCTAGGGGGTCTGCCTAATACCGATTGCATTGAAACCATCCCCCTCCCCTTCTATCCCCCGCAGCGGATCCGTGCATCGACCCGGCACCGCTACCGTTTTGCGACTCGGCAAAACAATTGGTATGTATACTGTCTGCCTACCCCACTCCCGTCCTCACTCCAAAGCCAGTATCCTAACAACGTCTTCCTTGATCCCGATAAGGACTGGGACGTGGGAAACGCGTGAAACGTGGCCTTGGCCACTACTACCTCCGCCGTCCAATCTTACAGGACTCCAGGCGATCAACCCAAAGCTTGAGACACAGATACCTAAGTCTGGTCCTATGCACCTCTCTCCTCCGAAGAGATAACCCACCATATTTTGCATGAATAAGCCTAGTCTCTCACATCACAAGCTTGTTTCTCACTGTCACCACGCAGTCCCACAATGAAACCCACCCGTCGCCGCATCACTAGTCACTCACTTCATCTCGATTTTTTCCCCTGCCAAATCCCGCCATGCACGATCCAGCCCACACTGCTCCGCAATTTTCTTTTTTAAAAAAATGGGAAAATCGTTTATTAGAGGATTGGAATGTCACTTTGCTTGCCCAAATGTTTTTACAGTGCACATCACATTTCTTCGCCTAGCCACCGCGAATCCGATTATAGTCTTCCTAAAAATCATGGTACAATGCTGACTCATTTCTCAATTGTAAATATGAAAACCTGAAAAACTGTTTCTTTCTCTCCTCCTGTTCTTCCACAGGCGTAAAAACCTTTTCCCAACAGGCAATACAAAATTTATAAGTCCTGATGATGATCCCCATATATTTTAGAGCGTGGGATCGAAACGTCGACCTTTTATAGTAGTTGTACAGTATAAAACAATGTGTATCTTTCACTGTATGTACTACTCTGGTAAAACACTTGTACTATTGATCTAAAAGTGTCCAGGTTGCTCTTTTTCTTGCCTGTAAAACCTCTTCTTACCTCTACTTCTCTCTAATCTTTTCTGGTCGTGTAAATGAGCTCTCTAGGTCGTGAATATTAAAATCTCCACAGCATACTATGGGTTCAGACCACTGGGCTAGCTCCGTGTCAAGAAACTGAAATACATCTGGGTCATCTTCTGTAGATCCATAAATTGTAACAAGTGTTAGTTTCTGCCCCCTAAAACATATTTCTAAAATAGCCCATCTTCCCCATTTATCTTCCTTCTTCTTCCCTACTACCACATCCCTGTGTCTACCCAAAACTGCTACCCCTCTGGTCCTGGTTTCCTGTTTAGAACTTGCCAACACCTTAAACCCTAGTTGCTCCAAAAGATATATCCTACTTAATTCTATATGGGTCTCTTGTAGGCATATCAAATCCAATCGCATAGTTTTTAAATACGCTGCAACTCTCGTCCTCTTATTCGGGTCATTTAGACCACATACATTGATTGATGCTATCCTACATGCCATTGTGCTAACATTGGTAGATGCCATAATAGATAAACATTATTTGCCATCATCAAACCAGTTTGTGTACATCCAGTATTTCCTAAGTACGTAACAATGTGCCAAAACGTATAAAAATGTTGCTGTTCCACTCCCCCCCCCACAGCCTCCCCCTCCCTCTCCTCCCCTGCTCTGCCCCCCCCCCTCTCCTTTACAGGCAAATAGGTCAACTGACCTATGTGTGCCCGCCTTAGGTTGTGCAAGCCGCATCCCTCCCCTGCTAAGTTCAATTACTTTGCTGTGCTCCCCTTAGACCCCTTTCTCTCTTATCCAGATTCATGTGTAAGTACCCATAACACTTAACCCCCCTTCTGCTTCCTCATTTCTTCCAAAAAAAGCTCAGCTTTGATCTCAGAGGTGAACATCCAGGTTTTCCCCCTCACAACTACTTTGAGTCTGGCTGGGTACAGTAAATATGCTTCCATGCCAAGGGCTTGAAAGGGAGCGATCATCTGCCTTAGCTTCCACCTCCTCTCTACAGTAAAATGACAGAAGTCAGGCCTGGCAAAAAAGGTGTTGTCTTCAAAAGTCCTCCTACTCTCTGGCCTTGCCTTACTCAAAATCTCCTCTCTGAGGAGTTCCCAATATACACTAATATTGCCCTAGGGTGGTTTTTCTGGCCGTCCCTCCCTGCTCCTCCTGTAGCCCCGGCTTTCTTTACTGTGAATGGGAACCTGTGCGCCCTCTGTATTTCTGTTTCCCATTGCCACTGGGATTCTGGAAAGGCTCCCTTCAAAAGATTTATCACAAATTGCCTAACATCCTGCCCTTCTGACCCTTCCGCCACACCCAGTAAACGAACATTATTCCTCCTCTGTCTATTTTCAAAATCCTCCATCTTCCAGCGCATATCCTCCGCCATTTTTTCCTGCTCTGTCTTGAATGACTGCCATCTCCCAACATCATCTTCCAGCTTGCCTGTGCGCTCCTCAACCTCTGTTACCCGGTCCACCAGTTCATCATATAGTTTATTGACCTTGCTTAGGCTGTTCTGGATTTTCTTTGATGCCTGTCTCGCTCTGCGGCTCTCTGCCCTTGCTTCACTTTGCATCTGTTTAAGAGTCACAAACAGGGTGTGAAAAGGGTCCCGTTGGGAGGGGATAGTGCCAGCTGATGCTCCCTCCGCCATGTTGCCAGGTTCATCTTCCTCCTGGTATACTTGCGAGGTCGCTGAGTAATCCCATAGGAGCCATTTCTCTAGTTTAGCATGTCTTTTCTTCATTGTGGACTCTTTCCCCGATGTGCTAATGCCTGACTCGGTACCTTCCTGATCATCCTCCTCTGTGTTAGACTCTGATGATAGTGCTGACTCCGAATCTTCATTCACTGAATAGAATTCTCCTTCCCCTTCTAGAGAGGTACAGTCTCCTCCCCCCTGGGGGTGTTTGCTACTGTTTAATTCCCCTAAGGGATTCTGGTTTTCTAAGCTATACCTGCTGCACCAGGAGCCAGTCATTTTCTTGGAGGCGTTCATCTCTTCTTCCACGAGCATTAGGGCTCCGAGCATATCAGCAGTTGTGCCTCCCATATCCCCCATACCATTATCCAGATTCCCTCCGCTCTCCCCTTTACCTCCGTTTTTGTCCAGCGTCTGTGGCTGCTCTTCTCCAGCGTTTGCTCCGCCAGCCTGCGCTAATGCGATGTTCTGACTTACTTTCGGCGCCGGCTCAGCCCGTTGCCTAGCAGCCAAACTCTCAGAACCTTCGCCGTCAATTACGTCCTCGAGGACGTTTCCTGAAGCCAGAGTGACAGCGTCTGCTACGCGGAAGGAATCCGGCATCTCTGCTGCTTCGGGGAACTTTGCTGTCAGAATCTCCGTCATGGTAGGTTGCCGCATTCCCGTTTCTCGAGACTTGTGTTTGTCTCCTTTCACTGGATTGCTTTTGTTCGCGTTGCGGACCTCCACAGTACTGTTATTTTTGGAAATCATACTCTGTTTCCGCATGTCTCCTTTCTTTACTTTCTCCGGCGGAGGGGGGGGAAATACTTTTTTGATCGCGCCGGTATTCTTCTGTGCCGGAGTGTCTACTTTCAGACTAGTAGCCGTCCCTGTCTTCACTGCTGCTGGGGGATCGGGTATCTTTTTACCCCTCTCGCTCACCTTATCTTGGTTAGCAACACGGACTGGTATTTTAGGAGCCATAAGGTGCCCGGCTAAGGTTCTCAGTATTGCTTCCTTTACTCGGACCCAAGCCTGTCCGATCCGAAGTGCTTGCTTCTTGAGATGCTGGGTTCTGGGTATCCCTTTAAACCACCAACGTCCGATCTCCATCAGAGGCAGTTCTCATGGGTAGCACAGCATTTTCCTCGGTACATCAATTCGTTGCGGGAGAGGGAAAAAATGCGACCTCTCAGCACAACGTTGCAGCGGCCATCTTGCCCCCGCGTGGTCCTCTCGACTGGCTTCTCTCTAATCTTTTCTGATGTGTGGTAAAGCACAGGACTGTGCTCTTTTACATTTTTTGTAACGTGATTTACAAATATTCCTACATTGTGGAAATAAATTCCTTGTCCGGCTGGACTTGGACAAACATAAGCGGCTCATTAGGGCTTGACTTATTATCTCTTTTTCTTTATCTACGCATTGCTCTGGACCATTGTCTACCTACAATTGTCAATAACCCTTGGTCCACAGCCAATAATAGGGTCCCCCTTGTTTTCCGAAAAACTTGAGTGCAATCGCTGGATTGCAGGGGTTCAAGTATAACTCCGAGACCTCGTCATACGAGGAAGAGCCTTCCTACCGTTTTACCATATCTCTAGTTCCCCACCCACCCACCTTCTGTGAGATGTCAGCACATGCCCTTTATACACGGACGACTATATAAAACAACTTTGCTCACGTCCCTCTTTACTATCTGACACAGCAGATACCCCCACTTCAACCAACACTTCCTTACCAGACCAGCTAGAAAAATTAAAGAAGAAACAAGTACGCCTTGAATTAATGATACTTATGCTCACAGATTATCTGAAGGCAGAGATTATACCAGTAGACCTGCAGGTACGCAATATACCGGAGATTTTTACAGATAACCCGAAATACATCTCCAACTTCAGCTACATAGGCACCACATGCTCCAGGCACTGGCTTGTGCTCGGCATTGATATCGCCAGTGAAACCCTTAAAGCCCTTGAAATAGAGATATCTGATCTATACAAACAAATTAATGACTCAGAGCTCACCACCGAAATTAAAAAACTGCTAGAACAGGTTGATAAAACCGTAGCTGAATTCCAGCGTATCGAGCAAAATAAAAAATCCAACAAAGTGAAGAAAGACATAAAAGCCTACAACGTCGAGAACACCTATCCTTACTTGCAAAAAGATTTCTATATCAATAGAGCCTACGCTAACCCCCAAAACAGAAGACCCTGGGGACGTTACAACAGACGCCAAAATCTAGTTGGTTTTTCCGACACCTCTGCAGATTTCTCTGAAAACTCAGATCAAGGTGAGGAACCTAGCACATCAAGGAAAGGAGGCCTTGCACAACCGAATTTTTTAGGCAGGGGCTAAACAAACACTCCTCAGAGAGGACAGGTCAAGAGACCCCAACGCTGGGTCAACCCACCGGGAGAGCGCAAAACGCTGAACAATTTCTACCAGTGGTAGAGAATACCGCCTCACCCACCACAACAATGTGTCTCCGCTCAGAACAACCACAAGATGTGATCCCCATTTTTAACCTCTCACAGCATACCTTAGAACACTGTGAGGTTGAACTCCTCAAAAAGGGCCTCTCATTTGTCCCCACTATACGCCCCAACTTTATGGAGTTACACACCGAACTGCTGAGGTTTTTCAGACTTATACGTCTGAAAGCATTCTTCCAACTGCACCCTGCCCCCATCCCCACGTCTTTTACACCCTTCTGGCCTTCCTCTACCTTTTTGCCATCTGCAAGTATGATCCCATCTGAGATCATCACTTTCGAAAAACTGGTATTAAAAGACTTACAAGAACTGGAAAATAAAAAATGTTTCATCCCTTACAACATTACTCGACAAGAAAAGGATGCTATAGTCTCCCTGAAAAACAACCCCTCTCTTATAATCAAGAGTGCAGATAAAGGGGGCGGAATTGTCCTTCAAAACATTGAACCTTACAAGGCTGACATTTTACGACAGCTTAATAATAGTGATCACTACTTGAGACTACCTAGGAACCCAACTCAAGAAATTCAGGAAACAATATTGAGACTTACCAATGATGCCTTTAAGGATGGCTACCTGAGTAAAAAGGAATTTCTTTTTCTGAATGTCAAAACTCCACGGTTACCCGTAATTTACACTCTCCACAAAATCCACAAAAATTCCACCAATCCCCCTGGTAGACCCATTGTATCTGCCTGTGGATCTATCCTTGAACCCCGGGGAGCATATGTTAATTTTTTCATCAAAGAATTTGTGCCCCACACCGTCTGCTTTGTAAGGGATAGCATGGCCATGATAAATTTTGTAGAGCATTTTCCATTTGACCTATCTAAAGACACGCTTTGCACTATGGACGTAGAATCACTCTACACCAATATCCCTCAAACAGCGGCCCTTCTAGTGATTCAAAAAACCCTTGATACTCGTCCCTGCCCACATAAGGTACCCACACTATTCATCTTACAGTTACTTGAAGTATGCCTTTCAAGAAACTTCTTTGTTTTTGACAATACATTTTTTCAACAAATCAAAGGCACTTCCATGGGGGCAATTTTTGCTCCCAACCTGGCTACCCTTTTCATGGATGCCCTTGAAATGGACTCAATCCTTACTGATGCAAATCCCTTCTGCCGAGGTATCAAACTCTGGCGTCGTTATATCGATGATATTTTTATCATCTGGACTCTCGATATAACCGCACTTAACCAATTTTTACATTGGCTCAACAATAACTGCGCTGACTTGAATTTCACCCTGACTCATGACAAAGAGCAAATTGCCTTCCTTGATCTTACCATCTATCACAACGAAGGAGAACTCCTTACCAGGTTATATAGAAAACCAACAGAACGTAATACACTACTTAGCTATCAGAGCAATCATCCTAAGGCACTCAAAGACTCGCTCCCATACTCCCAATTTCTTAGGATTAGATGGAATTGTTCCTCAAAAACAGATTATTTCAAAGAGGCTACCGTTCTGGCCAACAAACTTAAACATCGTGGTTATCCCCGCAGATTAGTTAAAACAGCTACTAAAAGAGCATGGTACTGCCCAAGGGAGGCACTGTTAGCACCCAAGAACCGTGAACCAAACGAAAGGCTAGCTTGTGTCACCACCTTCTCCCCAGTATCTAACAGAATTAGAAAATCTATTCTCAAACATTGGCCCACTGTAAACGCCGGCATAATCAAACTAGAAAGACCGCTGTTTGCTTTCCGGAAGAGTAAAAATCTCCGGGACCACCTAGTCAGAGCAGCACTCCCAGATCCCCCACTCACATCAACTCTAGAATCTGCATGGGGACTTCCCCCTGTGATTGGGCATGTCAAATGTGGGACTTGCAACGTATGTGAATACACAATTGAAGCACGAGACTTTTCACATAATGGCACTACTGTCTCTATGAAATGCCTAAGCAATTGTAACAGCACCAATGTGATTTATGCGATTCTTTGCCCATGCCCCAAAATGTACATCGGCCAGACCACCTAAAAGGTGAAGACCAGGATTTCCCAGCACAGGAGTCGGATCAGATGCAAGACGCCCAATGCTCCTCTGGTGGAACATTTCTCCGAAGCAAACCACACTGAGGATAATTTAAGATGGACAATCTTGAAAGTGGTGAAATTGCCCCGACGTGGAGGCAACTTGGCACAGTTATTGAATAAAGAGGAACTAAAAAGTATCCTACAATTTGATACTATCCGCACTGGTCTGAACCGAAGTGAAGATTGGACAACCTTATTATAATTTAATGCTTTTCATCAATGTCCACTTTTCAATGTGTTTCTATTCATAAATGTGCAGTAATTTAATGTACAAATTCACATGTCACTTCGAAGATCACTTCACCAGCACCCGGTTACCCTATTCACAGAACCCTGGCCACCCCTCTCCAAAATGGCCGCCGTGTTCTTCACGGCTACTGAATCACTCCTTGTAATCACCCACGGCCCCACCCCTATTAGGACGTAGCTCCGCCCACCCCCACCTATCACATCATGGACTCCTAGCAACCAGCCCACTGACGAACTGACTGCACCTTCAGCCGCATCGTGGTATACGAGGACACTGCTCCCGTTACCAGGTAAGCCGCAATTTGCCGCCGCCGACCTCCTCCCTAAACCCAGTGCAGTTATACCTAATACCGATTGCATTGAAACCATCCCCCTCCCCTTCTTTCCCCCGCAGCGGATCCGTGCATCGACCCGGCACCGCTACCGTTTTGCGACTTGGCAAAACAATTGGTATGTATACTGTCTGCCTACCCCACTCCCGTCCTCACTTCAAAGCCAGTATCCTAACAATGTCTTCCTTGATCCCCATAAGGACTCATTTATCGACCGTTACCCAACACGGGAAACGCGTGAAACGTGGCCTTGGCCACTACTACCTCCGCCGGCCAATCTTACAGGACTCCAGGCGATCAACCCAAAGCTTGAGACACAGATACCTAAGTCTGGTCCTATGCACCTCTCTCCTCCGAAGAGGTAACCCACCATCTTTTGCATGAATAAGCCTAGTCTCTCACATCACAAGCTTGTTTCTCACTGTCACCACGCAGTCCCACAATGAAACCCCCCCGTCGCCGCATCACTAGTCACTCACTTCATCTCGATTTTTTTCCCTGCCAAATCCCGCCATGCACGATCCAGCCCACACTGCGCCGCAATTTTCTTTTTAAAAAAAATGGGAAAATCGTTTATTAGAGGATTGGAATGTCACTTTGCTTGCCCAAATGTTTTTACAGTGCACATCACATTTCTTCGCCTAGTCACCGCGAATCCGATTATAGTCTTCCTAAAAATCATGGTACAATGCTGACTCTCATTTCTCAATTGTAAATATGAAAACCTGAAAAACTGTTTCTTTCTCTCCTCCTGTTCTTCCACAGGCGTATAAACCTTTTCCCAACAGGCAATACAAAATTTATAAGTCCTGATGATGATCCCCATATATTTTAGAGCGTGGGATCGAAACGTCGACCTTTTATAGTAGTTGTACAGTATAAAACAATGTGTATCTTTCACTGTATGTACTACTCTGGTAAAACACTTGTACTATTGATCTAAAAAGTGTCCAGGTTGCTCTTTTTCTTGCCTGTAAAACCTCTTCTTACCTCTACTTCTCTCTAATCTTTTCTGATGTGTGGTAAAGCACAGGACTGTGCTCTTTTACATTTTTTGTAACGTGATTTACAAATATTCCTACATTGTGGAAATAAATTCCTTGTCCGGCTGGACTTGGACAAACATAAGCGGCTCATTAGGGCTTGGCTTATTATCTCTTTTTCTTTATCTACGCATTGCTCTTGACCATTGTCTACCTACAATTGTCAATAACCCTTGGTCCACAGCCAATAATAGGGTCCCCCTTGTTTTCCGAAAAACATTAGTCACTTTGGCAGTTTGCTTCAGTTCCCTGGTCACGATTCATTCACATAAAGTATACTTTTCATTGCATGTACTGTTTTTGTGTCATCATTACTCACCTTAGAAGTAATTCTGTGTAATCTCCAATCTGCGCCTGCACCCTTCTGCTGCGCCTGATCCTTGTAGGGCAGGGTGGTGTTGCACTTGTTGGTTCCCATCCTCCGAGTCACTGTCAGACAGCTCCATTTCCAAACCTCCCTTTGTCACTATGTTGTGCAGCATGGCACATGCTTCCACTATCTTGCAGCATTTTACGGGATTGTATTTCATTGCTCCTCCGTTCTTATGAAGGCATCTAAATCGGCTCTTCAGCAGCCCAAATGTTCGCTCTATCACGTTCCTTGTTGAGATACGTGCTGCATTGTATCTCCTTTGTGCGGCAGTGGCAGGATTGAGATATGGTGTCATCAGGTAATTTCGCAAGGGGTATGCGCTGTCACCTACATGTGAGGTATGAAAGGCTGTCAGTAGTTGTTTGACATTAACATTTGTACAAGGAATGGAATGATGTATTGCACATATTTACCTAGCAAATGTCCCTCTCCAAACTCTCCTCTTGTTAGACGGGTCTGAATGCCACTTTGCCTGAAGATATATGAATCATGTGCACTGCCAGGAAATTGTGACACAATGTCCGTAATGATGTTTTGGGCATTACACACAACCTGAATATTGAGGGAGTGATAACATTTCCTATTCCTATACAAATATTCCTGAGCTGCAAGGGGACATATTGCCACATGTGTGCAATCAATACAACCCAGTACTTGGGGGAAGCCAGCAATTTGGTAAAACTCCTGCTTGGTCTTTGCAATTTCATGGGCTGTGGTAGGGAAACTTATGTGTGTGTGTATCCGGACCATCATGGCATCAAGGAACTCTTTGAATATTCGTGACAATGAACTTTGCGACACCTCCTGCTACTGCAATTATTCCCTGAAAAGTGCCTGACGCCAGTAGATGTAGGCAACATAAAATCTGGACATGCGTTGGAATTGCATTGGTCCTATGAGTCTGTCGCTGCAGGATGGGGTCCAATTCATTGATTAGATCATGTATCATTTGGCCATTCAGCCTATACTTATCATATATCTCGTCCTCCTGCTGTCCTAGCAAAGTTATGCGGACTCTGAAGATGCGCTCATTGATTTGCCTCCCTCTCTGTCGAGCAGCTTGCAGCCTCATCCTCCCTGCCATCAGGTACAGCCCAGCCATTTTGAATTCTGGGACCTCATTGCGGGTGTGTTTGAATCAGTTTCTGTTGCTCTTCAGCTGTTTCAGATTTGCACTCATTTTTACCACCTGGTTGTGTCCCTTCTTAAATTGCGATTGCAATTTTGAGATTTCTATGAAAATCGCAATTTGCAATTTTTCATGCATTTCAATTGCGATTCCTTATTTGCGATTCTTTATTTGAGAATCGCAAATGAGAATTCGCAATGGTTTTCTCAGAATAATTTAGCGATTCCTTATTTTTGTGAAAAGTTACACATTTTCGCAAAAATAAGGTTGATGCATTGCATCACTGTAAATAGCGATCGCAATTGCTCTTTTTTTGCGATTCGCAATTTTTGCGACTTCTAAATCGCTTGATGCATGTGCCTGTAAATGTATTCTAAATAGTGCACAAAACAAAAAAAAAAAGAAAACTACATTTCAATCCAAATTAGAATCAGACTGACCTTTTCAGAACCAAGTAATCAATTTGCCCAATTAGTGACAATTTTGTTACGGTTCAACATCAAAAGCAAAAACGATAAGAGGCAAAAATGTACTAATCAAACCTCCTTCACCCAGATCATTACAAATTTTTAAAAAGAACAATTGAGAATGCAGAACAATGTCATACATTCACCCCAGTACAGAGATCTGGGCCTAAATCCATTGTTTTTTTGCTCACTGTGCCATTCCAGTTTGGACCCAGCCATATGCAAATCAGTCTTGACCCCGCGCCCCAATGGGAACAGTCCATCCCGAACTGCCAGGCCAGGTTCTCCCTGGACTGGAAACAAGCATCCTAGGACTAGTTTCAGCTTTCAGCCCTCATCAGCTAGGATAGCTTGACTCCAGAGTCATGGAGAGCACTGGACCCACGTCTGGGCATACCGGTACCACTCGGGGGGACAAATGCAAAAAGAACAATTGATGGACAGAACGCAGAACAATGTCATACATTCACCCCAGTACAGAGATCTGGGCCTAAATCCATAGTTTTTTTTGCTCACCATGCCATTCCAGTTTGGTCCCAGCCATATGCAAATCAGTCTTGACCCTGCGCCCCAATGGGAACAGTCCAGCCCGAACTACCGGGCCAGGTCCTCCCTGGACTGGAAACCAGCATCCTAGGACCGGTTTCCCAGGATACTTGGTTCCAGTCCAGGGAAGACATGGCTTGGCAGTTCGGGCTGGACTGTTACCATGAGGCACAGGGTCAGACTGATTTGCATATGGCCATGTCTGAACACTGGATATTCCTTGTTTTATTGCTCAATGTTGTTTCCTGTCGGCTTTGGTTATTCTTTGCCCAGTAACACTCCATTTATTAATTTACCAAGCACAGGATTTTACTTTACATTCACTAGGCCACACCCTTTGCTATATATCACTCTCCTCTCGCGCAGGTTTATTAGATGCACTATCTATTTAGGCAACACCCATTTTAGAACCCTCCACTTTTATCCTATATTAAGCACTGCTGATAGACATCAAAGTTCAGCCCAATATTTACAAATCGTGCTTCCACTGATTCACTAAATATCTCTATGAGTCATTGTCCACACATTATGAAGCTTCTCTTCCTCCCAGGTCCTTTGGGGTCTGAGAGACAAATGTATATACATTGTGTAGTTTGAGATAAACTTCAAAATCCTTTAGCTTTGGTGCTTTCTTTCAATCTTCATTCTTTTATCTGCTATCAAATGTTTTACAAAAGGCCCCAAAATCAACCTGTCAAGGTCGCTGGAAATCACTGAAACTGTGCTCGAATTATTGGAAGGCATCAGACCCTCAAGAGCAGTAGACAGGCAAAGCAGGCGAATAACGGTGAAGTAAGATTGAAGGATTTGGAAGTCTAACTAGTTCTGGCAGGGGCACAAAAGTGTCAGTCGAGCCTTTTAGCACAAGGTCTGCTAAGAAAAATCAGAGGGAAGGCTCAAGACAAGGTGGGAGCTCCCAGAAGAATTTAAGAACTATCAGAAACAGTGGTCAGTTGCCTCACAATTCTCCGGCTCCCAGTTATTGGTCACTGTTTTGCTCCTTGGCTGCAGTGGCCTAACTATAGCCCCCACCGTACGGGGGGTGTCCTGAGCTCCGGGAGCCCCCGCCGGCACTGGGCATGGGCGGCCGACCCCTGGCCTGAGAGCTCCTAGCTCCTAATTGGGTCCGGAGTTACACCACTGCTTGGTTGTACTACTTTGTTTTCTCACTTTCTTTCCTTGTCCCCAAACCCCTGCGGTGTCTACCTTACTTGGCTTGCTCACTCCTTCGTCGGCTGTCTAACCGCACCAGTTGAGACTGAAACTACCTGGCTTGTACCTCCTGGACTTCTTCCCGTAACATTCCTCTGGCTTCATCGCTGGGTCACCTTGACACATCCACTTCACAGCCCTCAGGCTGTCTGAGTTGCCAGAGGTTTACCGGTGCTCTTGGCATGGAACCGCACATCATATACTCAGAACCTGTTGAGCCCTAGAATGCAGTGGGTTGTTGGTAGAGGTTGTTAGGCCTTGTATTAACTATCCCCAATATACTTTTATCTAGACGGTTCTGGGAGAGCTTCTGTATGGAGACCTGTGTGTGAAGCTCCGCCTCCACCAATACCTGCAAAGTTGCTATCAAACCAATGAAAACTTCTCCTGTTTTTCTCTAACCCGTGGCACCATTTTGCACTAATCTTGAGTATGTGATATAAGCTACTGTCAGTCAGAACAGCATCACTCTTTAAGGAAGGAGCCTTGGTTATTAGCACCGCAATCCACCAACCGTATCCTTTTAAAATCTAGATCCTGACAAACAGTCACTAACAAAACATAAAATGTTTGTTCCAACATCTGAGACACACTGTGAGAATTTAAATTCCTTCTGTAAGTGATTTAGCAACCGTCGCACAGCTGCATTGTATTATAGCTCCAGTATTGGAACACTTCTCTCCAACACTAGTGTCAGTCTGCTGCTGGTGAACAGAACAATGAACGATTAAGCGCCATTTTATGCACCAGCACCCTGCCAGAGATGCAAAGGTTAGACCGGCTCACAAACAGGATAATTTAGTATGTATAGGAGTACTAGTCTAATACTTCTTCCATGCTACAAAATGCAATTCACAAACCTACAGCCAGAGGCCTATCCGATCTTTTCTATGTGGATATCTCTGCCACGGAGGTGGCGGTGTCCACGCACCTTAGTGTACTACTTTATAGTAAATGTGGGAGAGATCAGCACAGTATTCAGAGCCTGTAGAATAAAAATTGAAAAATGGGTGGGGTTAGGGGACTGTTACGGAGTAGTTTTGGCAGGGACATGCTAATAGAATACACACTCACAAGAGTAAACCATTGCAATTCACAAAATTCACTTCTAAAATCACTACAGCACTACATGTATCACAAAGGGCTTAAATGCACCTCAGCCAAGTTTTAAAGTTAGTCAAGCACCACAACTGTCCAACCTCTGGTATAATGCAGCACACTACTATAAAAAAACAATGGAGGCAGGGAATTAAAATAACACCCCATTGGAACTAGTATTAAATTAATTAAATTAGTGCAATCTATCTATCTATCTATCTATCTATCTATCTATCTATCTATCTATCTATCTATCTATCTATCTATCTATCTATCTATCTATCTATCTAATGTAACATACATATATGTATGTATATTGCACAGGGGCTGCCACCACTGTGCAGTTATAGTTAGATCAAAGTTTCCATTGGAAAAGTGTCTTTTGTATTGCTAGCAAATTTGACACCGTTTGACAAATCTTCACAAAAGATCCCCCAAAAAAGTCCATCACCTCAGCTCTTTTCAGCCACTTCAGCTCTTCCTTCCTGGAAATATATCTATACCTCAAAATACACACATTTCTAGTATATGCTACATGATACAATTCTCACAAAGAATCTGAGCAGATGTCTGGCTGAGGTTATGAGAAGAGCAAAATGACCTTCACTAGTAAGAAAAATGTAAACAGTTTTCAGATGACAAAGCTACTTCATTATTTTCACACCACAGCCAAAACACAAAGGCACTCAAGGTCAGATACACGCACTCCCTGTGGGCAATGCTAGCCTAAGAAAGTAAATATGGCTCAAACAGGTTACATTTACACTAATACAGGAAGGGGTTTTCAGTATTTCAGATGTTACACCTTTCATACTGCTGCCTCTGACATTGGGAATTAAGACAATAAAGAGGTCAGATGAACAGCAAGCACAGGATACAGGTACATTTAGTCTGATTCACAAACAAAACAGCTATGTTTGAAATAGACTTACATTGTTTGGAATTCTCCTAGAATCACAGAAATACCCTGGAGAAGATGCAACAGTTTCAGGATTTCAAGAACACAGACAATTATAAGCAGTTCCACATGGTACATGTTGCTTTGAGATGGTTAGGTAAATACTTAGCAAAAGTCTGTTTTTGACATGGTTTTTCTTTATAGAGAAAGTGTCATTCCAGTGGAAACTCCTTTTCTGGCATCACTACCAATTTTGAGTGTGCTCCCTCCCCCTTTTAGGAGTAAGGCTTTTCCTCAAGAGAAGTAAATCTCTCTATGAATACGTGGTTGGAGTCAGCCTTGGATATCACAGTAATATTACTCAGGAGCGGCCTGTGCAGGTAAAAGCGGTGCGGCTGAGGGGCGGGGTGGGGGGTCAACAGACGATGACGAGGGTAAATTAAATTTTAAAAAAGAAAACTACTTACTTTGCGCTCGCCACAACGCTGACTCAGCGATGCGGCGTGCGCAAGGTAAGTGGTATTCTTTATAAAAAAACTAATATCCCCTCTTAGCTGTCTGTCGACTCCCCCCACCCCACCCCGCCGCTCTTACCTGCACGAGCCGTTCCTGATATTACTTCACCATACCTGTATAATACTATACAACTGAGATTTATATGTCATATGCCTAGATGTGCTCTGTATTCACACAACAAATTCATCCAATGTCTAGACTGTCAAAAAAACAAATTAACCCCTTGGACGCTGATGACGGAACTGCTTCGTCATCAGCTGCGGGTGCGCTGTGCTGATGACGGAGCGGTTCCGTCATGGCCCGCTCAGCGCGCCTGCGCGGTGCGAATTTCGCGCCTGCGCTGGACGTTCTATTGAGCGGGGCGGGCCATGACGGAACCGCTCCGTCATGAGCACAGCTCAACCGACGCTGGTGACGGAGCGGTTCCGTCACCAGCATGCGGCCGCCCCGCCCCCATAGCACTGCGGCGGAATAGCCGCCGCAGTGAAGGGGTTAAAATAAATAAATAGATAAACACACACATATACATAAATATACACATATGTATGTATATATACATACACACACATATATATATATATATATATATATATATATATATATATATATATATATATATATATATATATATATATATATATATAAGCTATGCTCTCTTCCAAGTAAGTAGACAGCGCGACACAACTCCGGGGAACAAGATATGGCTTTAATGATTTTTCCATGAGCAAAAGAAAGCTGTCCCTGAAACGCTCGGCATACGCGTTTCAGCCTTCAAGCGGCCTCGTCAGTGCCAGTCTCAAGGTGTCTTTGGAGTTCCTGGGGGGTCAACGCTGTTATGCTGTTCCCGAGACCACTCCCAGTCAGGTGGTTTCGTGCCCCTCCTCCACTTAGATGATATTCAGCTGTTTTGCTTGCATTCTCCAGCCCGGTGCATGCTGGTCTTGGTAGTCCGTTGAGGAGACCCATTAAGTAACAGGGCAGTCCTAGTACCATGTGGTACCCCAATATCGATTGGCATCGGGTCGCAAAACCATCCCCGGGTCCTGGAGGGTCTGGCCATACCTTTGTCCCCTTATCAGGCACACAGTGATGCCTAATATATATATATATATATATATATATATTGGAGTTGGATTCACTGAAACAAAGATGTGTATAAGAAATTTGGTAATGTTCTTGAGTTTATTTCACAAATCCTAGTTGTGGACAGTGTGAACAAATTTTGCGGGGACCTGCTTATTAGGGGCAAAGTTACATTTTCCTAGCTAATTACTTATCAATCCCAGTCTTTGGCTATGACAAGAAAATGTTTACTACTGTATGAAAATCTTTGGGACCTTACACTGAGGGCGCCGCGATACCTGAAAACTCTTAGGTTTAGTGTTATGTGTTAGTAAGCCATTTGGTCGAGCACAAATTCACTTTTTGTCAGTGGCAAAAGTAACCTTTACTTTCTTAAATTAAGCCATTTGCAAGCGTTACGTTGAACTGAGATGTATGTGTACTTTGTGTATCTGGCTCATTGTGTTCAGAGCAGTTTTTTTTATGTTTTCGAGATTTGTTGGAGGGGTCTGGTTCATTTATTTGAAAGGTTTTATATAGCACGAACACAACGTATCAGAGCGCTGTACATAGAAGCAGATACGATAACCTCAATACTAAACATATAATAAATTAGCATAGAAAAATGTGTGTCATTGTGGGCAGAAAAAAAAGAAGAATATGGGCAGCATTAAAAATCGTTATTCAAGTTTAGATTTTGTGTATTTTGCTTTAAGATTAGCTTTAATGAGGAAAAATACCACATGATAATGATTTTCTAATGGATATGTACCTGTCGTGACGTGAAAATACCGGCCAGACTGGTAAACTAGTGCTCATGTGGTATCTCTACTGGTGAGTAGAAAAGGCTATTAACGAGAATTCCTTCCCATTTGGGTCCATTCACCACTGATCTTGTCAGATAATACCTCTTTTCTGGAGATAGGGGTGTCCTAATGTGACACGGCTTTGCCTTCCAGTCCCCTTACTGTTGTGTAAATGGTACAGTCCAGTCTTGGCAGGCCACCACGAGGCAGTCCCTTTACTGTTGTTTAAATGGTACAGTCCAGTCTTGGCAGACCACCACGAGGCAGTCCCCTTACTGTTGTGTAAATGGTACAGTCCTGGCAGGCTACCACGAGGCTTATACTGCGCAGAGAACAATGTTCCATTAAAGGCCTCCACAGGAAAACACAACGGTTTCCGACAGTAGCGCTTCTGTCGACACTCGCTGGCACCGAGTACAGCTTTGGGTCTGAGAGGAAGCCTTTTTTCTTCCCACCAGTGTCTGGTTTAACTTGATTTTTGTATCCCCTCGGATTTAGCTCATCCCATGGGGCGTGGCAGCAACCCAGTGATCCGTTAGCGAAACGACAAAAAAATTGGTCCAGTCCAACTGTTTTCATTCAAAGCAATGTTCAGTTTATTTGTTCAGAAAATCCAAAAGAGAGAAGCACAGGAAATGCTTGCATGCGATTTAGGTTTTTTTCTGCCAAGAAACAGTCTGGCAGGAAAAACGCGAGGATTAAAAACATGTTGTTGGCATCCAAAGGGAAAGTTGCTGCTAATAAAAGTTAAGGAGTGGTGCCAAGGACCATAAGGGGTGTCGGGGGAGCCGCTGAAGGGGTGCAGGGAGGGGAGGAGAGCACGACTTTTTGGATTCAGAGCAAAAGCAGCCACACTCTACTAAAATTAAAATAAATCAGTGTTTTTTATTTTATTAATATGGGAAAGGATTTTCAAGCAACTCAATATGAAGGAAATACTGTATGGAAGAATTGTGAACTTTATTCTGGACAGTGGCGGCTGGCATATAAGGAGGGGGAAAAAAGTAATAAATACATTTAAAAAAATTGCACTTACCTTCAATCCATGTGTGACGTCCTCCTCGCTCAGGTCATCTCCAGAGAGGCAGGCAGGCTCCAACATGGGACCAGGAAATGGCAGTAACCAATCCTGGTGCTGCTTTCATGCAGCATGAAAGCAGCGCCAGGATTGGAAGGAGCCGCCTCCTTTGGCACTCCAGTGGACACTGGAACCCCATGCTGTCTCTAACCCTGCTGTCTTAGACATCCGGGTTACAAAAGTTTACATTGCCTGTCTGGCAAGAACCTAAAGTGTCCTACCCATCACTGCTTTCTGCTGCTACAGCAGCAACCAGAACCTCCCGTCCCCATCCCCATCCTGACGCTCGGCTCGGAACAGGGTGTTAAAAAGTATGATGGTGAGACATTTCGTTTTTTTGCCATTTTATTTTTCCATATCTGGCGGAAATTTGGTTAGTGTGGCGACACTCCTCCGCCTTAACTGTGGAGCCGCCCTTGGTCTGGATCTAAAAGGGCCTAGTGCAAGAACTGGCGGTGAGAATACACATGGCTTCTCTTCTTCGGATGGGAACGCTTGACTGATGCCACCTGACAGAGGCCTTATTAGGGCTTGTAGACACTGTGTTCATCTTTACTGGTCTGTCCAAACTGGGGTGGCGTAGTGGGCAAAAGAACGATGGATTTAACCCAGATCTTTTGACTGGGGGAGAATGTTTGCATTGTCAGCATTCCGTCCATCATTTGTTTGCTGTAACACTTTTCGCCCTATGTGGGAAGGGTATGCCCAGACGTGGGTCCCTTGCTCACTGTGCCGCTGGATTCAAGCTAGCCCGGCTGAAGAAGGGTTACATACCCTGAAACCGGTCCCAGGATGCTAGTTTCCGGTCTGGCAGTTCAGTCTGGACTGTTCCCATGGGACACAGGGTCAAGACTGATTTGCATATGGCTGGGTCCAAACTGGGGTGGCGTAGTGGGCAAAAGAACAATGGATTTAACCCATATCTTTTGACTGGGGGAGAACGTTTGCATTGTCAGCATTCCGTCCATCATTTGTTTGCTGTAACAAAACTTTTACCAATGGCACTCAGCAGTTCTGCATTGGCTGGCGGTATTCCACATTGTAGAAGTGATATTTGATTGCAAATCCTGACCACCTGATATGTGGCACACTCAATGAGTACCCTATTCTTGATATTATTAGCAGTTATAATGCATCTTCAGTGCACCCTGCTTAGCCATGTCTGAAGCACACTCTCTGGACCTCACACATAGCACCACACGTCACCACTAATAGATTTGACTACTACCAGCACCCTTCTACTATCTCTGCACTACAGTGCAGTGGTTACTCTTCAGACCTTTCGAGAAAGCGCTTTGTGGCCTCGTCAAGAGGGAGTACAGTGCTAAAAATGTGCCACAATACAACACAATGCACTATTGGTCTTACCCTGCATAATTCAGCCACTTCCCCTTCACTGGTGCCCTTATCACCTCAGCAAGTGTCAATACTTTGACATATGCTGGGATACAAGTGGCTGTCGTGTATGAGTACAGCAGGACATGCTTGTGATTGCTGATATCCACTTGTACAATATACACGGGTCTACTCAATAGGGTGGTTTACCTCTAGGTTGTCTTTGTAATCTGTGAACATGACCGTCGGGCTGCACTTAGTTCGGAAAGTCCTTCTTGAAACATTCGCTTTCTGGTGAACTCGCGGGTAAGCATTATCTTTGCCCTCCTGAAGCAGTTTCATACTTTCTGACACCATAACCCTCCCATTTCTGTCATTGCTCTAAGGGTGTCGACAAGAGTATTGACACATTTGTCCTGTTGAATTCTACACAAGTTGACTTGTTCAGACCAACCTGACCTCTACCTACCAGCCCAGAAAGGCATGCCAGAGACCAAGAGATGGGGTGCACTTCTTTCTGTCAGGTGGATGAGTTAAAGTATTGAAAGATGCTAGAACTATTGTTTACTAGTTTTATGGTTAGTATCCTAAAAGCTAGATACATACTGCCTGAAAGAGCCAGAGAAATTGATCAGTATTTTAAAGATTCTCTGTGGTAAACCAGAACAGAGAGCATGTTTTCCACTTACATGACCTTGTTGGGAGACTAGGAACCATAAAGTCGTATCCAGATCCTCTTTCCCCATCAATTGCCAGAAGGGCTTAGAAGCACTTTTTCTTCACCACAGTACTTGCTTGCAATTGTGTCATGCGATTGGTCTTCTTGAATCTAAAACCATTTGAATTGTTTTTCTAGACCATCCAGTTTCAGGCTTGTCTTTGTTTTAGGTGCTGTTTGACCTTCACTCTAAATTACAATATCGGCTGTGGAGGTTTTTGGGCATGTGTTGGCATTTGCATCCAGAGGGTCTCTCGATCTAGTAGGGCACTCATCACCTGAAAGCCTTGATGGGCTGTTTTGAGATACTGGCCCCAGAAACTCGGGTACTGTGCCCCCCCCCATTAAAGACTTGTCCAGGGCTTTGATAGCTGTTGGTTCCTTAAGTGGTCTCATTCGGAATTGCTTGTCCCACTATACCTCTGTCGGGTTGTTAATGCGGTATAGACATTTTGCAAATTCGTCTTGGACAACGTGGATATCACATATTCTGTATGCAAAAAAAAACTTTCCTTAAAAAATCTGGAAAAAAGGAATGTTCTTGTGCACTTATCGTGGTTATTGCAACACTTATGTATGGCCAGTTTAGGGGTAAGTTTAAAAGTGCAAATAAATGTGAGGGAAAAGGTACTGAAAACATTTCTGAAGCTCCAGCTCTTTCGGGACCTGATCAACGATTGTCTGTCCCTTGACGGGGCTGATTGCATCCCCGGGTTGACCTACGTAAAAAAAATTCTAGAGAGGTTAGGACATCCAGAGTATTTCTCTAATCCTGACAGTATGAATAATGTCACTAGAAATAATTTAAAATCATTATATCTGGACCATTTGGAGTCCAATAATTTAGCCAGCAATATTGTAAAACTGTCAGTGAGAGTACACCAACTACTCTTGACACAACCAGGAATGCAACCATACCTATTAAATACTGTAGGAGCTTAGGACAGATTGTTATTGACCCGCTTACGCCTTGGCACTTTTCACATCAGGGTCACCTTTCCGAAGCTCAACGATTGGTCTTGCACATTATGTTTATGCCCGTGTGATAACCTCTCCGTACAGTCGACAATTCATGTTATGTTTTTCTGCAAATTTTATTCCATGCCTACGAAAAAATTGATTTGACCTATTTTAATGAGATATGGCTTTAGACAATGTCGTCCTGCCCTTCTAAAGTTGCAATATTTGAATGACGGACCTGTGACTGAACATATTGCCAATTATTTGAAAGGGGTGGTTAGACAACGGATGACAATGGATGGTCCCCCTCTTTTTTAAAACTGCCTGAACTTTTTTAAAATACATTCTTTTAACTTAAATCATATTGATGAAATGTATGTTACCATGTATTGTGCTTTTATGCTTTGATATCTTTTTTAAATCGTATAAAGCGTATTCTGAATCTGATTCTGGGTGCCTACCTCAGTTGTACAACTCTTTCCCCTAGGACCATGCTCTACTTCTCCAAAAGGTGCAACAAACCTGCAAATATGACTGCATTTATACACTCATCAATGGCATATTTGCATTAAAACCTATGATCACTGGGTGAACTAAGATTTGCTTTTACAAGTGGAGATGTCAATCTGATTCGCACCTGGTTCTAGAACCTGAACCACAGTCATGTAGAAAACCTTTGCCCATCCATTGACCAGTCTTGTTTTTTTCCTAGTATAGTAGCATATACTTGATAAAAAAATAGTATAATATGAAAATCTCCAAAACTCCACATAACATGTGCTAGGATTAACAATGGACCCTTTCACATTGGTTTTTAATAGCCTTCCGGCTCTGCTATCCATACAGCTCAAAGAGGCCGCAACCATCAGCTGCTTGTCTAACAGCTGGCTCACAAAGAGTTCCTTTTCTCTCCCTGTGCCTTCCCTCTGGACATTTGTCTACACATTTTGTTCCACAAGCTCTTCCAGTCTGAGTGAATTTAAGAAACAGGCATTGGCAAAGTCATGGGTCTCACCTTTTAGCTTTGCCAATGCAGACCTCTTGGCTTTAATAATCAAGATTGGGGGAGACAGAGGTCAGGAAACAGAGGACTCTGCCTCCTATGTGCACTATAACAATCAAAGGGAGTCTGTCCGTGTTGTTTGGACTATCTTTCCACTCTCGAACCCTATGATGAAGCATGCCACCAAGGTCAATCTTGCTGGGTAAGGGTTATTCTAAGAAAACTTTCTGTTTTCTATTCGAAAAAAGAGTGGAAAGATACTCCAAACAACACGGATGATCTCTTGGCATTGCCAATGCTTTTTACTGAGGCTGCTAACTGATCTCTGTGCAATAGACTTTTAAAATTGAATACGGTTACCACGCCTTTCTGCTTTATTTTGTCCATCAATGCGACATGCAGTCACATAGTGGCCTAAGATGCCAATCCTCACTCTCTAGGAAGGGATATCAACGATTGGCAGTGGCATAAGAGGGGCACTAGACAGATTCCCTAGAGTTGCAGGTCACTTACAAAGGAGGATCTCTAGTTGTTTGGTAATAATGTGCCGGTGGTAACTGACCAGAACCACTCGTAATCACACTGAAAATTTCTATCCACCTTTTTTAGACTGCATTAGGTCTCATCGTGAAAGTTCTATATTTTCAGTATAGAGGAACTTTATTTGACGGTGCACAGTTTTTATATTCATGCTTATTGTTTTTGCAAATTTTTTATTGAACAATGTTACACTATTTTCTAAGAATTATTATTTTAACATATTAAAAACACATCAAGTACACATAGGTAATCTGACACATTATAAAGAAGGAACACTTTTCATGTCATATCCCTAAGTGTGTAGGGTACTTTACTGCACAGTTCTCAGCTTTTGTTCTAGATTTCCAAATCTGGCCAGTTAAATCATAAATTTTCATTCATAGTCATTGTTGTATCATCACATGGTTCTTATCCCTAGATGGCGTTATCAATTACAGGGTTTTGCCATTATCTAGTATTTTTTATCCTGTACGGGGATATATCATACAAGGGTGGACATGTGATGGAGCGAACAGTGTTTTCAATTGTCTTTTAAGTGTGTATGCTCCTGAATCCCTTGAATCATAACCAGGGAAGGTCAGAGCTAAGAGGTTTGTATTGAGAAAGCAGTACCTCCTGTAGGTTTCTTATAGCAAGATGGTATGATGTTGTATGTTTCAATCTGGATACAGTATCCTGTAATGTTTGAATTTAACTGCTATGTTATGTTGTTATGCGATGCAGATTTTTAAATCGCACTATCACCCAGGAGGTATCCTGGTGCTGAGCAGGTGTGAGTCTAGGCTCACCGAGAGCATAGTAGGACTACTTGAAAAGCCAGGTCTTCAGGTTCTAATGGAATTCAAGAAGTGAGAAGCAGGCTCTTATATGTAGTGGCAGGTTGTTCCATGCTTTAGGGGTGATGTGGGACAAGGCTCGACTGCCAGAGTTGGTTTTCCATATTCGTGGGATTTGTGCAAGTAGGACTCTGGATGAACGGATGTGTATGGAAGGTTTGTGAAACCAGATGTGATTGCAGAGGTATGCTAGGCCATTGCTATGTGGTGCCATGAAAGTGCAAGTGAAGAGTTTGAGTTGTGCTCAAATGTGAACGGGGTTCCAGTGCAGCTGATGTGGGTTCGATGAAGGAGGTTTTACAGTGATTTTGGCTGCTCAGTTCTGAAAGGTCTGCAGTCTTCTGGTGCATTTTTTGTTGATCCTGGCATAGAGGGTGTTCTTATAGTGCAGCTTGTACTATAAGAACACTCTCCATAAGACTCAAAGACATTGCTTGTGACCAGGGCATTTGTGACAGTTTTTTGGGTGCTGATTGGATCCATTTGAAAATCTTCCTCAGCATCTTCATGATATGGAAGTTTGAATCGGTGATGACATTGATTTGGGTGGTCACGTCATGTTTGCTGTTGATGATGATCCCGAGGTCCTTGGCGTGGGTCAGTGTTGGTGCTAGCTCTGTTGGCCACTGGGTGGAGTCCCACAGTGATGTGTTCTTCACAAAGATCTATTTCGCTCTAGTTGGTGTTCAGCTTTAACCGTAGGGGGCCCATTAGGATGGCAGGGGGATCACCCCCGACGGGCTGGAGGTGGCCACCGCTGGCCTGGCGGGGGTGATATGCCCGCCATCCACGCATGAATGACCCCCTGCCATATTATGATGGCTGGGGGGTCCGTGGCGGACGGGGAGACCGTCCGCCGCTTTTTCACCCGTCGATGAGTCGACCGGGCCGAAAAGGGGTTTAACATGGTGGCGGTGTCTGCAAGACACCGTCATTCATATTAGCACGCAGGCGGAGATGTGCTTTTCCGTTGCCGCCATGGAAAGGCATGTGTTTTTTGCCTTTGGGGGCCCGTAGCGGGCCCCCAAGAAGTTGGAGAGGTGGGGGTGCACTTGTGGGTAGCAATGGCATGGACAAAGTGGCAGGCACCCTGTGGTGCCGTCACCTTGTGCATACCAATGCAAGAAGTGCATTCCCAGCATTGTGGTTGCAGGGTGGTGCTCACAGCACCGCCCAGCAACCACAATGCTGGGAACAGGGCATGCAACCGCCACAGTGGCGGTGGCATCCTAATTGGAGGTGCAGGACCGCTGCACCCCTTGCGGACGGTCCCGCATTCCGTTACAGTGGCAGGCGGACTTTGTCCGTCCGCCATCGTAATGGACCCCTTGGTCTTCTTCCACTGGGTGATTTCAGTCATAGTAGGTATTGTGGTCCTTTTTCCTCGGAAGGCTCTGTGGACAATGCAGAATGCCGTTCCATAAACATTGCTCTTCTGACTGGCTAACCAGTGAAATTATAGCAAGCCATGTTTTCTTGGGTAAAGGCAGAGAGGGAGTTTTGCAGTAACATTTTGGATTAGTTGTATTTTGTGAAAGCTTGGAGATTATGAGTGTGAGGATAGCTTGTAGTTTGTATTGGTGTCTAAGGTATGGGAAGATGTGACGCAGAGGTTTAATTGAGTAGCAGGCTCTCTTTGTGACTTTGTTGAAATGTAACATCAAGCATAGGCTTGTATCCATGGTTACGGCTAGGTTTCTGACTTCACTTGATGTTGTTGGACTGGTCTCACGTTCCTTGGGCAATATGGTGTTGAGCTTTAGTAGTTAGGCATCATTGATGTGTTTATCACGTGAAGACTGCTGTCAAGCTTTGAGTTGTGAAGGTCTTCTTGCCATCCATTTTTATTATGATTTAGATTGATTTGTGTGTTATCTGCGTAGTTACTACAGGTGAGGTTGAATGATTTAAACAGGTTTGGTAAGGGGGTCAGGTAGATGTTGAAAAATAGAGGAGATAAGATGGACCCCCGAGGGATACCACAGTGTTCAGTGAGAGGAGCTGATGTGAAAGTTGGTAGGTATACCATTCTGTCTCTGTCTCTGAGGTGAGAAGCAATTCATTTTAGTACATTTTCACATGTTCGAAGATGACAAAGTCATTTTAGTAGTGTGTGATGATGGACAGTGTCAAATGCTGCTCATATATCCAGGAGCAATAGGGCAGTCACGGTGTTCTTGTCCACTTGACATTGAGGTCATCCCAAATGGTTATGATGGCTGATTCTGTGCCTCTGCCGGGTCTGAAGCCAGATTGTTAGTCTAAATTCAAGTCATATTTGTCTGTAAATGTAAAAAGTTGTTAAAACACTTTTCTTTCAAAGATCTTTCCTCTGCCTCGGGGACCCCATCCCCCAGGCCACATTCTTTTTTTAGAGGACGGGTGCGCTGCCCCACTCCCGAGTTTTTTACTGGCCACTAAGGACTCACCCACCGGGGATGCATTCATTTGTAAGGGGAGGTTACACCTGGTTGAAGCAACAGTTTCTGTGGGTGCTGTGGTACCACCAGGGACACCCACAGCAATTGGTGGGCATGGGGCCTATGGGGATCCCCAGGGACCTGCAACTAGTGCAGGCTCCTCAGCCTGCACTGTTTGTGGTGCGATGAGAGCCGTTTCCATCTGTTTGTTCCTGCCAGATGGAAGCAGCTTTTCTTTGTCTGCAAGAGCATGTGTAGTAAGTTTAAGTTCATCCTGCCCTTGCTCTTGCAGCCTGAGAAATGTATGTTTGGGGTTCGCAGGACACTACTGCCATCGGCCTGAGGGGATGTGGCCCCTGGGGCCCTTGAGAGTCTCTGGGAGGGTGAGAGTGGGTTGCATTCCCATGCCCCAAAATAGAAAAATTGGTCCTGGGGATGGGGTCATTGGGGGGCCTTAAGTTGCTCCTCCACCCCACCCACTCCTTTAATAAAAATAAAAATCACCCCAGTGGATGGGGTCCCTGGGACCCTTGAGAGACTACAACCTCCTCCCCTTTTTGAAAAAAAAAATGTCTGCACCGGTGGATGGAAGCACTGTGGGACGGGGTCCCCAGGTTCTATAGAAGGCTTGAGGAGGAGACTGCATGCCTCCACCCCATAAAAGAAAACATTGAAATGAGTAACATTTACTGCTCCAGCGTGGGTGTGTCCCATACTTCCCTTGTGCTTTTTTAATTCCTGGTGGTGCGCCTAGAAGGGGAAGGGGCACCACCAGTCTTTTTTAATTAATGTGTTGGGGGCTGCAGGGAGTGCAGCAACCACTCCAGCAACATTAGAAAACCATAGTAAGTCTTCTGGGTCTTTGAATCCATGATCCCAGTGAACTTACCATATTTTTTTAAGCATTTTGAGCAGTGGCATAGCTAGCCAACCCAGCCCCCTTCTCTTACCTTCACTGGGCATCCCCGGGTGGCAGTAGGTCAAACTCCACCATTGCTTTGAGCTGGAGCATTATGCTCTTCAGCTGGAGTGCAGGGTCTCCTTGTGGTTGTTTCTTTGACTGTACTTTATGGCCTCGTAATTATGTTGTTATGCATGATAAAGCCAACAAACCCACTGCTTTTTGTATTTGACAAAGCCATTTGGTTTGCCTTACTTAACATGAGAGCCTTTGCTTTGTTACATGACGTAGCCAGGCGAGGGGTTAGGGGGTTGTGCACTCAAGGGGTTGGGCACAGGCCATGGCCAATGGCTAGGACCTGCACCTCACCCACACCATGCATGGCAATCAACGTCTTTACGCTTAAAAAGATATTCTCTCAAATGCTTTTTTTTTAAGTGACGTTATAGTTAGAAAGTGTGATAATTACTTATTTTGTGTTAAAAAAAACCTTAAAAATTCACTGAAACAAACAACAGTATAGGGTGAAATTGGTGAAGATGTCAGTTAAACACCCAAATTTAAACAAACAAAAGCTTTGAAATATACATAGTTATCTCAAGTAACTATAACTCATGCCCTAAAGTAACTATAACTCTCGCTCTCGCCATGCTTTGCTAATTATCTCACATAATGCATCACTCAGGACATGTTCTATGACATCATTGATAATCTCTCCGCAATATCCGAAATGACATCATTGATAATCTCTCTGCAATATCTGAAATGGCATCATTGATGACCACAATGTGCATGATAGGTGTGCGAGTTATAGTTACTTTAGGGCACGAGTTATAGATACTAGAGATAACTATCATCACTGGTCAATTTCAGCGGTTTTATTTCTTCAAAATTGGATGTGTTAACTGACATGTTTACTTAACTATAACATCCTTTGACCTTTACTTTTTAGTAAATGTGTTTTCTAAATGTCAAGTAAGATAGTATTATAATTATTATTACAAATCCAAACTATAAAGTCACTTTAACCATTGTTTATTCAGTGGAAACAAAATATATATATAGTTAGATAGATTAGATAGATAGATAGATAGATAGATAGATAGATAGATAGATAGATAGATAGATAGATAGATAGATAGATAGATAGATAGATAGATAGATAGATAGATACTAACCATGGTGGGCTGTGCAGCAAACAGTCCCTTTTCTATGCTGTGGCCACCTTATAGGAGCACTTTATTGGTGCTTTGCCACATGTGCAAGTTGACGACGCCACACAGCACCGCTGAACGTGGTGCCAGACATGTCACAGTCTAGGGAGCCGAAAAAAGTGATGCAGGACTTTTTCCACACTGGCAAAAAATCCCTGTCAACACTAATTGCAGAGTAAAATAAAATGAAAATCTTTCAAGACAGTGTAAGCATGCCTGCTGTGGTGTCATTTTCAGTGACGCTAATTGCACACTTTGAAGTAAATATAGCCCCGGCCCTCTGACGGGCGGCCCACGCGGACCGTACCGTGGCAGAGGCATGCAGCAGCCCACTGTCACTGTCCCGCCTTTCCACAAGAGTTGCTGTGAGCTCAGCCCCACCCTGTTTTGTTTCAAATGCTAACAGTTTACAACCAACTGACTTTTTTTTAAAGTAGCATATAGGGTTGTACTCTGCCCCTCCCGCCTCCTCCCCAGCCCCGCCCAGCCCCTTCCAGAAAGTAACCACAGGCTTCCATGACTCATTATTACCAGGAGGCAAAGTACATTTGCCAATGCTTACACACACACACACACACACACACACACACAGTATGGATAATCCGGCTTCCAGCTAGCTCACTCAGCCAGCTTTTTTCATTTAGGGAGGTTTCCTGTTCCTAAACCCTAAAACGTTCCAGTCGTCTACCTTGTGCCAGCCAGGGTTTGGAAATGATTTCTTTTCATCTCTCCCTTCACAGCTGCTGAAACAGCAAAGGCTGAACGTGCAGGGGGACTTGGAAAAAGTCTAGGAACAAATGCTTGGCACTGCCACTGGCTGCCTCTTCGGTGGGAAGGCCCTTTTCCCATGCAAGTCCTAGGATCGCAGCACAGCCTGAACATTCCTCACACAAACTTCTTCCTGTGAGTAAATAACCGCTTTGGTGACAAATTGAGAAAGCAGAGACACGGTTCCTTGAGACGCCTCACGTGCCTTTGCTGTGAAGGTGTGCAGTTGTTGACAGACGGCCTTTTTTTGTTTTTTACGTAAACAGTACATGCAGTGCATGTGGTGAGGGTACAGCAGTGCCACTGAAATTATTTGGCAGAAGACGAAACAAATTATGCAACAGGGTTGACTAAATTATGTGGCAGGAAAATCCCAGCATAATGGTGCGACACATTCTGTGATAGTATTACTTCATTTTTCTGTCAGTTTTAAGCAGGTTAAACACTTCTGGACAAAGGTTTCACCTCCTTACTGCCAGTTTAACACTAAAATACAGCAAAAAGCAGCAGAAAGGGGACCAGTCGAACTTTGCAAAGGGCTTCCACTGCAGGGCAACAGATGCAGCCGAGGTTTTAGTAACTTTTGATCCTTTTGAGATAGAAGCTATTTTTGTCCCTAAAATCTTTAGATTATGTAGCAGATGATGGATTACATGGCAAAATTACAATAATTATGCAAATTATGCAGCAGCAGCAAAATCACATAATTTCAGTGGACCAGGAGTACAGTTGTGTATAGTCCCATGCATGCACAGTGTTGCAGTGTGATAAATCGATTTATTATTATAAGCACATGTGGAGCGGTAGGTACAAGGAAAATAATATAACCATCACCGCCACACTACAAACTCAGAAACGCTCACCTAACCAGGTTTGTCTTAAGCCTAATGGATTTTTTTGAGGCACAGGAGCCTTGCATTACATGCTAAAAGCATACAAGTCAGCACAATAATACGGAGACTGTAGTCAAGAGTGTGAAATCTGAAATCCAGAGCACAGAGCAACACGTGTCATGAATAATCTATATAGAGAGTCTTCAAAATAAAAAAAAAATGGCATCTCTATAGACATTTAGAAGCATTACATTTAAGTAGATTAGATTTTGTGGCTGTAATTATTAGAAGCAGTGGTATCTAATAGTGAAGTGAGAAACATCTGTCAACCTCCTCCTCTGCCCTGATGACCATTAGTGACCCAAGCGGCAAGTCATTTGATATGTTTCCGCTGTGTACGGTGGATATTGTTGACAGAGACTGAACAATATGACAGTCTATTAAATTATGTTTAGCACAACAATGGAGAGGCAAAGCGTATCAGTACTTATTAGTAGCTTTAAATACCATACATATAAATCAACATAGATGACAAGAGTAATAGTTTTCCAAACGGTGACGTGATTTTCAAGTGCTTTTATTGTGCGTCATAAAATCCACAGCCAAAATCCACAGCCTACGCGTTTCGCCCAAACACGGGCTTCTTCAGAGCTTGATGTCGTGTCTTGGTAATACAATGGCTCCAAAACTGGATATATCAATAATGTAGTTTCAAATACTGGCGAGTATGTCCCACTTGCTTTAGTTAAAGGATCGGGTATTCCTTTATATGCTGTCCAAATCCTTGTTTCAGAGGATGTAGGAAGGTGGCTACCTGACTATGGTTACCCCAGATTTTTGCCTTGTGTTTAGCTGGTTTTCGACTTAGTTGGCCTGGTTCCCTGCTAATCAGGGCCCCAGGCTATCTGCTCTCTCTGTAAAATGGATTCCATGTACCCTAGGTGCATAACTAGATTGGCTTGGGTCACCTTATCAGCCCCTGTACAGAGCACTATAGGTTCCCAGGGCATAGGTGCATCCAAGGCCTACCGGGGGCTGCAGCATATCTTTTGCCACCCCTGGCTGGCTATCTAAAATTGACACAACTGGCTGATCACTCAGCTGGGGCAAGGTGGTGTAATCACCCCTTGCTTAGATATAGTATGCCTATATCTAAACCTATCTGGACACATATAAACCTGTGAGCCACTCCTATGGCAGGCCTTAACAATCCTGAAGGCAGAGTGCGTGGTTTAATGTGAGATGGTGCTCTGGCATGAGCTGAGCCTGTCTGCAGCTGTCGGGACCAATTCTCTTAGCTGTTCCGGGATAATGCCAAACCATATACTATTAAGTGCATTATAATCCTCGGGGTTATATGTCAACTTTGGTTTGGCTTTATCAAAACATGTCGTGTAAGGTGTCATACGAATTGGAATACTACCCCCTTGCCAGTCCTGGCTATGGGGGTAACATTCCACCCCTCTAGAGGGGACGACATGTTACTTTTGCTAAAACGCGGTTGATTTTTAAAAGAGCCTCAGATCCACAAAATGGATGCTTCTGCCACAGACACATGTCTGACCTCCTGCTGCTGACCGAAACTCAGCAGAGGAGGCCTGGACAAAGGCTTTCCTGTTGCAGGGAGGTGTCACACCACCCCAGACAGGAGATAGTGGATTGTAGCAGGGAGGTTTGAAAGAAACCAGACAGTGCCTGGGGAGCACAAGGCTTCCCCTTGCATAATCCGGTCAAACCGGTTCTGGGGCACACCAGCCCCAGCTCCAGTGTGACCTGGACAAAGGAAAGGGGGTGTAACCGCCCCCCTTCCTGGTCCCACCCATAGGGAGGGACCTAGCAGGAGATCCTCCCCTCAGATTGGAATAAGAGTGGGAGCAGTGCCAATGCAACTCAGATCATCCTGGGATCATCCTGAAGAAACATAAGAAACGAATTCTGGACTCTTCAACTTCCTACTCGACGTAGAAGACTGAAGAATCACCCTTGTGGTCAAGGAGGGACCACCCTGTGCAAACAGGCACCATCCAGCCCTCGACCCTTGCTTTGTTGCAGTTCCCGCCGGAACTCGAGCAACAAAGATCGACGAGATCAAGCTTGCCTGCCTTCTCCCAGCCCGATCCACAGTCCCTGCAGAGCTGAGACCAGTGGAGGCGACCGGAAGCGTGGGGCACGCCATCTTGAAAAGGCCACAAGACGCTGACCGTGCAGCCCACGAGTGACCCTCGAAGCTGTACACCGGGGTTTGAGAAGCCCCAACCCAGAGCTACACTTGCACCAAGGCTACCCCCTCCACACTCGACGAGTGCTGCGTGGGGCCCTTCTGCTTGTGTTGGCTCGACGCATTGGCCCGGTCACTTGCCAGCTGGCTTGTGGCCCCTGTGCCGACGAAAACTTGAATACGACTTGCTTTTCTGGTTGCTCCAGATCTGCACCAGCTCCTGTGAAAAGGAGCCCCCACTCTGACCCTCCTGGTCTGAGTGAGAAGCAATCTCTCGGTTCCGCGTGGATTGCTTTTGCCAAGTGCTGTTTGCTGCAATCTTGAAGCCGACGGAGCTGACGGCGAGAGCCTGCGTGGGACACATCATGACCCGCTCCTGGACGTTGCAGATGCCCCAGAGCCCACGTGACAGCGGAGAGAAGCCTCTCGACAACCATCTGATTGCGCCCGACATTGCCTGGTTCCGTCCTGGTTCCACCCTGGTCACTGCTGAGTGACCCAGACTCTGTCCCCTCTGCTTTCAGATTCATCTCGACTTCGATCCACCCTTGGATCACACCGGACACTTCTGCTTCCCATCGCCTGCAGCTTCTCCAGCTCCAAGCACCAAGAACCTGCGTGTCAAAACCCGACGCCACTTCGACCCTGTGCACCCACTTCCTGTGGGTGAGGTAACATTGCAACGCCGGTGTGCCCACGTTGGTACACACCTCTAGGGTCTGTGTCTTAAGTTTTGTTCCTCTAGGTTCAGCGGAAGTATCTTTAAACGAACTTTGTGTAACTTTTACGCACCATTGGCATTGCATTGGTGCAAGCCGCACTTTACGTGCTGCACCCGAATCCCGCGGGCTTCTCCCGAGTTCAGCATTGCTAGTCCTGACTGCTCCCAGCGATTCTCTAGGCCCTAGGCCTAACCACTGTTCGATTGGTATCTCTTATACCATTTTTCTAGTATATGGTTTGAGTGGCCACCCGCCCTCATCCATAATTGTGCAACTTTGTATGTTATACTGTGCTTTTGATTTAACGCTTGTGCCCCTTTCCTCATAAAGAGTACTGGGGATTAATTTAGAAATAAACACATATATTTTTATAGAATATACTTGTGTGGTGTCCTTTCATTTGGTATTACAGGATTGTATGTGGTAAAACAGCTCGCTTAACACGACCTCTTAAGTTAAGCCTTTAGGCTGCTTAGTCCATGCTACCCCTAGGATAGCTTGTCTAACAAGGTTGACTTACAACCAGACACCATAAGGGATTGTTTGGACTGATACAAGGCGGTTCCAGAATTGGAAACACCACATATCAGGCCAACCTCTCACAGAGGATGAGGGGAAAACTTCAAGTTTAGCCGTGTCGCTAAGCCATGCCGATTAGGGCACAGTGTACTTTCTCCTATGTCGGAGCCCTTCTCCTTCGATTTTCTTTCCGGAAGTGTCTATTAAATTATATACTGGAGAGGTTTGGTAAAGCCCACATCCCAAAGTGACTTACCTTGGAGTTCTTTTAAATGTGATGACCAAGGAAAACAAGGCACCGTCATTACAATTAATTGCCTAGCATCACATAATTTGGCCAAGTGGGAAATCCTGCTCTCATATTGTGCAATGCATCCACAGGATTGATGTCTCATTTTCTCATTCATTTAACTCAAACAGACAATGCTTTGTGTTTAGTTGTTTGGAGAGATTAATAAGGACACAGTATTAAATAAGAACACATATAAAAGTTAAATCAAACTGTCACAATCTGTCTTTTTTGAAGGGCACTCTACTTTTATGTTGATGCCTAGCTTCACTTGACTTAAAAAATAGACCTATGTCTGGAGAGGCGCACAGAGGCATTTTAAGACATAGGTGAATGGTGATAACAAAGACTATGCAATCTCTGGATCATGTCCACTGCTCTTAAGCTGACAATGCCTCTGAAAGAGTGCTTTCAGTCAAACATTGATTGCCAATCAAGAAGATAGAATAGCTTAACCAAACATCTTTTATGTTTCGCCAACTGCCAGCAGGGTTGTGTGGACCTCAGAGAAGAAAATCATGTACAGTTTGTAAATGTAAATGTAGTATACTTGTAAAGCGCACAGCTGCCCCATCTCGGGGTGTCCCTGCGCTGTGGAACCCTTCCTGGCTCTCCCTGTGAGATGTCCCTCCTGGGCACCCCCAAGGTGAAGCCAGGCATCCCAGCGCTGTTGGGGCCGTTGTGGAGATTAAGCAAGCTATTGCTCAGAGTTGCAGCGTGGGGCCCATGATTAGAGTAGGCGCCGAGGCGAGAATTATCGAGTCCGCGGACATTGAGCCCAAGACCCTGCCGCGTCGGGACTTGAACCCTGGTCCCGGGCCTGATCTCTGCTTCAGGGTCTGCCGCTTCTAACCAGTGAGCCACACTTCTCCTCATTTCAAGATCTCTTGTAATTGTTCTCTTGATGAAATTATACTGGAATTTATTTAAGAAAATACTCCATGCTTGTGATGTCACTTAGGTAACATATGACAAACGTGTGTTCAGAAACAGATTTTTTAGAATCATGACCCAACTAAACGTACATTCACATCACTCCTTACACCTTTTTACTATCGAACCTTCTCTCCTCGAGGATGTTTTTTCTTGTTAATTCCATTTCTTAGGTTAAATAGTCCCAAATAATTGTTTTTTAAGGGTTGGACACTGTTGGGATTGTCCGTTCAAGCGGTCATGTTCTTCACAAGGTTGGATTAACTTGCCCCACATAGAATTTTAATTACTGTATACAGCTGCCTTAATCTAGTAGAAGATAATTGACACAAATAAAGCTTTTTACTATCAAATGTTTTGTTTTAAACAAAGGAAATTGGTGAATTGTCATGCAAGCATTTCCTTTTATTTATCACTATATGAGACAAAAATCTTCTGTAGCTACCAGTACTTCATATTATGGTTTATAATTAGTTTCAAATCCCAATCAAATGCAAATTCACTGACCTTGCACTGACATTTGCACATAGTCTATAAAAATCCTGATTCGTTTTGTTTTTCTCTCTGCAGTGTCATTCATTTGTGATTGAGAAATGTATCGTCAAAGTATCCGAAAGCAAGGAGCCGGGCCCAAACCTCAAGGTGAGGAACATGGAGGATCATAATAAACAGAAACAAAACAGTGCCACCCAATTAAGTAGACTTGCAGTACAGTGGCCCGACTCCAGCAATATTTATAACAAAAAGTTGCAGCAAGATAGCTTCCAAGATATGAAATCTTGCAAAGTCTTTGCATTAAGTTAACTCCTGTGAGACTGCCATCAAACCAATGGAGGCAGACACAGAGCAGGATCTTGATATACAATTCTTAAAGAGAGGAAGCTCTTTAAGCCTTGATGTGGAAAAAATAAAGAGTTATCGAAAAGAGGTAGTTCATTAACAAATTAAGACTTGAGAACTAATATAGAAAAAGGGGAGAAGGCGAATCTAGGCGATAGTGGGTGAAGGGAATTGTGAAAGATCAAGGTCTATCAGAAGTAGCATATGAATCATTGCCTGAGCAATCTTTCTCCTGGTTAACTCTACCGCCAATGCCCAATGCCCTGATAGCACAATGGGTTACACAAAAGTACAATCAGGCACATCTGGTCGGTGAATACAGAGGCTTTTACGAATTTAAGAAATATGGGTGCCACTTTTATACCTTGCCCTGGCATGCCCAAAAAACAGATTATGACAAGCCAATAACTTGAAGTTCAAGACAGATGCAATAACAGAGTATGCGATTTAATGATAATTTTCTTGTTCTGACTCCAGCCAACACGTGTTTCGTCGTTCGGGACAAGACAACCACGACTTCCTCAGGGCTATCAAAATCTTAACAGATATTTTAAGCCTTCTGGCTGGTTATAATTCCGTCACAGCCGAAATGTGGCTGGGTGTTGTTATTACGCAAGAAACACATATCAAGTATGTATCCGTGTAGTGCGAGCGGAGTCGTCTTGTGTCAGAAAACTGACTCAATATCTGGTACGCCAACTGCACGCTGAATATGGCAGCGTGAAGTCCTGTAGCCTTCCTGCGGCACCTCGGTATGGGTGACACGTTTGCCTTCCTTACTCCCGGTACTGGGTGAATCGACACCACACTCAATACAAGAACTGAGCAAGAGTCCCTGCTAGGGGTTGAAACAAGGTTGTAATATGCTCATGTACTTTGCCGTAGGGTCTGAAGGGAATTGGTAAAATTCAGGGAACCGTGTCTTTTTCTCACAGAGGAGGTCAGGATTTCTCTCTCCTGGTGACACTCAAGATTCAAGATCCACCCTCTGGCAAAGGGTGCACTCATCAGTGATGCAGGGCACTCTATAGTAGTACGGACAGGATATACTAAAATTTCAGTACATCGATGAATTGAAAATTGTGTCTCTCAGGATGATGGTTCAAATAGCCCCTAAGATTCACTTAACCAGGACTATACACGGAATGGCCTACTAGGATACTCTTTGTCCATAACACAAATGCACCAGGAAGGCAAGTAGGGGACAAGTGGGACTACAGTGGCCTACAAGACAAATTAGGTACAATAGAGAGGGTTGTATTATGTCCCCCAGTGATGTGACGATAGCCCCGTGGTGTGGTGGCCCACAAGCTCACGAGTTCCAGGGGGACCCTTCTGGTACTGTGCAAAAGCAGCCTGAAAGCTCCTCATTGGGTCCAGAGCATGGGGGGGCCCTCTGTGAACTTTGCAGGTGGACCCCTCAAGTTTTGTTATGCCACTGATGTCCCTCACCATATATTCGGTCAGCCTTTGCTTAATTTGAGCAGGTGGTTGCAGCTGGGGCCCATCGGCACTCATCCTTGCGTACTGGCACTTATTTTTCCAAAGAAGACTTTGATCCAGAGCAAAAGCCCAAAAGGTGGAAAAGATAAAAACATAAAGACAGTGACAAAAGATTAAAGCATGAGTAAAAAGAACAACCTGCAAAAGTGAAATAGAGGTGCAGGGCGCTTCTGGTGGTGGATTAAAGAGGCATGAGGTGAAATCAAGACTACGCAGTTTTGTTATTCAGCACCAGGATCTTCGATAGCGCCGGCCACAGACTTCTGAGAAAAACTTTGAGCCCTGGCACACAATCTTTTTATAAATTAAGCACTGCAGTCAACCCTCCAGTGGTCACATGGCGAGCATTCTCTGCCAGTCCCATTTTATTTCATTACATTTCTAATGCATTCCAAACTGCAGTGTAAGCAAAATAAAAGCAGATCAAACAATGGAAGGGATTTGCAGAACATCAGCATAATTAAATCAGTGAGAAGGGAGAGAGAACAGAAGACGAATCTTTACTATGAAGCAAAATGAGAGTGAAGTGGGATATAGGAGGTATGGGAAAACAAAGGGATTCCAGTGTGTAGGAGCGAGCAGAGAGAATAAATGACACTCAGCATTGGAAAGCCAAGAAGATGGAAGATGAAACAGAGAGGCAGACCAAAAAGTATGCAAGGAAACTTCTAAAGTAGCAATAGTACAGAGAGGAGGAGAGTTAAGACCAAGAATACATTTAGAGGTGAATCGCATAAAACAAAGGAGTGAAATTGAGGCTACTATAAAAAAGCAAAGGAGGTGAAAGCAGACGGGGGGGGGGGGCGGGTATGGAATAGCAGCCAGGCCATTGTATCGACATTGAGCACAGCTGGATAAGAGAACATGCACGAACAGTGACAAGGAGGAAGAAGCAGAAAACAAGACAAAAGAAACGGAATCTAGAATATAAATGTTAGTAGTTCAAAAAGTAAGAAAGTGGTGATTTCTTCACAGATTGTAGGATTAAAAAAAGCACGAGGAGGCCTCAGAGTAGTTGGTTATGAAAAGAAAAGAGATCATTTGCAAAAATCGTGTGAGGGTTTACCCTCAGACTAGTGAGTGCAAATTGGGTTTACCCTCAGTCTAGTGAGTGCAAGTTGGGTTTACTTTGAGTCTAGTGAGTTGAGTGCAAGTTTGGTTTACCCTCAGTCTAGTGAGCTGAGGGCAAGTTGGGTTTACCCTGAGTCTAATGAGTTGAGTGCAAGTTGGGTTTACCCTGAGTCTAATGAGTTGAGTGCAAGTTGGGTTTACCCTGAGTCTAATGAGTTGAGTGCAAGTTGGGTTTACCCTGAGTCTAATGAGTTGAGTGCAAGTTGGGTTTACCCTGAGTCTAATGAGTTGAGTGCAAGTTGGGTTTACCCTGAGTCTAATGAGTTGAGTGCAAGATGGGTTCATTATCAGTCTAGTGAGTGCAAGTTAGGTTTACCCTTAGTCTAGTGAGTGCAAGGTGGGTTTACCCTCAGTCTAGTGAGTGCAAGTTAGGTTTACCCTTAGTCTAGTGAGTGCAAGGTGGGTTTACCCTCAGTCTAGTGAGTGCAAGTTAGGTTTACCCTTAGTCTAGTGAGTGCAAGGTGGGTTTACCCTCAGTGTAGTGAGTGTAAGTTAGGTTTACCCTGAGTCTAGTGAGTTGAGTGCAAGTTGGGTTTACATTCAGTCTAGTGAGTTGAGTGTCAGTTGGGTTTACACTGAGTCTAATGAGTTTGGTGCAAGTTGGGTTTACCCTCAGTCTAGTGAGCTGAATGCAAGCTGGGTTTACTCTGACTCTAGTGAGTCGAGTGCAAGTTGGGTTTACCCTCAGTCTAGTGAGTTGAGTGCAAGTAGGGTTTACCCTCAGTCTAGTGAGTTGAAAGCAATTTGGGTTTACCCTCAGTCTAGTGAGTTCAAACTGGGTTTACCCTCAGTATAGTGAGTTGAGTGGTCAGGTGGGAAGTGACTAAAGCTAGTGGCTGGCACAACAGTTGGCTCAAGGGAGTGGAACAAAAACCCAGGATGAATCCAGGATGGGCACAAAATAAGTCAGAGTGGAGTAGATGAATGTTCAATCAGGGTCCATTGTCTTGTGACGCGAATGGGCTCTACTGAAGTATGTATAACTCAACTAGGTATTGACTGTAGTTAGACATTTGACTAGACACTAATGCATCTATTCCATGTCTAGTTTAATATTTGGTCTGCCTGTTTCTCTAACTCCCACTGAATGCACTTGTAGTATTTACTACTCTCGCTTTCTATTTCGTTTGTTGTCTCTGACTTTTCCCTGTTATCCCACTCAATTTGTATCTCTTTGATTGTCCTTCGCCTGTGCTTTCTTCCTTTGGTTTGTTTCTGATTCCTTCCTGTTCTGTTTGTATCTCCCATTTTCACCACCCTGCTATCTTCTTGACTATCTTTTCTCTTTTTGTTCTGACTTTACTCCCTCCCTCCTGCTTTACCCCTTTATCTTTCACTTCCATGCAGTGGCGTAAGAAAAGACGATTATTTTGAATAATGTCTATTGAGTACATAAATCCTTAGCAAGACTGACAGAGATTAAGAGAACGACATTCGGACTCCATACAGCTATTTGCTTGTCTCCATGCCTGATATCGACCAGTAAGGAAGGTGACAACAACTCACCCATTATTGCAGCATCCTCCATTGACCGTAGGAGACTCCTTCCTGCCTGCAGTGGAGCCCCCACACTAGATGACCTATACTTGTGACTACTACCATTGGTCCTTGTATGTGGATCTCTTTTGACCACTCTCCTCACTGCGAACAGTTTTTGCCTTTGACAATACCTGGTATCCTGTTTTTAAACCTCCCTTGTACCTTCAAACGTATAGACTACATCTTCCACCTCTGCAATGATACATTTCTTGTGGCACTCCTGATGAAGGCACCCATGGTGCTGAAACGCACTTCGAGAATTGACATCTCACAGCCACTTTTGCACACGTTTGTTTTAATGTCTCTAGTATCATATTTTTTTATTTTTGATTGTTGATATAATACTGTTTACCAAACTATTATTATCAATCATGTGTGTATAATATTAACTGTGTAACAGATTTAATATTCAAACCTATTATCAATATGCCCTTTTTCCACTTTTTCAGAGCCCTGAGCCCTACAGACTGTGCTTGTCTTAAGACCAGAGAAGGGATCTGGGGCCCATCAGACATGCACCTTGTATTTTATCGCTCTTTTTGCTCCTCAGTAGTCTGGAGCTGCTCTGCAACCTCAAACCCTCAAAGTGCAAGAGTGGAAAGAGGTGGTGTGGCCTTCGAATGCCTTGAGGGCTAGACTGCCACTGCTTGCTGCCTCTGTCCGTCTAGATTTATTGTTCTCCCTATAGCTCTCCGTTGCCTTTTATCAACTCTGTCCAGCCTCACATCTCACCTGTCCTGTCTCTCTTTTTTGCAGCCTCCTATTTCATCGCACTATTGTCCCTCCTGTTGTTTTCCCTCCTCCCCTTTGTCTCCTACCCCTAGTCGTCTTTCGGTCTTGCCTTTTCTATTTCACTTGTCTCCCAATATCTCACTGTGTTTTTCTTTCTCACCAGAGTCTCTTAAACACCTCCCTCCCTCTCCCTTGAAGGTCATTCGTTCCCTCTCATCTTTCTCTCTATTATTGTGTTCTTACTCTTTTCTCTGGTGTCGTTTTCACCTTTTAGATGTTTGTCACTCAGTGAAGCATTTCTCACTGATTCTCGTTTTTCACTCACACTTAACTGTCTCTTTGTAACAGTCTCTGGTCTCCTGTCGTTTTCTTCTCTCCTGCCCTTCTGCTCCACTGTTTGTCTGTTATCTTCCCATCCTTGCTATATTTCTCTCACTTTCTCTTCTCTTTTTCCCACCTGTTTCTTTTCATCTCTCTCACTCCCCCCCCCTCTCTCTTTGTTGATTTCAATCTTCTCTTTCACTCTGTTCTTCCTCCTCACCTGCTTGGAGACAGAAACAGGGTGCCTCCTTCCCTCCAGGGCCTTCCTATGTTGCTACAATAAATCAAAAAATGTTGCAACTTTGTTTCCTTCTACTCAGCGCCTAGAACACCCCGCAGAGCAGGAGCGCCAGGCAGGGGCAATTGTTCTCCATTTGCCCAGATCACATTGGGTGGATGAAAAGCCCCTCCAGGGAGGGGGACCTGCCTACCGCCCACACCTGTAAATCAGTGCTCAGTGCAGTTCAAGTTTATAAGTCGATTTAGAGTTCAAGTGAGGTCAACGATACAAGGCAGTAAACCATATTAAATAAATAAAGCCCTACATTAAATCAAAGCATCAACATGTTTGGCTTTAAAAGATCCTTTAAAACCCTCTTTAAACGTTTGAATATGCTGTAGCAGACATGCTCAAATGCAGGATCGAATATAAAAGTAATGCATTCCCTATAAGTGTCTAGTATTTAAACGTTTTAGGGCCTAAAAGACTTTCAAATATCAGCATACAATTCTTGATTTCCTCAGAGCTTTTACCTTTACAAGGTGCACGCATAAAAATATCATCTGTCCAGTTCTGATGCTTTGCATTTAAGAACGTGTAGTCATGATTTTGCAGTGTAAAAAACAGGACTGCACGTCCCTAGATTTTAAAACAGATTTCTGGACTGGATGAGATTCACTCCTGACCTGGGAGCCTTGAGAGCTCTGTTAGATTGTACACAGCTTCCTGTTATCTCTCTCTTCCATTTCCTTCCTTAAATACTATCCCCGCTCCTCTCTTCTGTGTCCTCTCTCACTTCATTCACTCACTCTATGCTGCTCTTCCCAATATTCAAATTCCCACCTCATCCCCGCGCACCCTTTTTCGGTGTCATTCAGATTCACAGTCTATCATCCTCTCTTTCCATTTCCCTTGCTCCACCCTTCCTCCGGTCTCCAACGTCCTCCCTTCCAGTGGCGGCTGGCATCTATGGGGAGTGGTCGGATGAGCATAATGGGTGGTGGGTAAAAATAAAAAATAAAAAACACTTACCTGCGACACGTCCGACTGAGACCCCTTCTTCGCTCGCATGTCTCCCTCCTGCAGCACGAGCCCTTGAAAAGTGCCTTAACCAATCCTGGGGCTGCTCTCATGCTGTGAGAGCAATGCACTGATTGGAGGGAGCGACCTTACTCGCCGCGCTCAAGGACACTGGAGCTCAGCTTGGTCAGAGGTTTCTAAGTGAGCATGTCTGGCTGGCTGTAGCAAGATGGCCGGACAAAAAGGCATGCACACGATGAAAAGTGCAGAGCTGCCTACCTCCCTTCCTGCTGCTGTAACTCAGCAGCGGCCCCACCCCGCATCCTGACGCTCACGAAAAATAATATGGTAATAAACCAACTTTATTACCATTTTCTTTTTCAATTCTGGGGCATTTTAACCAGTAGTGTGACGCCCCTCCTCTCAAACGGAGGAACCACCCCGGGTCCCATCCTCACTGTTTCCTCCTTCTTCCTTCCCTTACTTGATTACTATTACTGTTAGATCTTCTTTTCTCTAAATTCTCTCCTACTAATGGCTGTAGATTGATCTCATGAACTCTGTTCTGATGTTTCCAACCTCCTAAGAGCCAGACCTGCTCCCATGGCATATTCAACGCTCTTGACCAGCACCTGCACCAGTAGTCCCTGCTCCTTGTACCCAAGAGATGCTCTGACCTATATGTCAAGTTGCACAGAACTAGGATCTGAAATGACTTGCTTTGGAATCACCATTTCTGGGTGTCAATTGCACCCATCTACTGTGCAATTACAAGTTTGTTGGCCTCGGAAATGGGAATAGCCATGAAGACCCGGAATCCCTGGGACCTTAAGACATTGTTATACCTGTTTCTGGATAGATCCATTCCCAAGCCTTCTGCTATAACCAATTGATAAATGGGGCTTGTGGGGCCAATATGGGTTGCAATGGAAGACTTGGTGGTGGAGAAGTTGACATGAGGAATGGTAGGCCGTAGAGAATGGTAAATACAACAGAAGTTTCAAAAGAGGGTCCAAGGGATATGGAGTTTAAAGACCCACACCTGGTTTTATTCCCAGCTCCAACTCAATGTATAACATAAGAAACACAGGGGGTCTATTAGCTAACTATTAAAGCTACACTATCAATACTGAGTCGACTAGATCTCAAAGTGTGTAAATCACGAAGATAGTGAAAAAATGACAAAATGAATAAAGAGGAGTGGACTCAAACTGCAAAGAAGATCGATACATTATAGAATATTCATAAGTGGCTGACCAGTCCAAAACCGGTGATATAGGGTTTCCATCAAAAGAGACTTAATGATCAGTCATATCATCTGGCCAAACCCTGGTGTGTGGAAGGCTAGTCCCCTGATCATAGGGACTGAACCGCACAGTGTTGATATCTTGGGATTTGGTCCACCAACATTAATGAAACATCCGTAATGACTGATCTTTGATGGTTGGAAAAAAGGTGCAACAAAACAGAAAATGTGACTTAAAATAGGATGGAATGCCCTCCTTTTGACAACTTTATTCTATGGACATGACATGCCTCCTGATGAAAAACAGAACAGTGCAAGAAGACAGTAACAAATATCTGCCTGTAAATGGGCCAACATGTTTCTGCCTAATGGGTATTCAATCCCTCGGCATTCATCAGGGCTCTGCTCTTATACTAGTTGCACTCTTACTAGTGAAATGAAAGGTTCACCACCTTCACCATAAAAAGAATAAATGTTAAATAACTGAAATGGAATGGTTCAATACGGTACAACCTGTAATAACCATGTATTGTCACCCTCCGACTCACTTGCGCTATAATGAATCCCTGACTGATGGGTGAAGCTACCTCACCTCACCTGGACTCTGCTCAGGTATAGGAGGCCCGCACTATCTGTCGGTGCCTCAAGCTGTCATCTGAAGCTTGCGGGAGGCCGTAGAGAATGAAATAAGAGGGTGGTTGGGTGTGAGCCCGGAAGTGCTTTTTTGCCCATAGTTTGCCCTAGACTCAAGCTTAATTTTACCACCAGAATTTCGGACTAGGTAAAATAGGCCGAGTATACTCACATCACGTCTTTGAACCCTGGTTCACTTGTGATGGGAATAGCTGTAACATGTAATAGTGACATACCCTTCTTCCATAGCAATCTAATGACTAATATGTTGTGATAAACTCAATTTAGAAACTTTTGACTCACAATACATTCCTACATTGCAACATGCTCATCCCTCCAGGCCAGTGCATTTTTAGCAGGAAGTTAGAATTAAACTCTCAGAAATTTAACAGGTTGAGAGCTAAAGCCCCTAAGGACCCTGGGCCTTAAGTGTCTTGGGGCCCACGCTAATTAAGTGTCTTTGGGCCCAAACTTAGGCATTGCCAGCCCAATACCAGCAAGTTTCCAGGGCACAAGAGTCAAACCATGTGGCTTTCTCAATAAGTGCTTTCTGCTGTTGCTGATGTTCAAATTACTATCTTGTGCCTTTTTTCTTCTTCCTTCTGGTTTTGTAATTGCAGCTTTTATCCTTGTTTTACAGGCCAAGCATTTTAGTTCCCATAAGTATTCAGCTAGCTGGCTGGTAGTGTCTTCAATGGGGGTGGAGTGAACCTAGGGTGGGAGGGAAACACGCTCATAGGGCGACGGTTTCAGACATAAACATGGCAATCAACTGAAAAGAAAGTGTTGGACAGGCCACCTAACGGGCCGCTCTCCCCCCGGCTCGACCAGGCCCGAGCCAGTCACGCGAGCACCACACACCACCATTGCATGTCCTACGTCCCCGCCGGGACACCTGCCCTCGAGCATGATAACCTCGCGGGTCCGATCCACTGCCGACCCATGCGCCCAGCCGGGGCCGCCATCTTGGACACTTCGCCACGAGGCCGCCTGGCCCCCGATCGACCTCAACCCTGGGCCTAGCCCAGCCTCAGACATTCCGGCACCACCCTCCACCCAGGAGGTGAGCGAGCTACTTGGCCCGTCAATGGGAGAAAGAGGTGTCGATGGTTCTCCCCCGGCCAGTGCCGCTCGCCCATCGCCTCCCCGGGCGCTGGCTCCACCCCCCTGCTGGGTGTCTGGACTCCCTCATCCCGGACCTCCCGACCTCCAAGTGCGAGGGTCCGGACATCAAAGCACACCAGTCCTATAACTGGGGCAGCTCCAGAGCAGGAAGGCAGTTGTATCTTGGAGTCGAGAGACGAAAGAAGAACTCATCCTGGACGGACTACTGGCGCTGCCGTAGCTCTGTCCTGTGCACCATCATCCTGCCTGTTGGCGCTGCCACAGCCGTCGTAACCTTCATCCTTCACCGTCGTCCGGATCTGCTGGCGAGGCCGCGGACCGTTGTGACCGTCATCTGCATCGGGACCTGCTTGGCTTCTCCACGGCCCGTCGACCATCCTTTATCCATCCCGGGACCTGCTTGGCTTCTCCACGGCCCGTCGACCATCCTTTATCCATCCCGGGACCTGCTTGGCTTCTCCACGGCCCGTCGACCATCCTTCATCCATCTCGGGACCTGCTTGGCTCCTCCACGGCCCGATCAGCAACCACACCGAGCTCGAGGATTGAGAGCTATTGAACTCATTGGTAACTAAGACTGTCCCGCTACCCTTTTCCTCAACCAGAGATCAGAACCGAGGGGACCCCTGAGTCCAGACCTCCTTGTATTATATCACCGTAACCTGAGAATTGCATATAAAGTCTCGTTAACCTTCAATCTTGTGTGGTGTCCGTCTGTGGGGGGGGAAGTTACTTATCTGTACAGTCGTTGGAGACGGCTCTCCCTGGAGACCTCTCCCCGTAAACTCGGCCGACCCTCCCGGTCCGTCTAACATTGGTGGCCAGCGGCGCGATCCGAATCACCGCATAACGTACAGAGAGTAGCTCACCCCACAACGAACAACAATGTCGACTAAAGAGAGCGGATCAACTGAGAAGTTCCAAATGGAAAAACTAGAGGAATACAGCCATCGTGAACTAAAGCAGTTCTGCATCGAACTAGGTATCGCTACCACCGGACTAAGTACCAAGGACGATTTTAAGCATGCCCTAGAATCTTGGGCAGAGACCGGGGATGTCGAAGCCCCTGAGCAAAGCACCGCGCAAAAAACCAACACGACCCCTGAAGAGCAAAGAACGGGTCTCTCGCAAGACGAGATCCAAGAAAGAGAAGGAGCCCGACTACACGAACTCGAAATGGCCCGACTCAAGATGGACATAGAACTCAAATTGGCCGAGCAAAAAATAAACTTAGAGCACCTTCGCCTCCGAGAAGAAAGAGAGGAAAAACAGAGGCAAAGAGAGCTCGAGGAAAAAAGACTAACGTACGAGCACGAGCGGAACCTAGCCGAGATCAACCTGCGCAAACAGAATAAAGAGTTAGGGGTGCCCGACAGACCGTCCACCCCGGGGACCACGGACAAAAAAGTGCACATCCCCAAGGATGTGGTCCGAGAATATTTTCGAGAAGACGACATCCAGCAATGGTTTAAGGCATATGAAATCGCGATGACTGCGCACCGGATCGATAGAGCCGACTGGGGAGCCGGCCTATGGGGCAAATTCCTCAATGAGGGCCGCGATACTCTGTTACAGCTCCCAGACCACCAGATGACCTCCTACGACCATATGAAAGCGGCCCTCCTCACTCGCTATGGCCTCACGCCCGAGATGTACCGTCAGAGGTTCCGAGACTGCACACGCATTCCAGGTACAACTTGGGTGGACTATGTAACGTACTTTAGCCGAGCCTTCGAAGGCTGGATCAGAGGGAACAACGTCACGACCTACGAGCAGTTGTTCAATCTGATGGTATGGGAGCATCTGTCCAACAATTGCTTCATTGAACTACGCCAGCACCTCCTCGACAGCAAGTTAACCGATCCCCGGCAGCTCGCAGCTGAAGCTGACCGGTGGGAGATCACCCGAGTGGGCCGGAATGGGTCCTACGAGCAGAACAGGAACAACAATGGTCACCACCGATCCAGAGGAGGAGGAGGGGGCCAAGGACGAGGAAGAGACATCACTCCGGCCGCCCCCACTACCAGCACCACCCCCCCGGCCAACCGGGGCAGCACCCCGGCGCGACCGGGATACAGAGCCAATGTTACATGTCACCGATGCCAACGAGTCGGCCACTATGCAAACGACCCAAGCTGCCCGCAGTATCAAAGTCCAAGACCCCGCCAGGTGGCCGCCGCGGCACTAGGGGAAGAACAGATCTCCGAGGAACAAGAAACCGACGAGCGAGAGTATCAAGAGTGGGAGCCAGCCGCCATGACTCTCGCGTGCTTAGGGGGAAGAGACATGGTCCCGCGGGTCCCCCTACCCGCTAACACCCAGAAGTACAGCCAATGGGTGAGCATCAATGGACAACGGGCCGAAGCCCTTCGAGACACCGGGGCCAGTGTGACAGCCGTCCGCTGTCATCTGGTGACCCCAGAACAATATCTACCGAACATTCTCTGCCCTGTGCGATCAGCCGACAACTCGGAGAGTCTGTGTCGGATGGCCTGCGTCCCCTTTGAGTGGGGAGGGGTCTCCGGCATGTTGAGGGTAACGGTCCGAGACGACGCCCCCGTGGACTGCCTCCTCGGAAATGACCTGGAAAGCTCCCCGTGGGCAGCCGTGGAGCGAAAAGCACACTTGGGGATGTTGGGCGTCCCAGACTGGGCGTGCGTCACCACCCGGTCCATGGCCGCCCGTGCCAACAATCACCCGGAAGAACCAGAATGGCCGGCGCCTCCGCCTCCGGTCGCCCCCGCCGAGACTCCCGACCAGGGCATCCCCCTCGAACTTGCTCAACCTTCCGACCTTGCTAATCTTGACCAGTGGGCTCAAGAAGGGGGACCCACACAAGAACAATTTCGTCAGGAGCAGAAGACCTGTCCCTCCCTTGAGGGACTCCGACAACAAGCGCTCGCCCAAAGCGCAGGGGATACCTCCGGAACTCATTGGGTCTACTGGGACATGAAGAAATGGTATGACCAGAACGCCTCATCTATTGAATTCGAGCCGGGGCAACAGGTTTGGGTAATGTCCCCCACAGAACCGTGCGCTCTTCAAGACAAATGGACGGGACCCTTCAAGGTAATCGAGCGCAAGGGTCCTGCCACCTATCTGATCGATATGGAGTCCGCCCGGAATCCGCTCCGAGTCCTCCACACCAACAGACTGAAACCCCACTTTGCACGAACAGAACTCAGCCTCTTGATGGCCACAGACAACGGGGTTGAAGATGACTCCGAGCCTCTCCCTGACCTCTTGCGGACCCAGGAGCAAGACGGCTCCGTAGATGGGGTCCGACTCTCGGAGACCCTCACCCAGGAACAACGTCAAGAGTGCCAAGCCCTCCTATCACGATTTGCCAGCCTGTTCTCCCTCACCCCAGGTGTCACCTCCTGGTGTGTGCACGATGTGGACACCGGAGACAGCCCTCCTATCCGCCACCGGGCCTACCGCGTACCGGATCGGGTACGGGCCTGCATCCAGGCGGAAGTAGCTAAGATGCTCACGCTCGGGGTCATCGAGCCCTCCGACAGTCCATGGGCCAGCCCGGTCGTACTGGTCCCCAAAGCAGCCGCCCCCGGAACCACACCCGAACTCCGGTTCTGTGTCGACTACCGGGGCCTGAATGACGTCACCAGAACGGACGCACACCCCATCCCCCGGGCAGATGAACTGGTCGACCGAATGGGCGCTGCCCGCTACCTCAGCATCTTCGACCTAACGGCAGGCTATTGGCAGATCGGCCTCACACCCCGAGCACAAGAACGTTCTGCCTTCTCCACCCCCGATGGCCACTATCATTTCACGGTCATGCCCTTCGGCATGAAAAATGCCCCAGCGACTTTCCAACGGCTCGTCAATCAGGTCCTGGCGGGGCTCGAAGAGTTCAGCGCCGCCTACCTGGACGACATCGCTGTGTACAGCCACCATTGGACCGAGCCCCTCCACCACCTCCAAGCAGTGTTGCAAGCCCTTCAGCGAGCTGGCCTCACGATCAAGGCCAGCAAATGTCAAGTTGGACAAGGGTCAGTGACCTACCTCGGACACCAGGTGGGAAGCGGTCTAGTGGCCCCTCTACAACTGAAAATTGCCGCCATCCAGAACTGGCAGCCCCCTATCACACAAACCGAGGTGCGAGCCTTCCTGGGCCTTACGGGCTACTACCGAAGGTTCGTGAAGGACTATGGAACCATCGTGGGGCCTCTCACCGAGCTCACGTCAAAAAATCAGCCCAAGAAGGTGAACTGGACCCCAGAGTGCCAAGCGGCCTTCGAACAGCTAAAGGCCGCCATGTGTTCCGCTCCTGTGCTCCAGGCCCCAGACTACAGCCGGGAGTTCGTCGTCCAGACAGACGCCTCCGACCAGGGCATTGGGGCGGTCCTGTCCCAGGTGAACCCCGAAGGCCTGGATCAACCGGTGGCCTTCATCAGCCGGAGACTCCTGCCACGGGAACAACGCTGGAGCACCATAGAGAGGGAAGCCTTCGCTGTGGTATGGGCCCTCAAGAAGCTCCGACCCTACCTTTTTGGCACCCACTTCCGGGTGCAGACTGACCACCGACCCCTGCAGTGGTTGATGCATATGCGGGGGGAAAACCCAAAACTGCTACGCTGGTCCATCTCCTTGCAAGGTATGGACTTTACCGTTGAACACCGGCCTGGGTCCGACCACGCCAACGCGGATGGCCTGTCCCGGTTTTTCCGCCTCGACGAAGAGAGTCCCCAAGAGGATGGGTAACTCTCCCCGCCTTCAGCTGGGGGGGACGCATGTTGGACAGGCCACCTAACGGGCCGCTCTCCCCCCGGCTCGACCAGGCCCGAGCCAGTCACGCGAGCACCACACACCACCATTGCATGTCCTACGTCCCCGCCGGGACACCTGCCCTCGAGCATGATAACCTCGCGGGTCCGATCCACTGCCGACCCATGCGCCCAGCCGGGGCCGCCATCTTGGACACTTCGCCACGAGGCCGCCTGGCCCCCGATCGACCTCAACCCTGGGCCTAGCCCAGCCTCAGACATTCCGGCACCACCCTCCACCCAGGAGGTGAGCGAGCTACTTGGCCCGTCAATGGGAGAAAGAGGTGTCGATGGTTCTCCCCCGGCCAGTGCCGCTCGCCCATCGCCTCCCCGGGCGCTGGCTCCACCCCCCTGCTGGGTGTCTGGACTCCCTCATCCCGGACCTCCCGACCTCCAAGTGCGAGGGTCCGGACATCAAAGCACACCAGTCCTATAACTGGGGCAGCTCCAGAGCAGGAAGGCAGTTGTATCTTGGAGTCGAGAGACGAAAGAAGAACTCATCCTGGACGGACTACTGGCGCTGCCGTAGCTCTGTCCTGTGCACCATCATCCTGCCTGTTGGCGCTGCCACAGCCGTCGTAACCTTCATCCTTCACCGTCGTCCGGATCTGCTGGCGAGGCCGCGGACCGTTGTGACCGTCATCTGCATCGGGACCTGCTTGGCTTCTCCACGGCCCGTCGACCATCCTTTATCCATCCCGGGACCTGCTTGGCTTCTCCACGGCCCGTCGACCATCCTTTATCCATCCCGGGACCTGCTTGGCTTCTCCACGGCCCGTCGACCATCCTTCATCCATCTCGGGACCTGCTTGGCTCCTCCACGGCCCGATCAGCAACCACACCGAGCTCGAGGATTGAGAGCTATTGAACTCATTGGTAACTAAGACTGTCCCGCTACCCTTTTCCTCAACCAGAGATCAGAACCGAGGGGACCCCTGAGTCCAGACCTCCTTGTATTATATCACCGTAACCTGAGAATTGCATATAAAGTCTCGTTAACCTTCAATCTTGTGTGGTGTCCGTCTGTGGGGGGGGAAGTTACTTATCTGTACAGTCGTTGGAGACGGCTCTCCCTGGAGACCTCTCCCTGTAAACTCGGCCGACCCTCCCGGTCCGTCTAACAGAAAGAAAGCCACACTCAGTATAATTGCCTGTTATGCATTTGAAGTGGGCAAATAATACACAGTTGGGTCTCCAGTACTCAATCTAAATCACTAGGCATACTCTTGCTGCTTCATTGCATCACAAATGAAATCTTTCACTAAGTTACCGGCCCAGTCGTGAATTACAGGGTCTGTGGACCTGTCATGTGTCACCGGGAGATTTAAGCTGCTGAAATGAGAAGAGAGGAATTACCTTGACAATATGACCTAGAATTACCAATTCCCATGGCAATTCATCATTACAGAGTGCATTCTCAAGGTTCAACTCAGAGTCCCTGTCAATGCTGCACACACAGGGTTAACAGGATCCTGGTTTCTTTGACTTCAGGCATGCCGAATGAATCACCCGGTGCCAGGGCGAGCCTAATAAGGCCCAAGGTGGAAAGAAGGCACTCTAAAGAAACACTTGTGAGGGTTCCGACAACTTACTAGAGATCAGAAGGGGACCACACGGTGAGGGGACTGTGCTGAGGAACAGACTGGGAGTCAACAACTTCCAGGCACAAGGCACCAAGAGAGTCTCCAGATGTGTAATCCATCTGAACAACTGAGCGATTAAACCATAAGGCCCAGATTTTTAAAAAAATCACAAAATGTACCTTGCATAGACATACACCTACAGGAAGCAGAGATGAACAACCAGCCCAAAATTGCTGATAGATAACGGTTTACCAGTTAGTATTACCACCCAGTGAAATTGGGTTGGGTGGTCCAACACCCGGGCAATTCATTATGGTCATAACGCTCCGCCTGCCTCACGGTCAATCTGTACCTGGCCCAATGGTGCCTTGGAAGCATGACCTGCAGGAGGGAGGATAAGTAATGGGGGCAGGAAAGGGGTGGGGGGGAGAGAGAGAAAGAGAGAGAGAAAGAGAGATAGAGAGAGAGGGAAGAGAGAGAGAGAGAGAGAGAGAGAGAGGGAGAGTGATTGAGAGAGAGTGAAAGAGAGAGAGGTGGCTAGGGGGAGAGAGTGAGAGAGAGAAAGGAGAGAGAGAGAGCGTAAGATAGGGAGAAGGGGAGAGGAATAGAGAAAGAGAGGGAGGGGGAGACGGAGAGGGAGAGTGGGTAGAGAGAGGGGGGAGATAGAGGAGATTGAGAGGTGGATAGGGGCAAATAAAGAAAGAGAGAGGGAGGGAGAGAGAGAGGGGGAGAGACATAGCGAGAGAGAGGGAGAGGAGGAGAGAGAAAGAGAGAAAGAGAGAGAGAGAGAGAGAGAGGGAGTGAGTGAGGGAGGGAGAGAGAAAGAGAGAGGGAGAGAGAGAGGGGAAGAAAGAGAGAGGGAGAGAGGAGAGAGAAAGAGAGAGAGCGCGAGAGAGGGAGTGAGTGAGGGAGGGAGAGAGAAAGAGAGAGGGAGAGAGAGAGGGGGAGAGAAAGAGAGAGGGAGAAAGAGAAAGAGAGAGAGTTTCACAAAATAGAGCACTGGGCCGCCTCATAATCCATGGATTCGTGACTCATTATCTTTGGTCACCCATTGCGTGCCAAGGACAGTATGAAAGAGCACGTGGGCAGCTGAGTTTGGATCTTACCTGGTGGTCTGCCAACCATTACCACACCTGACACGGTCTGCATCATGGCCATTTTTCGACAGGGTGGTTCTCTTCCAGGCCTATGGTCTGAACTAAGGGTTGTAACAAAGTAGTAGCCTTTTAGCCATCGGTTCTGGGCTCCCTGTGACAGACGTGTTTATTATGAGGCACAGTGAGGACATCACCCAGAATTCCCTGAGGGTGTAGGGCTTCATCATCCTGCAATGTCAGTGAACGATTAATTAATCAGCAGACAACCCATAGGTTTTGGGGAACTTAATGTATTTTTTTGCATAAGATTTTGCACTGCCATTTTCTCTCCTAACGGGCCCTAGTGGAGATGCCAAAACAAAGCCACCCCATCCTTTACTGAGCGAGCAGCCTAAGAACACCAAATCCAGATTCCTGAAGCTTGAAGACCTGGAGCATTGAACATTTCCAGCCTCCCCAGAACTAGTCAATTGCAGCCCAAAATACTTTTTACCAAAACTATCAATCCATCCAAAGGTGAGAAATGTTACATTGAAATTGAAGACTATTCAGTGCAGATGTTTCACTTTTTAGTTAAAAGTAAATACAAATGTGTCCCCGAGGCTTTCAGAACTCCACATATTGGCAATAATAGAGCAGAATGTTGATTCAGCAGTTTTAACAGAGCTTCACCCACTGTCGGAATTTCTTACTCTGTGTCAACTTGCGACTAGGTTTGGTCAAAGTTGGCGGAACCTCTACAACTGCCCACCTGAGAGGAATACATGTTTTGTGTCTTATATCCACGCTGTTGCAGGGCACTGAAACTATATGGCCAATCAGATTGCGGGAAACGCAGTTGACAATCGTGAAGTGACCCTTTCTACACAGAAGAGTGGAAGTGGCCTCAAAAGGCTTATAATGCGATCATCATTATGTTGTTAGGGCACTCCACTAAGGCGCTTGTTACCCCACAAAAAAACCATTGTCAATTGCCAAGAGGGGTCTTCAGCAGAGCTGGATTTAGCACCGGTGGCACAGGTGTGACAATCTTTTGGCCCCCCCACCTATGATCTCTTTCTCGGATTCCCTCACTATCACCCACTCCGCTGACCCTCTCTCAAACACATTTCATTTGTTTTAAAGCACTAGTAAAGGTTGGCTTTACTAATCCACTCAGCTATCCACATAAAATACAGACCTGTTCTTTGCAGCAGGCATGTTATCCCTCTGTGCTTCTTTATTGCAAGTCAAAACTGCCACTAGACAAAACACCAATCTCTCTCTGTAGCAGGAACATCAATCACAGGAGTTATCTTGACATTTTTATTGCTGCCTGAAAGCTGGCTGCATAAGGAACCCTGCAGCAGGTGCTTTTAAATCTTACGTTATTGCCAGGGTTCGAGTCGGGGTACCGCGCGGGTGGATGACGTCCCCCCACTTATTTTACTGGGTGCTCGATATCTGGAGCAAATGGAGCCACATATTCACTCTTTGGCCTCTCTGGGGTGAGATCGGAGCTCATTCCGAACGCTGCTCACCCGCTGGCTTCTCTGATGCAATCGCATCTAAGGGGTGAGCGCTGGGAGGCAATGAATCTGATGGTGCATGCCACCTTTCCTGACGTCACTTCCTGTCGTGACGTCCGCGTCCCCCCACTTCTTTTTTAGGTCTCTCCTGTCGATGCGCATGCGCATCGAGCAAGCGAGACTATGGGGGCTTATCCACTCTTTGTCCAACTTGCAAGGAATCGTGGCGATTCCTTGCAGTGCCCGTGACTTTTAAGCTCAATGCGCATGCGCATTGAGCTTAAAAGCGCGTGCACATGCCCCCAGCCGCCTGCCTTGCCTACTCTCCCGCCCCCTCACTTCTTGATTGCACGGCCGCTAGGCCGTGCCTCCCCTACTCTCCTCCCCTCGCCGTCTGTTCCCGCACTCCTCCCACACCCCCGCTCCGCCCCCTCCCCTGCCTGCCATGTCGCGTCGCATTTCTCCTCCCCCCTCCCCCCAGCTGCCTGCCTTGCCTACTCTCCCGCCCCCTCACTTCTTGATTGCACGGCCGCTAGGCCGTGCCTCCCCTACTCTCCTCCTCCTACTCTCCTCCCCCCTCCCCTTATCTGGCCTTCCCTCCGTCTGTTCCCTCTCCCCGCTCCGCCCCCTCCCCTGCCCGCCGTGTCGCATTTTTTTTAAATCACCACTTACCCCCTACCCCCCAGCAATTCCAACACTGACGCTTTGCTCTTGCATGGGAGAGGCTCGTAAACTTGTGTTTTGCTAAGGGTGCAGTCTGTTTAAGTGAATGGTAAAGTGTCTTGCTCTCGTTGCGTGGGGTCGGGTTGATGGGAATCGGGAAATAGCAAAATTTATGCGGCAGTGTGAGCCCCCAGGGTTACAGGACAAAGGTGACCACTCTCATTGCGGCTGCCTGTTTGTGCCCTGCCTTTCCACTGGCAAGTAGACCTCTGCTGTGTATGGAGGGGGTGGAGATCCAGCATGGCTTTTCCAACTCACCCGGCCAGATCTGCTTTCTCAGCCCGCTCTCCTCCCCCTCTGTGTCTGTTGGGATCTTCGGCAGAAGTTGGTACGTCTGAAACTACCTCCCCGCCCTCACAGCTGGATCGTGGCTGCCAGAACTTGGATGACCCCTTTCTATCAGTTATTGCCCCGCCTACCCTGGCCCAACTGGTCCCCCAGTGGTGGTGGCTTTGGAGGTGGCGTGTTATCGCTGACTGCTAGCATTTGCCGTTTTATACAACAACATTTGGTCATTTAAAATGTGAGAGATGGTAAAAGCCTGTTGTTTTTTATTTACCCCATGTTGTCGTGCCTCTAATCAAACTTTAACGTGAAAGGAGAGTACGTCTGCGCTACATCGATTTCAGAGATACCACGCAGAAATGCATTTACTTTTATTGTCCAACGGAGTCACTAAAGCAGGGAGAGTATGTAACAACAACTTTCGCTCGCACTCCCCCAGAATGTGCCCTCATTAATTGGATGCACTATGCAAGAACTTTCCAACTCTCGCATTGTAAATCGTAGCTCAATATCTCTACTTGTGCTCTTGTCATGTTAACTCTAATGTCATTTCTGTTTCCATTAATTCTAAAGGGCTACAACAACTGATAATTTGCTACTGGTAGCACGCTTGCACAGGGTATTTTTTTATTTTTTTATTTGAGTATTATTTGTTCCACCTTAGATCTTAATTCTTTAATGGTCCATACCTTTTGCAATCAAATTAATCCTTTACTCACCCTCACCCTCACCACCCTCAACCCCTCACCCTCACTCACCCTCACCCTCACTCACCCTCACCCACCCTCACTCACCCTCAACCCCTCACCCTCACTCACCCTCACCCTCACTCACCCTCAACCCCTCACCCTCACCCTCACTCAACCTCAACCCCTCACCCTCAACCCCTCACTCACCCTCACTCTCACTCATCCTCACTCACCCTCAACCCCTCACCCTCACTCACCCTCAACCCCTCACCCTAACTCACCCTCACCCTCACTCAACCTCAACACCTCACTCACCCTCACCCTCACTCACCCTCAACCCCTCACCCTCAACCCTCACTCACCCTCACTCAACCTCAACCCCTCACTCACCCTCACCCTCACTCACCCTAAACCCCTCACCCTCAACCCCTCACTCACCCTCACTCTCACTCATCCTCACTCACCCTCAACACCACACCCTCACTCACCCTCAACGCCTCACCCTAACTCACCCTCACCCTCACTCACCCTCAACCCCTCACTCACCCTCACCCTCACTCACCCTCAACACCTCACAATGACTCACACTCACCCTCACACACCCTCACCCTCACACACCGTCACACACCCTCTGCATAACAACACCTGTCACACCCTCACTCACCCTCACACACACTCACACTCACGCAACGTCACACACCCGAAGCCTCACACCCCCTCACTCACACTCACCCTCACCCCCCCTAACCCGCACACCGCCTAACGCTCACACCCCCTAACGCTCACACCCCCTAACAATCACCCCCTAACCCTCACCCCTCACTCTCACCCCACACCCTCACCCCCACCCCTCACCCCCTCACCCTCACCCTCACCCCCTCACCCCCTCACCCCCCCACCCTCACCCCCTCACCCTCATACCCTCAACCCTTCACCCTCAACCTCTCACTCACCCTCAACCCCTCACCCTCACACCCTCAACCCTTCACCCTCAACCTCTCACTCACCCTCACTCACCCTCAACACCTCAGCCTCACCCTCACTCACCCTCACCCTCACTCACCCTCAACCCCTCACACTCACTCACCCTCACCCTCACTCACCCTCAACTCCTCACCCTCACTCACCCTCATTCACCCTCACCCTCACTCACCCTCACCCACACTCACCCTCCCTCAACCCCTCACCCTCACTCACCCTCAACCCCTCACCCTCACCCTCAAACCTTCACCCTCAACCCCTCACTCACCCTCACTCTCACTCACCCTCACTCAGCCTCAACTACTCCCCCTCACCCTCACTCACCCTCAACCCCTCACCCTAACTCACCCTCACCCTCACTCACCCTCAACACCTCACTCACCCTCACCCTCACTCACCCTCAACACCTCACCCTCAACCTCAACCCCTCACCCTCACTCACCCTCACCCTCACTCACCCTCACCCTCACTCACCCTCAACCCCTCACCCTCACTCACCCTCAACCCCTCACCCTCACTCACCCACCCTCACCCTCACCCTCACTCACCCTCAACCCCTCACCCTCACACAGTGCAATAGGTCTCAGACCATTTCAGTTAGAGCTTTTAGAAATGTTTATGGCTTTTTTTATTTGTAATACTTTAGCATTGGCTACAGGAAACAAAAATGCTAAACATTTACAAAAAAAACCCATAAACAATTCTAAAAGCACTAACTCTAATGGTGCGAGACCTATTGCATTTCCAATGCTTGTTTAGGACTTGTGCCCTGGTTATTGCTAAACCCAACGCCCCCCTGAGGTCAGTGCCCACCCTTCCATGTCAGCGCCCAGTGCGGCTGCACCAGTTGCGCTGCCCTAAAGCTGGCCCTGGTCTTCCATTCCATCGTACCATCCCACAATGCAATTCGATAGACGTAAGGGTACTGGAGAGCAAACGTGGACAATGCAAGGTAGACATGCGCATATATTTAAATCTATCATGATAGAAACGTAGCTCAAGTAAAATAAAAAAAAATAAAAAACATTCTCGACATGAGGCCATAGTATTGGCAATATAAATGTATTTAATCCGGCAACCAGCTGCCTTTGTTTGTTAAATGTTCTCCTGGAGGTTTTAGTGCCTTGACAACACGCAAACAATGTTATCGGGGCCCTTACGCGCATTTCCACGGAAACACTCGGTAGTAAAATTCACATTGGCAAAGCAATCAAATCGCACAGAGTAAACTGTTGGACGGGGAAACCACGTTCGCCTGAATTATATGACTGTTTCGGCAGTTCGGTGTTTCGGTTGCCAGGCAACACAAACAGCTCCATGGTTACAGCGAGCTGTGACTCACACACCGGAAAGGAAGTGCGCGTTAGATATTAAATTATTGAAGGACAAATGAGCGAGAGGGCAGCCGATCCCACGGTGCTCAGAAGCTGCTCTGCGTCTGTGTTTGATGGGACCTGGGAGCAGGCTGACATATCATGTCCAATATGAAAATCGTTTTTTTAAATGGAAATATACAAGTGTAAATTCTCACTTTCCCAAACTTTGCAACTGAGAAGTGCTATAACAAATATTGCACTCCTGCTAGGGACTGCATGCAGGCACTGAGGGGCAAATTTACAAGCCCTTTACGCCAGATTTGCGCTGCTGTTGCGTCACTTTTGTGACGCAGCGGCGGCGCAAAGCCAGCGCCATGCTGCGGGCTATTTACAACGTGATGCATCTGGGAGATGCATCACGTTGTAAAGCCCTGCGCCACATGTGGGCGTTCCTGCGCAGGGGGGTGGCTTTCCAGCACAGGTACGCCTCCTAAAAGTGGCTGAGTGAAATCTACAAGATTTCACTCAGTCACTTTTAAGGCCATGCTGCGTCAAAACCCTGCGCCTGCTTGAAGCAGGCGTAAGAATTGACCAGCATGTTAGGGATGGGGCACCTCGAGCCTTGCTGGAGCTGCATCGCGCTTGCAACGCAACTCCAGCAATGCGCCGCCTTTCCTCCAGGGGATGCGTCACGCATCTGTCCATCTGTGCGCCACGGTGCGCCGCATAGTAAATGTGGCGCATCAGTGGTGGAGCACGGGTGTGCAGATGCATCGCAACTCTTCTGGCGCATCCCTGCTGATTAGCAGAGATGCGCCAGAAGTAGTAAGTCTGCCCCTGAGTTCCTGGGAGTATCTGTCCATTTACAGAACTGTTGTAAAGGCTGAAGTCTAAGGCATGCTGCAGCCATTGGTGTGAAACTTGCAACTCATAGTAGATTAATCCTGGCAAGACCTACTTACCCTTTAATCTTCAACACCTTGCGCGCTAGCGGTTTTTCCGCTGTGCGCTGGGTTTTTGAAAAACCCGCGTTACATGATGAGCTCAGCTCGTCATGAGTGTACGAGAGGCGTAACTCATGACGAGCTGAGCTCGTCATGAGCATAGAAGGGGTTAAGAAATGAATAATATGAGATGGGTGTTGTGCTTTTTAGGTCTCGTGACCTACAATGCGCGCAAACGCATTGAGGGAGCGAGAATTCAAGTGCTCGAAATCCTCGTCAAACCAAGGGCTTCTTGCGCTGCGGTTTTCATTAAGTTCACGTGAATCACGTGACCAAACAAGCAAGCGCATTCACGGCCGCAGAGCACATCAAAGGGCTTCGCCCAGCGTGCGCTCTGCGGCTTCTCCTCCCCTAATTGAATCATGGCCGGCCGCAGGCCGGCCGTACTTTCAGTTTCCCGGCCGGCCGCTCTTAACGCTTGTTGTGTAGCCGCACAGCACATCAAAGGGCTTCGCCCAGCGTGCGCTCTGCGGCTTCTCCTCCCCTAATTGAATCATGGCCGGCCGCAGGCCGGCCGTACTTTCAGTTTCCCGGCCGGCCGCTCTTAACGCTTGTTGTCATAATCAGCAATCCTCCATTCGTTCTGATCTACCAACTCAAGGCAATTTGCTAACAGGGAAACAGTTCATTTTCAGCGTACAGCTCGCGGAAGTATAAAACATAGTATTCGACAAAATTCCAACACTGCTTGCGATGCTTGTTTGGTGGCGAGTACTTTTTTATCTACTTTGACACTTGAACAGCACCATCACCTTGGGAGCCGGTTATCAAAGCTAAACATTCTATTTCCATTGTGCAAGGACACACCCTATCAGAATATTGCAGGATGGTAAGCTTGCATGCATGCCTGGTACGTGCAATATGATACAGCAGTCTCAAAGCAGCGGCTCAGAATAGGCAGCGAGACAAATGCTACAGCACTGGCCTTGTGTGTGTGCTCTAAATCTGACAACGAAGGCCTTGATCGTGGATCCAATACAGAAAATATAATTTTATAACAACACACAAAGACATTTCCATATCAATATTGAAGCAATGTTAGTTTTCCAAACGACCACAGGCCCTCGTTTAACCCTGGGCGTTGTATATCACATGCAGGGATTGAACCTATGAAAATGGAAGCTCGGCACACGAAGGACAACCTCGTGTTACTACGGGTTTTTTCAGTCCCCATGCAGAGCAGCGCATTTAAAGAGCCCGTTCTGCAGCCTCGGCACACAGCTAAGAGCATCTTACAGCAGCGTACACCTGATGAGCCCAGCGTGATGGATGCAGGCAGAGCCACCCTGTCCTCGCGGGTTCACTGGCCTCAGTCACTATCCTCCAGAGATGTACAAAACACTGCCCACAGGCCGGGAGATGCCCTCTGCAGGCTGGCACACTGCCAGGTGCCAGCGATGCTTCCGCATGCGACTGATACGAGTCTAGATTCTGACACAGGGACAACACAGGCAAGGCACAGTCTGCACGGGGCCATATCTGATCAAACCCGTGTCCGTAGACTGAACCTGCAGTCGATGTGCGATGGTGGACACAGGTCTAACTGCAGAACAGCCTCAGACAACCGCAGCGCTTGGCTCGGATGTCCGGTCCTAACAGCGCCTCGTTTTTAAATAAAGATGGGGCAGCTATCCTCTTACAAAATATCAGCCAGCCCCCTCCCCCGGTTGGATTCATAATCATAGCAAGGACCCTCTGTTCTTGGCCATCTGTCTGCGGGTGAGCAGCGCGCAGGTTGTGGTACGTACACTGCGGTGTGTGCCTTCTCTGCAGATGCAGCTCCGCCGAGGCGCTAGCTAGCTACCGCTGCGCCGTGCACACACTACTCAAGGTTAGCGACTGAAGCCCATCTTTGTCCTCTCCCTCCTCCCACTCCCTCTTCTGACACAGACATCAGGAGCGGCAGGGGGTGGGATGCTCTCACACACACACACACGGAAGCCTTTACACGCACACACGCACGGCACGTTTCACTCTGACAATCCCCCGAGCTCAGCTAACCCCGGCCTATCAGTGTCCGGGTGCTGATGCAGCAGCAGTGTAATATCCACAACGTGAAAACACTCGGGGTGTCAATGGCGAACAGAGATGGTACGCTGGCCACCCCGGGGCACACAGCAAGGGGCGGGCTCAGGTGCATGCACGCACGAGATAATTAGCCAGTGCGAAGAACAACAAAAGGGAAGGGGGCGACTGACAGCATATAAACAGGCGGCATGTGCATGGAACAAGCCCTAAGCGACCTAAGCCCTATGTGACCCCAAAAACACCACCCATCATGGATGCATTGAGAAAGGAGCAAAATGAATGGCATGTAAACAGAGGAGTGACTGAACAAACAAAAACCTTTAAAAAAACACATTCACAGATGAAATGAACATATGCATAACAATTACAACGGGAGATAACGAATGCAGGAACACCGGTGTGCTAGTGTGAATGAAGTTAAGAATGCGAGAAATAAGAGAGTTTGTGTCAAGGAAATGTTTGCAATGAAAGAATGAACTTGAGGAAGGCGTGAATGCATGGAGGGAGGAAGGCGTGAATGCATGCATGGATGGAGGAAGGCATGAATGCATGGAGGAACTGCTGAATGAATGAACACTTTAAGGAAGACATTAAGAAGCAAGGACGAAAGGGTTTAATGCATCAATAAATGCACTAATGGTGGGAGCATCCATGAACCAAGGCACGAAGACTGGTGAATATAACAAGCACTGGCGTTGCCAATAGGTCTCGCAGTAGGAAAGTTGGAGCTAATGGTTTTGTAAATGACAAAGCCCTTTATGTTTTTAAAATAAAAACAAAAATAAAAGGCATTGTTATTTGCAATTGTAAAAGGCTCCAACTTTCCTATTGCGAGACCTATTGGCAACACCAGTGCTTGTTTTACTTATGATCAAAAGACAAGATTGCGGAGTTTGCTATATAAATAGTTCATGTCATAAGCATGTTTTGAGGCCTAATAGTGGGGACATTTGCTCCTGCAGGTTTCAAACCACAAACCAGTTCTCTTCTGGAATTTAAGTGCCTGATTCTAGAATGGCTGCACATTGTAAGACCTCTTAGGTAGAAACTGCACACACTGTAATACTCATTTATACAAGGGTGCTTATTAAAGAGGTTTTCTTATACGTCTTGCTTTAAGGAAATCAGAATGGAGAATAAACCCCTAAAAGTACATATTATTCTCCATTCCGTGGTTCGGAAACAATGGGCATTTTGTACCAGGTCTAATTTGGAGGCAAAAACCCCTGGTGTGAAGATTTTGCTTCCAGTTTGTGTTATATCCTTGATTGGGTTGCTGGTTGAGGGCAGTGAAACAATACTCAAGCAAAAGCCACAATTCTTGTCAAGGTGAAACACAAGCAAACCCCAAATTAACCTGTGCTTAACCCTCTGGTAGCTTGGCACAAAAGCAGGTAGACATAATTTTGTGGTAATGTGTAAAGCATTTAGGTAGCACTTCAAACTACAATAAAGTGAAAACACAACACAAGGAAAATCCCACACCAAATCAGAAAAACATATAATAAAATGTAATAAATTACTTGAGACCATGGCAACAAAAATATCATCAGTAGAACCGGAGATATGCAGTTTTAAAGATTTAAGTGAAAACAGTGCTTAGAAGCACAAAGCACCAACTATGGTTATCTGGGTGGACTGAACTGGGACAAAGTCACCTGGGACAAAGTCACAAGTTCAGGCTGCCTGCGATTGAGTGCGGGCTGGATAAAGATGCCAAGTTAGGCCCACTGAACAAAGTACCTTAAATTCTGGCCGTGGGCCATTGCGAGATCTGGTGTCAACGATGTGTCGCACAGTGGTGGGTCAGATGGAGCTGCGGGCTGCATGTGAGGTCATGTGTTGTGTATTCGTTGTCCAGAGATGATTCTGATGTTGGTGCGATGTGATGCGTGGCGCTGAGTGGGTCCTTCCTGCAGGATCACAGCTGGGCTGCTAGAGCACTTTCAGGGTCCAGGACCGGGCGGTACCACTTGGGGGGACAAGACTCACAACAGATAGACTCCAGGTTCTGGGTTCAAGGTGGTTGGAGACTTAGACTTTTCTGTTCCTAGGGCTCTGATCGGGAGACCAGCCAACTAGCCCTAGGAGTCACTCTGATGGTCCTGGGTTCAAGATGCAGGCCAAGTCTGTCGTAATTTGACGATGGCTGGGTTAGCGCTTAGCTTTGCTACACGTTATTCTCCTTATCTTGGCCATACTAGAAAACGCCATCTTGTACGTTATGGTGGCCATCTTAGATCATGAGCGGCCTCGTGGCCAGCATGCCCTTTAGTCCGTTGTCCGTACCACTGACCACTCGAGTTTGCCCAGCAACAGGCTATTTTTAGTAACGGTCAAGCCTGTACATGCGCAGTCCCAACTGACCAGTCACCCCTCAGGAATGTGCCGCCAAACTGACCAGTGGGGTTGTAACCCCTCCCACGAGTTGGCTGTGTTCCAAAAATGACCATATATGTACAAAAAGCTCTGTAACTTTGTACCGCCTATCTTTTTATTACCTGTAAATTGTATAAAAGAACGAGTCACACCGATGTTCGGTGTGATACTTCTTGCATTACCGAAGGGTGCTGTAGGAATGTACCACCACCCCATGGGGTCTTAATAAACTTGTTCTTTGTACTTTTCAGTTTCCGTGCCAACAGTTCTTTCAGTGTAAGTGGGTTATCTTCGGAGCATGTAGGCCTTGGGAACCCGATACCACAAATTGGCAACCACGAAGGGACTCATCGGCGACTCGGATGCCCGAAGGAGAGGTCGTGACGAAGGATTGGACACTCGCCATGGACGCGTACGCTGCCACCGAGTGACCCGAGTCTTGGCACCCACGGTGTTTTTTCCTTTCCTTCTGATCTGACCTTCCAGGTGGCGCCGGTCTCCGACTGAGTTCTTGATCGTCTGCGTTGCTGGATAAGTGCCGTTTGGCTGATTCGATTAAAGACCTTGGCAGTTGGAATCTGGACCTTTTGAGATTTGGGTAAGATTTGTGATCGGTAAGGTAGTCTGCGGACGCTTACTGAAGTTCTATGATTTGTGATCGGTAAGGTAGTCTACGGACGCTTACCGAAGTTCTGTGACTGTGACTTTGATTTGAGTTAGCTAACATTTGTGAATTTGTGAACTTTGAATCTATATGTGTAGTGCACTTCACAGAGGCAGGCATGTAGAGATGTTTCTCTAATCTTGTTTTCTACTTTGAGCGGCACATTTGTGTGAAGTACTGTAAGTGCCATTTTATACGGTATCACGCTTTCGTGATACTTTTTGAACATGCCTGTTTTGAGCACACTCCGAGGGATGTGCTGTTTTGGAAATGGTACCACAATTAGGTTAGCGGAATCACAGCCGGCTCCCCCAGAAGGAACTCCAACCCGTGAAATGTACATAAAATTTGGCCTTCCCCCTATAATGTACAGTAAATTATGGCATAAATACACCAAAACCGATCCTGAATTGCAATGGCCACTACATGGGTCGTTCGATTTACGAAAGGTTCAGTTTGTGGAGCAGTGTTTGTTTCAACGTAGGTCTAGACAGAATATGTTTGATTGTGTGCGAATGTGGGAGAAAGCGGTGCGTGAACGAATGAAACATGAGGTTGCCTTGGCGGACAAAGAGCAGCGCAAGGCTGCTCGAGATAAGGCTTTACAGCTTGAGGAAAAGGAGGCTCAGGAAAAGAGAGAGAGGGAGGAACGGGAACGCAAATTGCAGACGACTGGTCAATTTCCTATTCGTCGAACGCTTTATCCTGTCCTTAATAATGAAATTGATGATTTTTCGTTACTAGATCGATCGCTGCCTCCGTACGTTTCACCTACGGCTCTGACTGCGGACTCTGATGATGAAGGACAGGATAAGCCGGGAAAAGGGGACAAGTCCAGTGTCAGGTTATCTGGGGAGAGAGCCGCGGATTTGCGTAGTTGGGCCCGTAAATTGAATACAAATTTTGTAACTGTGTCTGACGTCATTGTCGAGAGGGGTAAATGGACAGAACGAGAATTAATGTGTTTTTTGTCTACTTTGGCTGAGGAAGTTGTTACCGCATTTCGTAAATATTCGGATACATTAGAATCTAAGGCTGTATCGGTTCATCGTGAGAATCTAGATAAAGGTTTATTTGTTCTTGCAGATGTTGATGCATTTTTCAAGCAACTGATCCAGCTGCGGGATGAGACGTCCAGATTGCGGGACGAGCGGAAAAAGAATAAGGAGTCCGGGCCGGAGTCCACTGAGCAGTTTAAGGAGTGTTCTCTCCGGGGTTCAGATAAGAGTTCTAAAGTGCATGTTATGCCTATGCGTGAAGCTGCACCTTTGTATGTTCCACCTAAAGGGGATGGTACAGATGATGATAAAACATCGAAGGATGCGAAGGGGTATTTTATATATAATTGGGTGTATACACCTTGGAATAGAGCAGATGTTATGGCGTTGAAAAATTCTTTGCCTGATCTTCGCAAAAACCCAGCAGCGTTCTATGAAGGGGTGGAAGGGGCTATTTCCTCCTGTGTTATGACCCTTGTCGATATAGATTTGTTTTTTGGGTTAATTCTTCCGCCTGACATGTGGAGATTAATTCGTAAAAATAATGATGAAACAATACTTGGGGGAACGTGGAAAGAAATAAACCAAGCAGATTTAGATAGGGAACCTGCATGTAAGCCATGTGAGTTGATTCTAGGCCTCCCGGCGGCTATTTTGACTAAATTAAAAACGCTTGTTCCTTCTAAAAAGATCGATTGGACCATGTTAGCTTCGTGCAAACAAAAGTCAGATGAAATGTCTCAGATTTCTTTACACGCTTCGAAGAGGCGTTTCACGATTACAGCGGTCAATCGTTAACAGATGATACGGGTAGGCATTTGTTTGTAGATAAGTATGTGGCTAATCTCCTACCGGAGATTGCCAAACAATTAAAATCAAGTGAAAGTTCCTGGGCCACGGCAACCCCTGCGTCTTTGTTAACTATGGCTCAGTATTATGAGCGGCAGGAATTGGAGGCTAAAGAAAGTGTTGATAAGAAAGCGAAGGATTTGAAAACGAAGGTGATGTTGGCACAGGTTCGTGGAACGCAATCTAGAGGGAATGATAGAGGCAGACGAGGTGGAAGTAATACATCGTATGGTCGTACGGATATAGCGGAGGATCAATGTGCCTATTGTAAGGAGTTTGGGCATTGGGCTGAAGATTGTCCGGTACTTCGTGAACAACGTAGTCAGCGTGGTCGAGGAGGTGGAAGGTCGAGGAACAGTTATTCGGGGGCGAGAGGTGGTGGAGGTGATCGTGGAAGGGTTGAAGAGAGGGGCCGTGGCCAGGATGAACGAAATACTTTTGATAGACGAAATCAATATCAGATATCGGAGGGCGAGACTGTGGAACATCAGGATTATGTACATGCATAGGACTGCGTAGGATGGGGTACGGAATCAGTTGAAGTGCCGGTAGATCAGAAAGGTCCATATGTATCAGCGGGCATTTTGGGTTCTACTGATCAGTTTTTAGTCGACACAGGAGCTACTCGTAGCGCTTTGTCGAAAAACTTGGTTCCGAGGGCTCCCCTGTCTGGCGAAATGATAACATGTGTAGGGTTTGATGGCACACCCTCCCCTAGCCCATTGTCAAAACCCCTTGCACTTTGTCTTGACACATTTTTTAGTTTTGGTCAATTTTTGCTGTCGCCCTATACACCAGATAACATCCTGGGCATTGATTTGCTTAAATATTTTCGAGCAACGATACGTTGCGCTCCCGAGGGAGTGCGGGTTATTTTGAATGACAATTACCCTGAATCGGACAGGTTTTGCACTATACAAGACACTGCAGCTTTGGCCTCTCTCCCGCACACGCTATGGGCGACCTCAGATACGGATGTGGGAGAGATGCTTATTCCACCTATTCGAATTACTGTAAATGAGGGAGTAGCTTTGCCCCGTGTGCCACAGTATAAGATTTCTAGGGAAGGTGAAATTGCACTGACACGCATTGTCCAAGATTTGATCACTGCAGGAGTAGTGGAGGAGGTTCCTTACAATGTTTGCAACAGCCCTATCCTCCCGATCCTTAAGAAAAATACTGACGACAAAGTCTATCGTTTTATTATTGATTTGAGAGAAATTAACAAAATTGTCATCCCCCAATACCCGGTGGTGTCTGACATCACAACATTGCTTACACTGGTGCCACCAACGGCAACGACCTTTAGTGTCATTGACTTGAAAAATGCGTTCTTTTCTATCCCTGTCCACCCTGATAGCAGATATTTGTTTGGCTTCACGTTAAATAATAAATCGTATAGATTTTGACGTGTTCCTCAAGGTTACACTGAGAGCCCTAGTATCTACAGCCAGGCTTTAAAAAGACAGCTTGATTCTTTTGAATTGCAGTCTGGGGTTGTCCTTATTCAGTATGTCGATGACCTTTTGTTAGCTGCAGACTCTTATGCACAATGTGAGGAGAGTACAATTGCTTTGCTTTCCTTTTTGGCACAGAACAATCATAAGGTTTCAAAGAAAAAGCTTCAATACTGTAGACCCAAGGTGACCTACCTCGGTCATCTTTTGTCTAAGGAGGGGCGTGCATTAACATCAGATCGAATTCAGGCGATTTTAGACACACCAATCCCCCGCACTCAGAGAGATGTACGTGCTTTCATAGGTTTAACGTCCTTTTGTAGACAGTGGATCATGGGGTTTTCGCACATTATAAAACCTTTGTTAGCGTTACTGTCCAAAACAACACCAATGCCCCTTGAATGGACAGATGAATGTCAAAATGCCTTTGACCAATTGAGACAAGCCCTTTGCTCTGCACCCGTGTTAGGTACACCGGATTATACAAAGATTTTCACGTTGTACGTGCACGAGAAAGATGGGTGCGCGTTATCAGTGTTAGTGCAAGCACACGGGGACAAACAAAGGCCATGCGCATACTTTTCGGCGGTTCTTGACCCTGTAGCACGAGGGTTACCTGGGTGCTTTCGAGCAGTCGCAGCAACAGCGGTAGCTATACGACAGAGTGAGGGAATAGTCTTATCGCATAAATTGTTGGTGTTAGTTCCCCATGCAGTAGATGCCCTGTTGAATCAGACGAAAACCCAGTATCTCACGAGTGCACGTTTGACAGGATATGAGCTCACACTTTTGGCGCCACATATCACACTGAAAAGATGCGCTACCCTGAACCCTGCCACTTTATTGCCCTATCCGGTTGAGGAGGGTCAAGAAGAAAAACATCATGACTGTGTTTTCCTGACCGAGGAACAGACAAAGGGTTGTGTCGACTTACAGGATATGCCACTTCCAGATGTGGGTGGGGAATTGTGGGTTGATGGATCGTGTTTGAAGCTGCCAGATGGTACGACTTCCGCAGAATATGCGATCACGACACTTAAGACAGTGGTAGAAACAGCTAGAATACCACCGAAATTGGCTCAAGCAGCAGAGCTGATAGCCTTGACAAGAGCCTGTGAATTGAGTGCTGGCCTATGTGTGAACATATATACAGACAGCCGGTACGCCTTCGGAGTAGCGCATGACTTCGGGCTACTCTGGAGAGAACGTGGGTTTTTGACTTCTCATGGAGTACACATTATGCACGGAGAACTAGTGCGTGATCTCTTAAACGCGTTGCTTTGTCCAAAGAAAGTAGCGATAATCAAATGCAGTGCCCATAAAAAGATCACTGATAAAGTGGGTCAAGGAAATGCTTTTGCAGACAGCATAGCGAGGCAAACGGCTATGTCCCGAACTGACTCTCCCATGTATGTAACACAATCACAGGCTGAGCGATGGTATGATGCTAGAGCAGAGATACTAGATATTCAGAAATCAGCTACTGAATCAGAACTTGCGGCATGGGCAGCAGAAGGGGTGCTAGATGATGAGGGTTGTTGGAGAAGCAAGGATATGGAGAGATGGAAATTGCCTGCAGCTTACTTGCAGGCGATGGTTCAGATGACACATGGATTGGCGCACGTGGGAGCTCTTGCAATCACTCGATTGTTAACACGAGTTTGGGAGCATCCCGAGATTGCCAATACTGCCAAGAGAGTAGTGCAGACCTGCCTGATATGTTTACAGCATAATCCTGCAAAGGGGACCCATACTCCGAAAGGAGGGTTCGTTCCACCTTCTGCACCATTCGAGGTACTCCAAATGGATTATATCCAGCTTGAGCGTTGCAATAACCTTAAGTATGTCTTAGTGGTGGTGTGTGCCTTTAGCAAATAGGTTGAGGCTTTCCCCACGAAAGATAATACAGCTTTGACAACAGCTAAGGTGTTGCTCAAGGAGTACTTCCCTCGATTTGGAGTTTGCAAATTTTTGTGGAGCGATAATGGGCCTCATTTTGTTGGGAAAATTGTGGAGTATGTGCTGAAGGGGTTGGGGATCCAGCAGAAGTTTCATGCTGTGTTCCACCCTCAGTCAGCAGGTCTTGTTGAGCGGTACAATGCCACGTTGAAACTAAAACTGGCTAAGATTGTGGCATCTACGTCATTGAAGTGGCCGGATGCTTTACCGCTAGCATTGCTCTCTCTCAGATCAGTGTCCCACTCTTGAACAGGCCTCACACCGTATGAAGTAGTGTTTGGAAGGCCTATGAATATTTGGGGAGTGCCTAAGCCGCGATTGATACATGATGTGCCTTGTATAATGATGAACGATTATTTGGCACGATTAACAAATGATTTGCTTTCTATTCATCAACAGGTTCGAGAAGCGCTCCCTGACAACTCTACTGGAGAGGCTCACAATCTCCGTCCTGGGGATTTTGTTATGATCAGATCGTTTGAGAGGACGAACAGCTTGGAACCGAGGTGGCGTGGCCCCGAGCAGGTCCTCCTGGCTACTCGAACAGCTGTACGAGTGACCAACAGAAAGCGGTGGGTGCACTCAACTCACTGCCGTTGCGTCTCTCCTGATCTGGTGAATCCTGCTGTGCTGACCGACTACAAGGAGATTCTGGATAAAGAAAAGAGCCCAGCTGTGACATCGGCCGAAGTCGAGGCAGCCTTCCCGGACCACACTGTTTCTGGACGACAGCGTTACGATCTGCGGCCACGATAAGGAGAAGATTTTTTTTGGTTTTCAAGACTGGTTGGTTACCGCTCTGGGGTTTGTGAAACGGAAGCCGGGAATCTCAAGGGGGGGGGATCAGTTCTGCCAAGAGTAGCGGCACCCGTCTTGACCCCGGAGAAGAAAACAACGGCTACCTCGGAGCTCAGCACCGTATTTTTCTTTTTTAGGTATATATATATGTACATTTGAGACTTTGTGAACACTTTGAACTATGGCGTCCACTTCATCGCGAGACAAAAGAATACTTGGTGCCATCTTATTCGTCTTGACAATTGTGGTGATAGCAGTGATAGCTTGGGTAGTTGAACTCGTGGTGCCTGCACGTGAACATTTGCTGCCGACTACCCCGGCTCCATCTGAACATTTTCACTTCACCTTACCCTACCATGAAGAACGACACCGACAGACTTATTTGAACAATAGCTTTATTCAGATTCTGCATCATACTCATAACATGACAAATACTTCCAATTGTTGGGTGTGTGGGATGTTGCCTGGTCATCAGAAAAAGGGGGGCACTCCACTCATTCCACTCCCGTTTTTCACATAATGGATCCTGCAATGCCTGGTACACTCTTCTATTCACTTTGCGATGGCCAACGAAAGGGGGGGTGCTTTTCCGTTTGAATAAGATTTGCTACCATGACCGGGATGGGTATCCACGAGCTGAGGGTACTCGATTTGAATGGGAGGAGTACCGCCCCGACAATGCATCTGCACCCCGTGTTTACAGCAACCAAAGGAACATTAATGTATCCAGTTCACATGTTATTAATGTTATTGCTACTAAAGCTGATTTGTGCATACGTAATAAAGGTACAATCCCGGTTGGAAAAAGTGAATGCAACACTACACTTACATTTGACAGTACAAATGGCATATCGTTTGTGGCATCTCGTAATACTTATTTTATTTGTGGAACGAAAGGCTATCATCAGCTTCCGTTGGGATAGTTAGGCACTTGCTATGTATCCTTTGTATTGCCCCCTGTATTCATTGCCCCACCAATGTATCATAATGATTACGTGCTTTATCACGACTTCGTGTTGAATCGTGTTAAACGCACTGTTGTTCTGGACGATATCGACCAGACTGATACTGCTTTGCAACAATATGTGGACTTTAATTTGGGACTGTTCTCCTTTGTGGGGGCTGCTTTGAATAGTCGGAAAATACGACGATTGACCCTTGTTGTTGAGGCTGTAGCCAATGATACTGCTATTGCATTAGGGAATATTACTGAAGAACTTCCGATTTCTAGGATTGTTACGCTTCAGAACAGAATGGTTCTAGATGTGGTTCTAGCTGATCGTGGGGGGGCATGTAGAATCATCGGAAGCAGCTGTTGTGTATATGTACCTGATAATTCGCCATCTGTTTATGATGCCATTTCGAAGTTGCACAAAATAGCTGCTGACATACACTCAGACAATGGAACTTGGACTCTTTCAGGATGGTTCTGGTCAATGCTTACGGCTTGGGGTTGGAAACTATTAACCATTCTATGTGTCATTATTGGGATACTGTTCTCCATATGTTTATGTATACAATGTGGTCCTGCCCTATGTTCCATGTGTTTATCAGCCTGCATCCCATCCAGACGTACCCTTGCTCATAATGAAATGATGCTTCATAAAGAAGTTGCCCAAATAATGCTGATTGATATTGAGGATGAATACCCGGATTATGTCCACTATGAGGTAGCTTCAGCTAAACGTTAAAAGGGTCGTCTGTCGTAATTTGACGATGGCTGGGTTAGCGCTTAGCTTTGCTACACGTTATTCTCCTTATCTTGGCCATACTAGAAAACGCCATCTTGTACGTTATGGCGGCCATCTTAGATCATGAGCGGCCTCGTGGCCAGCATGCCCTTTAGTCCGTTGTCCGTACCACTGACCACTCGAGTTTGCCCAGCAACAGGCTATTTTTAGTAACGGTCAAGCCTGTACATGCGCAGTCCCAACTGACCAGTCACCCCTCAGGAATGTGCCGCCAAACTGACCAGTGGGGTTGTAACCCCTCCCATGAGTTGGCTGTGTTCCAAAAATGACCATATATGTACACAAAGCTCTGTAACTTTGTACCGCCTATCTTTTTATTACCTGTAAATTGTATTAAAGAACGAGTCACACCGATGTTCGGTGTGATACTTCTTGCATTACCGAAGTGTGCTGTAGGAATGTACCACCACCCCATGGGGTCTTAATAAACTTGTTCTTTGTACTTTTCAGTTTCCGTGCCAACAGTTCTTTCAGTGTAAGTGGGTTATCTTCGGAGCATGTAGGCCTTGGGAACCCGATACCACAAATCCATCTCACCCAGTCAACAGGGAAGCACAGTAGCAGTCCTTCTTGCAGAGCAACACAGTAGTTCTTTTGAGTCTTCCACAGGTCTAGAGGTGTACTGAAGAGTTGGGTTTGAGGGTCTAATATTTATACCTGGTTCCCACTTTGAAGTTGGAAAAAAGTCTGGAGGTTTACACTTCCAGATATGTTTGGAATTTCCTGCCTCCATGCCATGACCCCAGCTTGTCTGGGGACACAAAGGGCTAGTGTCTTTGTGAGTGTGCTAAGGGAGAGCCTTTGTGATGTGCTCATGTGGTAGGTGACAGCTCATCCCCTTAACCAAGTGAGAGATGGCTCATTCTGCCAACACCGGTTCCACCTTTGTCTCACTGTCTGGGAGAAATACACAAATACCTAGTCATGCAACCCAGGATTCAGGCTGCAGGCACCAAATAGCTAGGACAAAAAAGCCATCTTTCTAAAAGTGGCTTTTTCAGAATTGAGACTTAAAATCATACTTTACCATTAAAGAGGGTTTTAAAATAAATTGTTTAGACACCAAACTCAACATTCCTATCTGCTCCCAATTGAAAGTTATCACTTCTTAAATGTAATCAGGTAACCTAATGTTATCTGATGGGAGAGGTAGGCCTTGCAGTAGTGAAAGCGTATTTAGAAGTTTTTTACTACCAGGCCAAGTAAACGTTAAAAATATATATCCAACTTTTTAAATACAATACACCCTGCCCGAAATACTATTTAGGCCCTATTCTTGGGGTGACTTAAATGAACTAAAAAGGGAGGTTTAGGCCTGGCAAATGGTTTATTTTGCCTGGTTGAAATGGCAGATTAAAACTGTGCACAAAGGCTGCAGTGGCAGGCCTGATACATGTTTATAGGGCTACTTAAGTGGATGGCACAATAAGTGCTGCAGGTCCACTAGTAGCATTTAATTTACAGGCCCTGATTATATATAGTACCACTTTACTAAGGATTTACAAGTAAAATAAAGGTGGAATTTGGATGTAAGTCAATTTTACCATGGTTAGAGGAGATAGCACACTCACGTTCGCACTGGTTAGCTGTGATAAAGTGCATACAGTCCCAAGGCCGACAAAAATGAGCTCAGCAAAAATAGAGGAGGAAGGCAAAAGGTTTGAAGGAAGGCCACCCTAAGGTTGACACATCTAACAGTTGGGTGCTGAAGGTGTTTACAGGGCCTCATGTACAAAACAATAGTCGCAAAATACTAGTCGTAAATTGCGACCAGTATTTTTGTGAACAATGGAATTTTGAGAATCAACTTACGTAGACTATGTTGGTACACACAATTCCTTTTCGCAATCATCCTACTTCATGAATATTAATGAGGTAGGTTTTCCTTAAAAGAAATGGTACAACCTTAGAAAACATATTTACTTAAAAAAAAAAAACTTTATTTTAGAGTAGTCAATGATCCCTGGACTACTACCTTATCCCTTACAAAGGCTTGTTTTTGTTTTCTGTAATTCAGAAAGGGGAATGGGTCTTTTCACTGTTTTGCAATCAGATTACAGTTGCAAAACATTGCTCCATCTCATATCAATTCGCAATTTGAAAGGCTGGCTCGACCATCAGGAGATAAATGGAAAATGCAGCAAGCGCTGCTGTAACTGTCCACGTTTGTGAACGAAGGCAAGCTACTCTGTTTGATGGCCCAGAACTTTTGCTTCACTAATTGGTGCAGTGAATTTCACTGTGGGGTACAGCCTCTGCTAAATCATTTTCAAGGTAAGTTAAGGAAGCCAGTGATATAGTAGTCAGTCCTGGCCGGTGTATGTAAGAGTGGTGGGGCAGGGTGAAGGCAGGGCGGAGCAGGGGGGTGAAAAGAGAACCACTTACCTTTCGCTTGCCGCATCGTCGGCGATGTGGCGAGTGCAAGGTAAATTGTTTTCTTTTTTTTCACTTTTATTTTCCCTCGTCCTCATCTGTCGGCTTCACCCCCACTATCCCATGCCTCGCCCCGCCCCACTTCTCTTTCTTGCACCGTCCGCGACTGATAGTAGTATTGGCAGGGATGGGTCTTACACAAGAGTCTGGAGCCATTCACTTAGGAGAAACTTTCTTCATTTCGTCGAAGGTGTTTAGGGTACAGCTACATCATGATAGTTCACGCTAGGGATCTATTCTCTCTCTAACTGTATTTAACATCCTGCTTCACTCAGCACCCAGATCACAATCTTCCATGCATCAACCCTCTACACAGCCTCCACACTCATCATAATACAGGAGGCTCTCAGCCCATGCAAACACAAACACACCATGTCACTATGTCATTCCTTTCCTTGAACACTGTGCAACACAGTAAATCAATGTCAGTGCATCAGCCCATTTCCTTACCCACAGAACAAACCAGGCAATGCTTGTCACCCCACCTTCCCTAAGCACCACACCCATGCCTACAAGGTTGACACCCTCAGACATCCTCTCAAACACACAAATGTGCAGTTCATCACTTAATACACCCAACACCCACTCACACTAGCTGGGCCAACTAACACAAGCTACTGCCAAACAAAAGTGCACAGTATGACACCATCTGGTGTGCACAAGCGGCAGCTGGAATGTCTCCCATACATAATGATGACAGACCACAGCCGCAGACTCAACGCCTGGAGAACACAACATCCAAACACTGGTGCTGTCAATTACTTACACACTCAGCACCAGGCCACGCCAATAACTGAGGCCAACACCAAACAAAGCAGTAATATACTACTCCCTACACTATGCCCTCTGACCCCAAGTCAATTTCTCCCATTCATAAGCAGTGATTACTGGCTCTGGTATAGACTAGTTGAATTATTCACAAACTAACTACTGCACAAACTAGGCCGTCACCAGTGTATCCTTCCTCCAGTACCAAGCACCATTCAGTTCCTTGGGTTAGTACAAAAGGATGACTAGTCCCAGAGCACCTACGAGCAAAACAAAAGCACATAAACTCCTCACTCCTATGCAACCCCCATCCATCTTCATGCATCTTTCAAATACCCTCATTCATTCAAAACAACTTATCCAGGAGCATATAAAGGTGAAAGAAAAACACACAAAACAACGAACACTGATGTTCTCTGCCGCCAATAACACACACCAGTCAAAATGTCCCCTTCATACGCAGAGCATATATAGGTGAAAAAAACATATGAAACTTCTCACACCGATGTACTCTGACTCCAGTATCATGCACGTGTTGAAACATTCAGTTCGCACACATTGACCACTGGTCCCAGAACAAACCAAAAGTCACAAGGTGGAACTTGTGACTTCGAGCCACAACACTTACTACTACTATACTTCCCCGAACTTCCTCTTGTGACATGTACCCCTCTTCCCAACCTTTGCAACACCCTAAATATGGTACTTCCCTTCCAGGTAATTCCACACCAATCTCATGTGCTCCGTTTGCACACAGGGTAACACCAAGGTCACACAATGCAAACATGGTATCCATCTTCCCCAACTGTGCACACGCATATTTAGTATTTAATTTGAAACCACAGAGTCGGTAGGTGCCCTTTTCCCAAACTCTCAAATAGGGCCGGACAGGCCGTAGCGGGCAAAGGGCATTTCCCCAGGAGGCTTAAAGGGTGTGGGCCAGTTTTGGAGCAGTGGGGGCCTGTTTTGTTACTATGGGCCCAGTTTTGCAGCGGTGTTGCAATATTGGCTCTCAGTAACAAAAGCATTGGTGCGTCACACTTGCATCCCCCCTGCTTTTAAACGCCAAACAATGTAACAATGCACATGTACGCTCACGCCTCTTCCTACAGCTCTTGACTGCCCTCACTGCTCCATTCTGCCACACAACTGTCAAACATGCAGACACTAAAGTACACATCTTGAAATTGCTCAACAATTATAATGCACCACAGTAAAAGTTCAGGAGCGGCGTGTGCAGGTGAGAACAGTTGGTCGGTGTGGGGGGGGGGGGGATTCGACAGATGACGATGAGGGAAAATGAAAGAAATACTACATTTTCCCTCGTCATCGTTGGTAGGATGACCGCCCTGCCTCACCGCTCTTACCTGCACTGGCCCCTCCTGCTAAAGTTTTAAGCAATAAGCACAAAGCAGAGAAATCCACACAAAGTAAATACGAGGACTCTCAAAGTGGACTCTGGTCGCCCATCGGACGCCATCTGAACGATTTTCTGCATCATTATAAACATTCATTTGCAATGCAATAGGTCTCGCATCATTAAAGTTTGAGTTACTGGCATTGTAAATGACAATGCTTTGCATTAACTTTTTTTTTTTGCAATTGGTATATAAACATTGGCATGGCATGGCAGTGGTGGTGTCCGTGTGTGCATGGCAGTGGTGGTTTCCGTGTGTGTATGGCAGTGGTGGTGTTCGTGTGTGCATGGCAGTGGTGGTGTCCGTGTGTGCATGGCAGTGGTGGTATCCATGTGTGCATTGCAGTGGTGGTGTTCGTGTGTGCATGGCAGTAGTGGTGTTCGTGTGTGGATGGCAGTGGTGGTGTCCATGTGTGTATGGCAGTGGTGGTGTCCGTGTGTGCATGGCAGTGGTGGTGTTCGTGTGTGCATGGCAGTGGTGGTGTCTGTGTGTGTATTGCAGTGGTGGTGTCCGTGTGTGCATGGCAATGGTGGTGTCCGTGTGTGTATGGCAGTGGTGGTGTCCATGTGTGTATGGCTGTGGTGGTGTCCGTGTGTGCATGGCAGTGGTGGTGTTCGTGTGTGCATGGCAGTGGTGGTGTCCGTGTGTGTATGGCAGTGGTGGTGTCTGTGTGTGCATGGCAGTGGTGGTTTCCGTGTGTGTATGGCAGTGGTGGTGTCCGTGTGTGCATGGCAGTGGTGGTGTTTGTGTGTGCATGGCAGTGGTGGTGTCCGTGTGTGTATGGCAGTGGTGCTGTCCGTGTGTGCATGGCAGTGGTGGTGTCCGTGTGTGTATGGAAGTGGTGGTGTCCGTGTGTGCATGGCAGTGGTGGTGTTCGTGTGTGCATGGCAGTGGTGGTGTCCGTGTGTGCATGGCAGTGGTGGTTTCCGTGTGTGCATGGCAGTGGTGGTTTCCGTGTGTGCATGGCAGTGGTGGTGTCTTTGTGTGCATGGCAGTGGTGGTGTCCATGTGTGCACGGCAGTGGTGGTGTCCGTGTATTGCACCTGCTGCACCACTGACAATCACTCTTCCGGGGACCTCTTATGCGGCACTGTAGCACCGCACAGATCTGCAGGACACTTTTCCATTCATATGTACGGCTACGGGGAGTCAGGGGGCGCGAATAGAGCAGGGTCTCCTGTGGCTATTGGGCAGCCGGTTTGACATTCAGGGCCTATACAGGCCCGCTGCACAGATCGTGTAACCTGACTGCCTCAGCCCGCAGTCACAGCTCGGCAGTTTGGTAGGTTGAGCTCCTGTTGCAGCGATGCCTGAGTGTGACCTGCAGGAGCGAAAGTTCGTGTTGAGGTGGTGCCAACGCAGCCTTTCAAATCCCGGATTTGTGTAACGTCTTCGATGTAGATGTCAGCGTGCCACCCCACTGCAGCGCGGCATGCGTCCTGTTACATCGGTCAATAGAGTAACAGTACATTGGATGTCCCGGCCTTAAACTTTACATGGCACGCACAGTCTTCGTCTTTCTGCCTTGGTCTTGGACTTCCGGTCTGCACTGCCTCTCAGTTGCAGCGTGTACTGAATGCGGCAGTGCGTTTGTTACTCAGGCTGCTCCTGTTCGCCCCCTCCCTCCAAACGCACCCCCCCCCCCTAACATTTCCATTCCCCAAACTGGCTTCAGGTGAGGATGCATTTTAAAGTGCCTCGAGGCCTGGCATCGCAAGAGCCCTGTCTTTTGAGGCGGATATTCCCCCGCTGCCGTTCTGGACTCCGTGTAGGAAGGCGTCAGAGCCACGCATCATAAATATAAACATTAATAAATACAAGTCCCGGTATGGTCCTCGTGCATGATATAACATCACAGAGACCCACAGAGCTTGAAAGCATTTAGTAAAGGTGCCAGCAGGGGCCATACTTCAAGCCAGGCACTTGGGCCTCGCTTCCAGGGGTTGGCTAGTACAAGACCGTCTTTATTGGGGTGCAGTGAGCGTTCCACCTGCTGCAGTGCGGGGGCCGCCGTAGTGAGAACATCCAAATTGTTCCCTCTACGCCACTGGAAAGTGTGCACGGAGCCAGTGCTTGGCATAGAACTGCACGCAGAGCAAAGCAGCAGCGGAATGGGGAAGTGCGAGCAGTGCAGTGCAAGCAGTGCAGTGCAAGCAGTGCAGCGCAGCACAGTATCCTGCGAGTAACTCTTAGTCAATTTATGTGCTGTGAATATCTCCACGGTGCCTGGCTGGCACTGTGTACGCAGAGCAAAGCAGCAGCGGAATGGGGAAGTGCGAGCAGTGCAGTGCAAGCCATGCAGTGCAAGCAGTGCAGCGCAGCACAGTATCCTTCAGGTAACTCTTAATCAATTTATGTGCTGTGAATATCTCCACGGTGCCTGGCTGGCACTTTGTATGCAGTCAATAGCGCCCTAACGCCATCCTGACAATGAATATGTGCAGTCAATATTTCCGTGATGCCAATCTGCTGACAAATGCATTTCCCGAATGAAGCCTGCCGGGTCCAGCCCTCCTCTGCCTCCGCCTCTCCCGCACTCAGTCTCCGACGTCAGCCTCTTTAGCAGCGCCGCGCGCCTCTCTGCAGACTCCCCCTGCATTCCAGAGAGGCGCGCGACGCGGGCCGGGCTGTATTGGCATGCTGTGGAGACAAGACCTGGCCGCGCGCACAACGTTATCCTATGGGGAAACGCTGCGTGCGGCCAGGTCTTGTCTCACTTCGGCGTTCTCAGACTGCTGAGATGCCGACTATAGTTCACTGGCGAGAACGCGCTTTCAGCGCGTTACTAGCCGAGACCTAAAAAGCATGAGTTCCAGGCCCGGACTGACCGTTGCGTCACTTGGCAATCCCCCGGTGCGCCGCATGGGTGGGGGCCGGTTTTGGGCCCCTTTGGGCCGTTTTTGTTACAGGGCCGTTTATGCAGCATAGCTGCAAAATCGGCCCTGTAACAAAATAGGCCGAAAACCGGCCCGACAAAGAGCTCGGTCGCACCCCCAACCTCCCCCAGGGGGGTCGGCAGAGCACTTTGCCGCGGTCGGTTTTGGTTCCCAGTCCGGCCCTGATGAGTTCCCCAACATAGCATAAACTCCAACTCTTTTTTGTAGTTTTTTTTCACTTTCCATTAATTGTCTTAACGAAAATTGCAGGTAAACATCTTCCAACTACCATATGCAGCCGTCAACCTCATAGAACAACATAAGGACGACTTAACGTCCTTCTTGATATTACAGCATAACACGTGACAACACATATAACATGTAATAAGAAACGTGAATCACATTAGACATTTTTAGCTTCCAGTCAATGAACAAAAAGCCGACCAAACTGGCTTCGAGGACATTATTCATTGCTAATGAATACCTTTGTTTTGTAAAAATACATGATTTACCACACATGTTACATTGTATAACTATTCTCTGAACGCCAGACAATTTTGTTTCCTACAGTTTTCTGCTTCAAACTTGAACTGAAGCATCTTAAAGGCTGACTACACCTTTCGCTGTTTATCTTTGATTGAATACCCCATCGGTAGCCTATATTAATAGGACATTACAACATATTCTAATCAAAAGTTCTCGTTAAAAATACAATCTCGAACAGCTCTGGGGAGGAGCAAACCAAGGGGCATATTATAAACACATAGCGATAATTATCGCTAAACACGTTTATCGAGTTTTTTGCTATCGCCGGCTATCGCTGGATTTTATCGCCTTGATAGCGCTGTATTAACAACGCTTTGCGCATTGGTGATTTAAAATCCAGCGATAGCAGCAAAGTGCTTGAATATCGCTGGAAATCCAGCGATATAAACTTACCCATAGCAAAATCCTTGTTGATACGCCCTGGTGGACTCACCCTGACAATCCACCTTCCATTGGCAGGATGGCTAAGTCAGGTTTTCTTCACGGTTTAAAATCCAACGCAAAACGCGTTTAGCGCGGCTTTTGTGATTGCCTGACCTGCCTCGATAATAGGGCAATGTTGTGTTTTTGACGGAATCCATGCGAGTTAGGTTAGGAATGCCTACTTTGCATGTCATTAGCGATGTATATCGCTGACATGCAAAGTAGGGTTAAAAAGGCACGTGAATCAAGGAAACTCACGCTAAATCGTGATCACAGGTCCTTGTAAATTGTGAGTTGTAAAAATTGCTGCTTTTCCGGCGCATAACGCGGAAAAGCAGTGATTTTGCTCTTGATAATTTGCCCCCAAGTGCTCTTGTGACGGCCCGCACAGGTAACGCTGTGGGGCGGGGCGGGGTGGGCGTGTTGTAGTGGAGTGTGACATACTACGGGAAAGTGGAAAGTAAGGAAATAAATATATAAAAGTACTTACTTTGCGCTCGCAGAATCGCCGACTCGGTGATGCTGCGAGCGCAAAGTAAGTGCTTTTATTTATTTGTTTATTTTATCTCAACTTTCCCGTTGTGTATCACACTCCACTACCCACAACCCAGCCACGCTGCACCCCCCTCCCCACAACGTTACCTGTGTGAGCCGCCCCTGCGTACTGTTGGAACACATTTGAGATTCATGTTCCACATCAACATTGCTTGCTCAGAATGGACATCCTACCACCTCACTATCTTGTCCAAACTACTTAGTCTGTGGTGATTCCACACACAAAGCGCAAATGCAGGATAGTTCTAGTTCAACCAGTCAGTGAAAATGTCCTCAAAACCCCTTGTTAAACGCAGGTGGGGGCACTGACTACAAAAATATGTTGTGCTCCTTCATAGAACCTCAATAGCTGTGTGCTATCCTTCATTTATTCTCTATTGCTGTAACAGGTCACTTGCCTCCTTCCTCAGGCAGAAAGCTTTGGGTGTCTCGCGGCATTACAGAAGCCTTGCGGTTGGTGCACCAAATTATCCATGCACAACATTCTTGCCCTCCATTGCGCCGTCGCTTCCCTTATAACACTTAAAAAGAAACAGGCTAAGCTCATGCATCTTAAAAAGGAGCACGAGACAGTCAAGCGTTACTGCCCCCACTCTGGTCCATAAGGTAGATGATACAGCCTGACCATGAATGTTCAGATTTCTCCACAAAAAAGATCACAGGTGGCAGCACAGAGCAAATGAGTCATCCAAACAACTGTTAGACTCCATAAAACACTAGAAACAGTAAAAGTCCATATCTTCTCTATCTCTTTTCTCAAAGCCAATTAATTTCTCCAGGCAGATTGTTTTTGTGCTCTCTTTCTCTATACTATGTGCCCAGTATACTTCTTTCCTTTCAAGAAAATTGCAATACTGCAAATCCTTATAACATGCAAACTTTTGTCCTCTCTCAACCCTCCTCACTGGGATCTGCAAGTCCAGCAGCTAGAACTGGCCCACCTTGCTGGTGGATTGGAGGGTGTCACAGGCAGCCCCAGATGACTTCTACAAGGTCACATGACCTCTCTGTAGCTTCATACAGACTTCTTCCTCTATGAGAGGTAGCTCTCCACCACCTCCAGAGTTCCGCTGTGTCTCCACAATGATTATTGTAACCAATCATCACTACAATGTTGTAGCTGGAGGACAGGATCTTCAAACAAAAGTGTGGAGCCATTCAAGTAGTAATTCATTTCTTTATTTGATGTTAGTACCTTAGGTGACAGCCGAAGTCTGTAACTATCATTATGGCTCTATTCTCTATCCACTGCACTTTAAAGTTGGACCCCAATATTCCATGCATCATCACATTCTCACAGCTTCGCATTCTACCTTCTACAGCATGGACACTCAGCTCATATGTATACAAACACATCTCGTTGATACAGATATCAACATTAACATTGAGTATCGTGCCTTCCTTGACAACTTTGTAAATTTTTGTGCAAGGCTTCGCCTATCACCCCGATTTAGTATTTAATACAGTATAATTATTTAACTCTGTGTGCTCATTCAGCTCCTCAAATAATTAAATACAAAGCATTGACATATGATGCAAACTGGGACAAAGAATTAGATGCCCATCTGGTGACTGAACTGTACTTGAAACCAGGAAGCTTTGGATCCATCCTGGCTCCCAGCATGACCAATTGTGGGATCAGACACAATCACTCTATTTGACAGTGCCCAGGTTTTCTTCATCACACGAGAACCCTCTGAAATACATCAGCTCAGGGTGTTGACTGCAGAACATCCTATATTGTACACAATATCATAAGCTATAATGTTGCTCCATCTGAAGGATCACTCTAGTCTGGACCCCATATAGGAAGCTCGTGACTACTGACTGCCTCTTGCTTCACTATGGCTTAGCAGTCAGGAGCAGGGACGGTGGTATCAATGTTTTAAAGTTTATATTTAGAAACGGCTACTTTTAAGAAATGCCACTCGAAGCAGGAATATCACCGAGAGCACTAAAGTGAAACGCTTTTGCGTGTTGTGTTAAAGAAATCAGGGGCATAGATATCATTGATGCAGAAGGTGCAGTGGCACTAGGGCACAGGTCCCTGAGGGGCACACTCAACCCTGATAATTGCTGTATTTTACTACCCCAACAGCATTTAAAGGAGCCATTTTCCATTTCTGCACCAGGGCATCCTTGCTACTCTGCCAAAAGAAATATACTTTTTAAATTCCATTTTGAGGAGTCTTCCTCATTTTTGCAAATGACATTTGCTAGAAGATTTACAGGCCAAGTGCTCTGAAGCTCGGCTCGTGTTCTGGCTCTTAGAGCCACTCCACACCCTTGAGTAGTCTCTGGCTCGGTTCCCTCCATTCATTTGCTGGCTCGTTGGCTTCCAGGGATTAGGTGAGTAGGAGAAAGAAGTGCAGGGAGGGAAGTGAGAATTAGGGGGCATTCATATGTGTAAGCCAGAGAAGGTGACATTTCATATACAGTAGGCAGTGGCAAAGCTGGTTGTTTTGCTTTTTCTAAGGTAAGCACTGTTTTATTTATTTATTTTTTCCTCTCTCACTTCGCTGTTAAATACAGAACTGTAAAGTGGGGACTGCTTCACGCACACATATGTTATGTTACAGCAACCTTTTTTTTGTTGGTGTGGGGACCTTTATATATTTTAATTTCAAGTATTTTATTGATTTTATATTCAAAGACATTAGCATTTTCTGTTACAGGATTAGCCATAGGTGGCTTGTATGACAGTGTTTACATTGGCTTCAACACATGTGCTGGGCTAACCCCACCTGACGCGGCTTAGTGAGAGAAAGAAAGAAGGAAAAAAAGAAAGTGAAAGAAAGAGAAAGCAGAAGAGAAGGACGCTAGAGAGGTTCTGTATCTGTGAGACTTATAATCGCCTGACCAGGCCGCCACATCACCGGATTGTTTGTGGCGATATGGGCAGTCGAGTCAGTCCAACCGATCTTTAGGGCCAACGTGATTGTGCTCATAAACACAAGTCTACCCAAGGGTCTTTTGGTACTAGCTTTAGCCGCATACGAAAGGGTGCCTAGTTGTTAAGTAACTAAGTTTGGAGCTCCTTCCTGAAGGAGATCAGTGTACCAGGCTCTGATGTGGGAAGGGAGGTTATTCCAAAGCTTGGTGGTGCCCGTAATAAAGCTTCTGCATCCCCAGTTTGCCTTGCGGACTCTGGGAGCACTCATTAACTTGGCCCCAGAGGAGCGCAGCTGTCTGCTGGGGACATGCCACTATTATGTAACGTCCTGAAGGCGGTGCAGAGGGCTTTAAATTTGATACATCTTCTCACTGGGAGCTAGTGTAGTTACCTTATTTTCTAGGAAACCGGTTTGAATTTAGGAATCCCTAAAAGGAGCCTACCTTCTGCACCATTTACAGCTTATTGAGGCGCTTTTGCTGCATATTGATGTAAAGGCCTTTACAATATTGTAATACAGATAAAACTAATGCAGTGGTCACTGTCTTTTTGGTATGTTCTGGGAGGAAGGGAAGGATCTTCCTAATCCCCCCGAGCAAATGATGGAGGAAACCGTATCATTCACTTGATGGCCAAGGGTTACATTTTCAACTATCAAAGTACCAAGATGTTTTTGCCTTGGTTAGGGAGAAGGCCAAGTTCTTCTGGCCACCATGTAGGGGACCAAGTCAGAGAAGGATTCCTGAAAGTACAACCTCAGTTTTGTTTCGAATTACATTTCAGGCAGTGTCTGTTCATCCAAGAACTGATTGCCAGCATGCAGTCATGGAAATGAGTGGCTACCTCAGTACCATTTTTGAAGGCTGACCGAATGATTTGTTTATCGTCGGCGTAGGAGGTCAAGGAAAGGCCAACGGATTTGTCTAGCGAAGCTAGTTCTGTGACATGAAGATTAAATAGTATAGGACTGATTGAAGATCCCTGTGGAACCCCTCACAGGAGAGAAAAAGGGTAAGTTTCAAATTGACCCAGAGATACTGATTGTAGTCTATCTGAGAGAAAAGAGGTGAGTAGAGTTAGGACATTATCCTTAATTCTCAGAACGCTGAGACAGTCAATCAACATCCTGTGATCGACCGTGTCAAATGCTGCCGAAAATTTAAGGAGAACAAGTGTTGCAGCTCCACCTCTACCCAGGGCGACTCCGATTTCCTCTGTGGCTTTGATCAGAGCAGGCTCTGTACTGTGCCCCGACCTAAAACCAAATTGGGGTTTTCCCAACTGTTGACTCTCTAGTAGGTACTGGGCGTGCTGGGAGGTCATCACTTATTCAAGTATTTTGGTGGGGAGAAGGAGGTGAGAGATGGTACAATAGTTGTTGGGATTGGCTGGGTCCATCTAGTTTTCTTTAAGAAAGGGAAAATGGAGGCAATTTTCCATTGTGCAGGAAAAACTCTAGAGATGAACAGTGAGAATAAATATGTTTGCAAGGATTGTGCCTATCAGTTTTGGGACCAATTTAAAAACCGAGGGGAGCCAGACTTGGTCATGATAATCACAGAGGCTATCTGGTCAGCAGGGCCGGTGAAGAGTCAGTGAGACATGTTCCTGTGAGAGTGTCATGATGGATAGCGGACTTGACATTCCCATGAATAGTGGCCTCAAACTTAGAATAAATTAGGTTGACTTTATCCTTAAAACCTTGTGCTAGTGCATCACAGAAGGCTTGCAAATTATTAGTGGATTTGCTGCTGGGAATAGTGGAGCGTTTAGATACCACTTGAAAGAGCTGACTGGTAGAGTATTTGGCTGTGTCCATTTCATGGGTGAAGTAAATACTATTTTCCTTGACCGAGAGGATCTTGTATGTGGACAGGGTTAGCTTGTGTAATGTTTTCTCAAGTGGACCGTAATGTGGATGCCAGCGTCTGTCCTGTCCCTTGTTGTTTTGTTTTTCCAGCATAAGCACTTCAGTAAACCAGGGAGCAGAGGGGGTGCTCCTATTTTTGGAAGCTTTATAGTAGGTCTCTAGTTTAGAGAAGCCGTCCTTGAGACAATCTGTGTATTGTGGAGAAGCCTGTTCCATGTCAGGAGAAAGTTTAGTTTGTGATTTGGCCAGCGGCTGATAAAGGAGTGTATTATCTATTTTATTCCAAGGCCTTAGCTGAGATGGGTGGCCTGGACTATCACAATTGGATTGTTCTGACATCATATGTATCTTAAAGATAATAGCATGATGGTCAGACCATGATAAAGGTAATACCTCTTTAATAGCAATCTGTGTGTTATTAGTGAAAAGGCCATCTAAAATGTGCTTGCCCAAATGAGTCGTAGTCTTGATTATTTGCGTAAAATCAAGTGTGCTCAAGGTGTATAGAGAGCCACAATGTCTCTGTCCAATGAAGCCTCTAGATGAAAATTAGCATAATTAATTTATATTTAACTAATCATTTATAATTAGTTAATAATTAACTAATAATCCCATTGTAGGCAATGCCCTCTAGTAGGGAACCAAGGGTATTTACAAAATTACCTCTTGGTCCTGGGGGGTGGTACAATAGCATGCCTCTGTGTGAATGTTTGTTAATCACCTTTAAATTAAAAATGAATGCTTCACAGTCTGAGGAAGGTACTGACTGAACTGCCGCTATAAAAGTATTGCGGTAGATCAGAGCCAGTCCAGACTGAGAAACCAAGGGGTACTGCATCGCGGAAGTCAGGACCCACTGATGAATCTACCCAGCTTTCTGTAATATATAGACACACCCACAGGCACACACAGACACCAACACACACAATCACATATACTAAGTAGAGTATGTTTATTTATGTTAGGAGCTACGTCAGAAAACGGTTAAATAAATACAGGCCAAATGTACAGACATCAAGAATACCAATTCCCTAATTGTGGGTATCTCCGAATCGTAATTAGAAAATCGGTATTCATAATGTACAAAACCTTTTATTTCTAAATAGTGATTACTAGTAGGTTGCAAATCGACCTACCTCATAAATATTAATGACGTAAGTCACAATTTGCAACCCATTAGAAATGAAAGCCATCACAGGGATAGTCTCCTGCTTAGGTCAGTAGATCACCATGTCTGTAATAGCTTTTTTAACTTTTTTGGGGGGAAATGCAGCCTTTTTTCCCTAAAGGAAATAATGGGATGTGTATTAATATTTTATCAACATTTTCAAGGGGGTAGGGGTCCCATTGGTAATCTTCTCATTTGCAAATGGGTTACCACCTCCTACAAGATATTGGTAATTAATGCTTTGCGACCGGATTTCAGTCAACAAACAATAATACATTCCATTCAGATTCGGTATGTGGAAGGGCCGCCCAAAACACTCATCTTCCAAATACTGAATCACAACACAAAAATTGTGCTTCGGTAACATGTTACTAAATTGCAATTTGTGCTTTGAACATCTGTATTAGTATTTTTGTGGTCGGACACATCCCGATCAGGCTGCTTCTGACCACAAAAATACTTTTACAGAGGGAGGAGCTACGCGAGCATCCGAGATGGCCGCGTAAGCACAGGGCTCCCGGGACCCTCGCCGCTCTTCGCAAAATATCCTGACGCTATCCTGATTTTTCAGATGGGTTACTGAAGATGAACCCTAGCTGATATCTTTGCTCTTTCAAGAATTTGATTTGGATTTCGGGAACTGCAGTTACGTCGATCCGAACTTTTGAGGCCTACCTTGCGGTGAAGCCGGGGGGTTGGCAAGCTGGCACGCCGGGACGAAGTTGAACAACAACGGCTGAGGGGTCTTCCCCCAGTAGCCCTACATCGACTTTCAGTTTCATTTTTGGGTCCTGGCACTATCAGATAGCACAACTGTTCCGTGTTGTCGGAGGTCCGGTCCGACTCTGCCTCATCAATGTGTGCTTTCGGCTCTCAACGTTTCTATATCGAACTGCGTTGTCATCTCGGCCACGCGAGCCTACTCTTGTAGACTTTTGGTGACTTCCCTGCGTGCGGCCATTTTCACCAGGTCTCACGGGCCCCTTCGGGGCGCATCTTCCAGTATGGGAGCCAGGGCCGACACCGAGAAGCGGAAAACCAAGGCACCTATTCGCAGGGGGCCGGTCCAAACTAATATCATGGATCGTTATACCCAATCTAAAGGATCCCCCGGTGGCGCCAGCCGCACTCCGGATGACGCCAAGGACGACCCGGCTGTGCCGACCGAAGTGTCTCTCCAAGACGTCATGAGCGCCATTGCTAATTTGAAGGCTACCATCGGCCAGCAATATGAAGCTCTGGCTCATAAAATCGACACCTTTGCCATCGATGTCACCTTGATCATAGCCGATCTGTCTAAAACCAACAAGAAAGTGAAATCGCTGGATTTGAAGACTTCTAGCCTCACGGCCGATGTGTCGGAACTACAATCGGAAATTCATCCAACGACCTCATGTCTCATCGACTGGAGGATTTTGAAAATAGGGCACGACGCAATAACATCCGCGTTATTGGTGTTCCTGAAAATCCCGAAAATCCTTCAACGACCTCCTGGTGGAAGACCTCGTTCTACATCAGCTTGCTCCTACAGGACTGAGCAAATTCTTTGCCGTGGAACGTGCCCACCGTGTGCCCGGTGGAAAACCGCGGCCGGGCGCCTCTCCGAGGCCTATCATCGCCAAGCTCTTTTATTTTAGAGACCGGGATGCTATCCTGCAGGCCTCGAGGGTGAGCGGCCCGGTAAAATTTGAAAACACTACAGTAAGCTTTTATCCGGACTTCACTCAGCTTGTCCAGAGGTAAAGGATGGGCTTTCAGGGTGTGAAGCAAAGACTCCGAGACTTGGGCCTGAAATATGCCATGTTGTTTCCTACCAGACTCCGTGTTGAGTATGAGGACCGGACGTTTTTCTTTGACCGTCCTGAAAGTGTGAGTGACTGGCTGGATTTTCTGTCTACCCGGAACGATCGAACTGAGCACCCTGGTGGCGCCGAGGGTGGCGAGCCAGAACAGAAGTGACGTTGTGGTTCCTGATCTCCGAATACTTGACTTTTCACAGCTGGGTTTGATTATTTTAATATTGTTGTACCTCATTGTAGTATACCCGAGGGTGGCGGGGGAAACGAGTCTCTTTTCTCCTCCGGGGTACTTTTTGTAAATTAGTGTAATGGTAGGGCGACAGGCACACTGCAAGTTGGGGTGGCTTTTTAGTCTAATGCAGCGGTGGGGGGAGTTGTAACAGGTTCGAGTTGGGGGCTGGGGGGGAGTGTTTGGGGGTTTGTTAATTTTTCTCACGGCATCATATTGTTCTTTCTTTTGATCTGGCTACTGTGTTCATTGTGGGGTGGGTTCCACATTTCTTGCTGGGATGGGGGTAGTGGGTTGAGGCTAATATCTTGGAATGTCAACGGGTTGGGTGACAGAATAAAACAGGGAGTGGTGTTACAATTTCTGCGTCGCCTGTCCCCCGATGTCGTTTTTCTACAGGAAACACATCTGGTGGGGAATACGTGTCACGCCATGAACAGGTGGGGGTACCGTCTTGTTGCACATTCCGGGTTCACCACTGGTTCTAGGGGCGTTGGCATTCTTGTTCGGTCCTCTCTCCCCTTGGAGATAGATGACATAATCCTCGACGACAGAGGGCGCTACGTCGCCCTCACTGGTAGATGGGAGGGCAGGACTATTTCGCTGATCACAGTATATGTTCCACCGGGTCTACAGACCTCTACTTTCTCAGATATTGGGCGAGTGGTGCTGGGACTCCCCGAAGGTACCCTGGTTATGGGAGGGGATTTTAATTCTGTTGTTTCTGGCAATGTAGATCGCTACCCCCCCAGAGATCTTGCCAACTCTCAATCATGGCTGAGTGGGTTTTTGGAGACTTTCGGTCTGGTGGACTGCTGGAGGTTGATGCATCCAGAGCAGATACAATACACTTTCCATTCTGGGGCCCATGGAAGTCTTTCCAAACTTGATTACATTCTGATGCCTGCAGCGCAGTCCCCTTCTATCAGAGAGATCAGACACCTTGCCCGGGGCATTTCAGACCATTCCCCATTGTGGCTCTGTTTGGATAGTAGAGTGTGTGGTGCGGGATGAGTCGCCCCCATAAACCCCTGGTATTTACTTAACCCTAAGACCCGTGCTGGTTTCGTGAAGTCTCTGGATCAATACTTTCTCGAAAACGAGGGGTCTGTGTCCTCATCTGTGTCACTGTGGGAGGCCTTCAAGACAGTCATTCGTGGGCAGGCCCTATCTTTAATTGCTGATGCTAAGAAAACCAAAAATCAAGATATTGTTCGTCTTGAGGCAGAAATAGTTGAGCTTCAGAGTGACTTGGAATCAGGCGTTACTCATGCCAAACTCCACGCCCTTGGTCTGAAACAGCTGGACTACAAATCCCTGGTTATGGATGCTGCCAAAATGATGCACAGGGAGCAGCAGGGCAGATTGTATGATGTTTGGGACAAGGCGGGTAAATTGATTGCGTGGCTTGATAAGAAAGAAAGGGCGAATCGTGTGGTTCCCGTGATTCAGAAACTGGATGGAGTGTGTGTGACTGATCCGAGTGAGATAGTGGGGTGTTTTGTGGACTACTTTAGTACAGTGTATTCTCCGATCTCTGATAGAGCTGAGGAAGACTCTCATTTGTTGCTACGCAATATTGCACTGCCGCGCCTATCAGAGGCCGACCGAGACCTAATGGATGCTCCATTGTCTGCTGATGAGATTGCAATCTGTTATAAAACAGGGGGTAACCCACTTGTAGTCAAAGGACCTGGGTATCAAGTGTTATAGTCAACAGTTGGTCCTAGACATAGATTCAACATGCAACACAGTTCCTATAATACTATGTTTCCAAATATTTCTTTTTTGGTCACCTGAACTGAAGGAATTCAGGAATTGAGGAATTCAGTTACCCGGTTTCCTTTTTGGGTCGAAACGTCGACAATTTCCTTTGGAGCCTGCACCTACATTTTCCTGTCCCGTCCCCCCTCCCAATCCCCTTGCTAGTATTGCAAATCAAGGAATACGGAGGACTTCCAAACCACGTGCCATCGAAAAAGAATTACATTTTTTGCGAGCTATTAAAGTTAGGGCAGGCTCATTCCTGTACATAAATCATTTTCACTTTGTTTCATTGATCCTCTTGATCAATCACATGAGCACTTACTCTCACTCTTTTCTATGCACTTCATTGATATTAGAACCCCTTGTTTTGTAAATAATTATATTTTATAATTGCTATTTTCAAAATGTATATTAAATAAGAAAGTCTTTTGGACTTTATTGAGACTTATTTGTTTCAGGTGTGTTTTTCATGTACTAATTGACATTCTGGGCTACTATATCTATCATGTTCTGTTTTACATCAACCATTGTGATTTAATCCAAAGGTGACCAAAAAAGAAATATTTCGAAACATAGTATTATAGGAACTGTGTTGCATGTTGAATCTATGTCTAGGACCAACTGATGGGATTGCAATCGATATCCGCTCTGTGCGCTCTGGCAAGGCCATGGGCCCCAATGGTCTGCCCATCGAACTATACAAATTGCGCCCTGATAAAGTTGCACTGTATCTCCGAGATATGTTCCTGGAGTCGCGAGACCTTGGCTCGCTCCCTTGTGATCAGGGTTTAGCTACGATCGTGGTTATTCCTAAGGAGGGGAAGCCTCGGGATCGCTGCGCTTCATACAGGCCCATCTCATTGTTGAACGCCGAACCTAAAATCCTAGATAAAGTGTTGGCTAATCGGCTGATCACTGTGATTGGTGACCTGATCCACCCGGATCAATCTGGTTTCATCCCACATCGTAACACCGGACTCAACTTGCGGCGTTTGCATGGCGTTCTCGCGAGGGCGGAGTCTATCCATGAGCTGGCCATTTTGGCTTCCTTGGACGCCACGATGGCCTTTGATACTATAGAATGGCCGTATCTTTGGGCCGCCCTCGCGAAATTTGGTTTCGGTTCTGAGTTTATCGGGTGGGTGAAACTTCTATATGAGGAACCGCTGGCACAGGTGGTTGTTAATGGCCGAGTATCTGATTCTTTCACTCTTGGGAGGGGTACGAGACAGGGCTGCCCGTTGTCCCCCCTCCTTTTTGCGCTCCCCTTGGAGCCTCCTGCTGCTTGGCTCCGATGGGAGCCTTCGATAAAGGGCATCCAGTGGACCCCAGATTTTGAAGACCGGATCTCACTTTACGCTGACGACATCCTGTTGTATCTTACCTCCCCCCAAAAATCGCTTAATGTTTTGTTCGATGTCCTTACTTCATTCGGCAAGAATTCCGGTTTAGTCATAAATTGGACTAAATCCTGGGTCTATATAATTTCTGGTGGTCTCCCCCCTTTGCCCCGTAGATTTCCCATCCAGGTCTCGCAGACGGGATTCAAATATTTGGGGATATTTATATCATTAGACCCGGCTGTTCGCTATGAACGCAATTTGCTTCCTCCTCTCCAGAGGCTGAAACTCGATGTCGTTCGCTGGCGTACACTACCATTGTCGCTGCTCGGTCGTGCTGCACTTTTTAAAATGATGTCCCTGTAACGGTTTTTGTACGCGCTCCAGAATTCATTCAACATTATCCCTGCTGACTATTTCCGGGTGGTGGAGAGCTTGCAGAGGCGGCTTGTTTGGGACGGGCGTGCGAGAATAGCTCTCGCTAAGTATGACGGGGGCATGGCGCTCCGGGACATCAGGCGGTATTATTGGGCCTCTCAGTTGAGCGCGATTAACCACGCAACATATGCACCCAGCTCAAATCCTGCATTTGAGATGGATAAGCTTCAGTTGCCGGGTGGGAATTATAACAGGGCGCTCTACTCTAGGGTGGCAGGGAGAAATTTAACAGGTCCCATTAAGATTGCTGTACGAGTCTGGTGTGATGCGAATGCGGCCCTGGGTTGGAAGGATCGGCTGACACATGCGACTCCTTTGTATGCGTCTGAGAGATTGGGATGCCTCTGGACAACGAAAGGTTTTGAGAAACGGGACATGATTGATATTAGCAGGGTGGGCGAACTCTGGGCCAAGGGTGCAGTTAAGACTTTTGAAACGTTGCAGAAGGAATATGATTTGAGTGACAGGGAATTTTTCAGATACGCACAGGTCCGCCATGCCTTGACCTCGGTCTTCACTGCAGGTGTTAATATCCCTGAATCCTCCCCGCTGGAAGATCGTGTGCTTGATGGTCACGTGCCTGATAGCACGATCTCATTAATATACAAGAAGTTGATCAATAATCGGGCGGACCTTCTTGTACACCTCAGAGAGGTTTGGACTGGGGATGGGCTGGAACTGGACGATGAAGACTGGCAGTCTGCCTTATCTTCACCTAAGGAGGCGGCTATTCCCGCCCATCTCCGCCTTGTCCAACTTAAAATTCTAAACTGTGTGTGTGTTACCGGTCCCCATTGGTTTCCATTGGTTATTCTGCTGATGGGCTATGTAAGCGTGGTTGTGGAGTGATTGGTACCTTCCTCCATATTATTTGGGAGTGCCTGGAGGTGGCTGCATTTTGGAATTGTGTGCATGCAGTGATGGAGAGTGTCACCGGAGTCGCGCTGTTGCCTGAAGCCCGGCGATGTCTGTTGAATGTGTGGAAACCGAATGATTATAGTGTCGCTCAGACCCGGTGGGCGACCCTTGGGAACATGATTGCCAAAAGAGATATTGCACAGTTGTGGGGTTCCCGGCGGCCGCCCACAGTGTCGGTATGGAAGGACAATATGGATTGGTGTATGTTTAGAGAAAAGACTGTGTATTTGGCTAGGGGTAGACCAGGGGCGTGGACTAAAGTCTGGAGCCAGCGGAACGCCTACCGCAGGAACATATGTACACCCCCGTTTGATGACAATCTGGACTTCTCCCTCTCCCCCTGATCCGACATTCCATGTCTTGTTTAACTTTTGTTCCCATTCTTGGCTTCCCCGCTGGCCCCCCCTGATCCCCTTCATTAACTTTCAGCTTACACAACTTTGCACTTGGAGATCCCTCCCGTACGAACACGATTCCGCATACAATGTCTTCTTGCCTTGAGACTTGTTCTTTTCTTTCTTTATTTTATTTATTTTGTAAAAACAAAATAATACTCCATTATGACTCTATCCTGTGTTGCTATGAATCTCATCCTGAATCACTGCCGGGCCTCAGGGATGTCGGCGAAAGAGTTGTGGAATATGATGAATACTTTTGTGTTGATTAGCGGCCGGCCCCTGTGGTTGTAGGCCCTTATATGTAACTTTCTTTAAATGCACAATAAAGATATTTATTAAAAAAATATATACTTTTACATATCGCCCTACATGTATAGGAGATGTTAGATCAAGTTGACAGATGAAGCCTTTTTGAAGAAAAAAAAAGCTAACTTTAAAAGGCAAGATATTCTGTTTTAATGTTAACATCACCAACTTCCACTGATTTAAACAAAGAACAATTTTAGGAGGGTCTCTGTGCCTCAGTGAGGGCAATTAAACATATTAGCAGAACAGAAGGTCTTGGAGACCAACAGAGGTAAAGGGAAGAGCTTTTCCACTTTCATGGCAAGCTCACCCTGCAGTCCTTTTATATTTCATCTCCCATAGGGTGCAGCAGCTGAGGTGGGTGATGGTCAGGACTCCATAGGGTGCTGGAAAAGTGCTCGGAGAGGAACAGATTACAAGACATTACAATAACATGCAACCCCATAGCACTCCCACAGGTGTTCACTACCTGCCCTTCTCTGTGTCCCAGCACTGGTCAGCACCTCTCCTGCTGGTGTGGAATAATCCTGTAGCATTAGGGAAGCTTGTGGACAGCAGACAGAAGACAAATGAACGCTCAACTCGCTTTGGGCTCGAAGATCCAAGAGGTCCTGGAGTTGAGCCAGGCATCTGGCTGATGCCTTGCTCGAGATATTAGTGGCTCACCCACCTCTTGTATTAATATAAAACTGTATGCAGGCCTACAGAAGGAAGTTGGCACCTTTCATTCTGACAGGTGAGCGGTCTGGAAACCACAGGGCCGCGCCTCGGCGGCAGTGGTTTCATGTGCAGTGAGGTCTCCTCTCTGCGGTAAGACGCAGGCTGATAGCACTGAATAGTGAATGGGCTGCGGCTTTTAGTTTACATATCTGTAAGTAAATGAACACAGAACAAAAGACCATTTTCAGTCACTCCTCTTTCCCAGTTACAAGGAACTGGGATAGGAAACGGCTTTTGATTCCGCCTGCTATGTCCCCGGAGGGCTGGAGGTGGGTTTTGAAAGCTTGGGCCTCCTCTGGAGCCTCGTTCACAATGTGGTCCATGTATTGTTCAACGCGTGCTTCTTAGTATGGATACATTTATATCTATGAATTTTCTTTCAACAGACTTTGAAAAAATCTATTTAAACCTGACTAAGGAGAGGCATACACATTATGCTGTAGCCGAGGGTAGATTCAGAGGGGAAGATCTGGAGCTTCGGGAAATAAGAATCTCCTAGGGGCTTTTTATCAAGAGATATACCGCCGCTTTGTCGGCACATAGCGCCGAAAAGCGGCAATTTTTTAAATTTCAGTATTATCAAGGACACACTAACAAGCGTTAGTGATTGTTTCCTTGCGACTTTGCATGTCAGCGATCAATATCGCTAATGACATGCAAAGTAGGCGTTCCTGAGCTAAACAACATGGGAATTCTTGCTAACACGGCTTCAAGATATTAGCAAACCATGCAGCTGACCCGCAAAGCGATAATAAAAGTCACGCTAACCGCGATTATCGCTGGTATTTAACGCCTGATTAAAACCTGACTTAGCCATCTTGACAATGGGAGGTGGATTGTCAGGCTGAGTCCACACCTATTAGCAAGCTGTACATCAGCGCTGTGAAATCATCGCTGGATTGCACACGCTATTCCTGTGAATCGCCCTATATCGCTGGAATTACATCGCCTGTCAGCAAAATGTTGTTACTACTTCGCTAACACGGCGATGTAATCCAGCAATAGAGTAAATTATCGTATCTCCTTGTTAATATGCCCCCTACACTTGATGAGTTAAACTCTTGAATCCCAACCCTGATTCAACATCAAGCTAATTTGGGCTCATAGAGGGCACCATGTAGAAATAAGACAACCGACCCTCCACTGCTGGGCCCTCAAAGTTGAACACGTTCCGGCTGCGTGAATGTTGGCAAGATGTCAATTAGGGAGAGCCCTGACGAGTTTGTGGAAGTTGCTGCCCTGTGGCACTATACTTCTCACCAATGGTCTCAGCATCAAAAAGTCTGCTGATGCTAATCCTTGCACTTGCCCTGGACTCAGCAGCAAATAGGATGCTGTTGAAGGGCTGTGAGTTTACGTGTCGGTTAACCCTATGACGTAATCCAGGGTCAGATATATGTGATGTCATTTTTGCCACATGTGACCGTTTGTTGAATCAATGAGGGGTCATGAGATTACAAGAACTTTAAGGCAGCTAAGTTATAAAAGTCATGTCCCAGTTAAAGCAATGGGGAACTCAGAACTGTAGTAGATTAATTGCATAACAAATGAATGATCTAAGGCTGTGATGGATATAAATTTTGAACCAGTGAAGAATTGGCTCCAATATATAAATAAGGGTGTTGTGTTTGGCTTTGTGGATTGGCACAAGCAGAACCCTTCTCGGCTTCTCTTACTTCTGTTGTCTCTGCACACTAGTGTTAGGCCTCATGAGTTCACAGAATAGAGTTGCAATTCCTGTATCCTGATTCATCATTGTGAAGTTTTGCGAGTCTGAAATAGCGATTAATAAGGAATCGCTATTCCAGACTCGCAAAACGGGATTCATGTAGGAATCACAATATTTTTTTCGATTCCTACAGGTTCCTTATTTGCGATTAGCTAATTGCTAATCGCAAATAAGGAATAACTCCCCATTCATTCCTATGGGCCTAAAGGCCCATAGGAATGAATGGGGAGTCATTCCTTATTTGCGATTAGCAATTAGCTAATCGCAAATGAGATTGCGATTTCAAGGGTGCAGGGGTGTCCAAAGGACACCCTGTAACACCCCTGAAATGTAAATTCACACAGATGTTACACACACACATGTCCAAAGGACATGTGTGTGTGTAACATGCAACTTAGAAAAATGCATTTAAATGCATTTTTCTAAGTTTTCGCTATTTACCACGAGGTTTGACCTCGCGGTAAATAGCGGCCCAAAATTGCGAATTCGCTATTTTAAAATGTTTCATGAATAGCATTTAAGGAATCTATAATAGAGATTCCTTAAATGCTAATCCTCGCAAATTTGCGAATTCTTTATTAGCGAATTTTGCATTTGGGATGATGAATCCCAAATGCAAAAATTGCACTCGCAAAGGGCCAGATTCTCAGAATCTGGCCCTTTGCGAGCGCAATTTCGCTTGATGAATCTGGCTGTAAAACTGTTTAATACCAGATTATTACATCATATATATTCAGTCCGAAATGTGGGTCACAAACATTTAATTTCATTTGGTGTAGATTTTTGATTATGTACTTGAATGGGTTGATGCTTTTGCAGATGTTTTATGGCACAATATTTTTGTCAGAAAATACTGACAATGGTATTTTGGTGGTTGTTTGAGGTTACAATGCATGCTTTTACCCTGCATGCCGTTGCAACGCAATTCTTTACCCCAACTTGCTGTTGGAGCTGCGTTGCTGTTTGGAATGTTATAATTTACTATTCTAACTCCAGTCTGTGCAACAGTAGGGAAGGTGGTGTGTTAAATCCAACACCTTATAACCCCTACTACAAGCCATTTTCGTTGTAATGGCATGCAGGGTAAAAGCGTGCATTGCAATGCATGCAGAGTAACGGTTGTTTCCCTATTTTGGTACCACACTGCCCCATGCATGTGCGGGCCTCTTTCCGCCATTTTCAACCACAGAGGAACAATAAGCAGGGCAGCTTTCAGACAGCCCCTTGAGGGGTCTATTCTTCTGTCTGGGTGATATTGTTCTGATACTGGAACCGGTTGCACCATCTTCCTTCCACTTACTTTTCTGAAAATGTAGTGAGTTGAAGATGGGGTGGGTTTCTCAGGTCTGAATTCCCCGGCCACGGCACAATCTTAAGTGCGATGTGTGGATTGAGATACTATTAGCCACAAAATTGAGAGGAACCCTTGGGAAGAGCAGGCCACTATTTCAGTCAGTTCCCTTGAAAGGCAGAGGGAGAAAATTGACCCTTAACATGTACCTTGGGTCTAGTTAACTGTCGTCTGTGCTTTTAACTAAACACCAGTAACTGGCCACTAGCTTTTGAGGGCGTTGCCACCAGGGGCGTCAACAGCACCAGAGACTTAAGTAGGTGGAATCCTAATTGTTTTGGGTTAAGGGTTTTGAGGTTTTATATATTTGTGATGACACCTTTTACTCTGACTTGGACAATATTTATGTGTGACACCTTTCATGCCTCAATTTTTTTGAGGATGATACCCTGTGACCAGAGTGGTGTCTACAGTCCTCAGATCTATATCGCGTGCTCTTGTAGCACCCTTTGCAAAGGTTCCCCTGAAAAACGGGAGCCCTGAGCCCTTCCAATTTCCAATAATCAACCTGAACTAGGCCCCTCTGGATGACATCGGCAATGTGGCCTAGTGTACCAGAAAGCTTGCGCTAAGTCCCAATATCAAGGTCCATTGGTTTTATTTCTAAAAAGTTCTTTATTTCCTATATATTTCACTTGGAGACAAAAGTATGGCACAGGCGACACTTTTTACATTGTGTAGTTAGTCCTACATCTTGAAAGTGGTTTACTGGTATCTTGCATAACTTTTGTGAGTCTGTGGGTATGTCACAGAGAAAAAGTCAGACAAGAACCCAGCAGAAGACTAATCCAAGCAGAAAATGTCCCTCAGCTTCTGTTTTACTGATAAAACCAGTTTCCATGAGCTCAACTTATGCAAAACTGCATATCATGAAATTCACAAGATTTTCTTGTGTAATTAAACGGTCATCTGGGTCTATTCATCTTTTTATTACTACTGACTTTGTCTCTCATCAGACTGAAAATGCTGTGGTCTGTAATTCATTGAAGAGAATACTAGAAGTGACTGCCCAATCTAAGAAAGTTACAACATTTCACTCTGAGTGCTGTGTAGGCAGAGAATGGGTGCTTGCTGTCGAAGGTTCATTGGCCTAGCGACAACCTTGTCTGATTTGATGACTTGCAAGCTTTCCTTGTTGGCTTGCCAAAAAGATCTGAAGTTCAAAAGATGTATTTGTTTTGCTTAAGTCACTTCCTGCGATTTCATGGATAGCATTTCACTAATCTACATTATCAAGAAATACCCAGAAAGGCATTTGACCAGGCACCAGAGGAAAATATATGTATTTTATTGTGAATTCATCCACTTAAGATAGGCACATTCCAGAGTTCATTTATTTGATTTCTATATTTTAGTTTGGGGCCCGTGTTTTTTGAGATATTTGTTTTCACATACTGGGTTCATTGCCTAATAGTCAGACGTCAGACTATGTAGTCTTCACAGATGAATTTCAACAAGACGCATACACGTCGGGAGACCACGTAAGCCGCTACGGGCATATGTCTTCACATCGGGCTGACTATAGCCCTTGATTGCATGCTGTCCTCATTTACCTGTTGGGGAACGCTAACACTATTCAGCGTGTACTTTGATCCAGAGGTTGTTAGAATTTAAGACCTTTCTCTTTGAACATATTTGTCCTTGGGGCTCCAAGGACTTCTCCCTTTTTCTGGCACCTGCACATGAGGCGCGGTTAGATCAATTTTTTCCTCACTTCAAAAGACTTATGAGTCTCAAAAAAGTCGTTATATCAACGAAACACGTCAGCTGTGTGTTTTTCATCTACTGACCTGCGTGTCAACAGATTTTGGATTCTTTGAAAATTAAACGTCAGATCTGCTAGATTGTCAGACCAAAAATACTATACTTGTGTAGCGCTCTGGATTTTGTAACAAGAATCTCAACATGCATCAACACATCAGCTCAGCCACAGACGAGAAAACTTTCAAATGAGCATTCTAAGAAAAATAAATCCTTTCCACCCCTTCAATGACCTTAAATCAGTGGTACAAGTTCTAGTGATCCCGGGTTAGATTATGGGAGTGCTACCCCATGTGGACTGCCGAGATCCAAGTTGGTTCCACTAAGGGCATCCCTTAACTCTGCTGCAAGGCTCATCGCCGGATCCAAAAGGTATAGCCACATCACTCCAGATCTGAAGGCACTAAACTGGCTGCTCCCTTATGAGGCAAGGCTTCAGATGAAAATTGCTTGCATGACCCACAAAGCCCTGCACTTCAACACACCAAAGTACCTAGCTGACAAGCTGGAACTGTCCAGCGGTGGCAGATCGTCTAGTAGCACCAGCACCTTACTGTTGAAACCTCAAATATTTAGGAAAAAGAAAACCTACAACAGAGCCTTCTATGGATTGTCCCCTAGATTTTGGAACTCCCTGCCCCCTGAAATTAGACTGATCCCTTCAATACCTTCATTCAAAAAAGTATTCAGACTGCTTTTAATGAACATATCTCTACCCTGAACCCAGTGACTCATTCTCTGGATACTGATATGACGCAGTTCTTCAACCAGGGCTTGCACTCGTCGTCTAAGTCTTGGTTTATAACTCACTGTCCCCCTCCTGATTTGCAACAGATCGTGTCAGCGTTTATGTTTCTTGGTTATCTATTTTCTACTTTTAGGGTCAGGATTGCGCTAAAACTTAAAAAATAATAAAAATAAAAATTTACCATCGTTGGTTGGTGCCTTTTCCAGATGGAACAGAAGAAATCAGAAAAAGACAAAAAAAACGATATGTCAGTATTTGAGGGAGCAGGAAACCAAAGCAAATGAAAAAAACATTAGGTGAAGATCTCACCATGGAGTATCCACCGGTGTATGACGGTGCACCTCTCTTGGTTAAAAGCTTAAAAACTCTTTAGCAGATTCAAATGTTGCTCCCTTCAAGTAAAAGGTCTACAGTATGTCCTTTCACATTAAGCCTGAATCAAATGGGAGATGTCAAAGCCAAACCTGTGGGCCTCATTTAGAGTTCAGAGACACTTGAAAATCCACAAATCTGGAAGAACTTCTACATACCTAGCAAAATCCACTAGTTGAATTTCCCACAAAATAATGTCCATGTGGTGATGGAAATCCAGCCAGTGAATTCTACTCTGTGTTCAGAGTTTCCTCCAGAAATTGGAGGGTTGTCATTTCTCTCAGTGCTCTAAAAGAGGATCTATCTCTTGCAAGCTGACCCAAGAATATTTCCTTTGAGTATATTATGATTAAAGGATTGCGCACAGTAGAGTGGTCAGTCTTTCAAACTATTAATTGACAGCAATGCCTCCAGCTTATTTCCTAGTTGTAAAGCCTCCTGGGATTTTAATATCTCTTTACAAAAGTGTATATCATGCATGGAACTTGTACTAAAAGGATATTAAAAAATTCTACTCTTCTGGGCGCCTCATCGCCAATAATTTCCATCAGTATTTGCATCTTTGCCAGTAGAGGCTGTATAAGAGCCATGTGCACTATCACCTCACCAGCATAGCATGCACTACTACTAACTGGTGGATACGCCTCATCCTTAGGGAACCAGAACTCAGCGTCAGAGATCGTGCCCATTATTTGTACTCGGTGATCTTTTGCTGGAGATCTTCAAACAAATCAAGAGCAACCAAATCGGTGGACAAGGCCGGTTTAGCTAATCATCTCTCATCAAATAAAGAATGTTAGTCCATCTTCTGTGTGCTATGATTCTAATCTTGTGACAGTAAAGAATAAATCTGATTAAAAGTGCAAGATACCAATTCCATACACAAATTTAATAAAATACCTCTGGAGTCACATAAAAAAGAACTCTAAAGGGCATATCAACAACGATTGGAGATAAACATTGCTAAGCGCGTTTAGCGATGTTTATCCTATCGCTGGATTTTATTGCTGTGATAGCGCTGTATCAACAACTCTTTTCACAACGGCGATAAGAAACCCAGCGACAGCCGGGAAATCGCCGTTTTGCAGGGAACATTGATGGTTTTCCAGCTTTGTTCCCTGTAAATTGGCGATAACCTTGCTGATACAACCCTGTGGTCGTGTCTGCATAATCCAACCCCTATGTTAAGCATAGGTAAGTCAGGATGTTAGCAGACGTTAGTTTTTGGCGCAAACCGCTGTTTCTGCCAAAATCTAATGTGTGCTAAAATCCTGTGGGCTGCATTGTAAATATCGCGATGTGAACATCAGCGATATTTGCAAGGTAGTCCATCTTGGGGACGCCCAGTGACGCCCACTTTGCATCTCATTAGAGATGCAAAGGAAGGCGTCAGGAAAAAGGGTGCTAACATGCGATTATGCATGTTAGCACCCTCTTGTAAATAGGGGGATAGTTTTATCTCCGCTTTTTTGGCTTTTTAAGCCAAAAAAGGGGAGATAAAGCCCTTGTTAATATGCCCCTTAGTTAGCCCGCCTAACAGCATTCTGTTACTGGCGAGGAGCGACCCCTTTTATGATGACGCATGAACCTAGCGAGGGTGAGGGACCGGCGTCCTTTAAAAGGAATATTGCTCAGGCATAATAGCTCCTGATGAGTTCACTCCGCAGCATCGAAAGGAGAAACTAGGCACTTCTTTTTCCTGAACTAGTCCTTGCACTCCTTTATAGTAGGGTTGGCAGAAAGTACCAAGGGCATCTTTCTCTCTTTGGAGGTCATTTTTCTACTCCTTTGATGCCTGGAGCTGTGGCCACCTGGGAAGCTACCAGTGATGGCATGTGGGAAGAGAAGTGCTTTACTTCTGAGCTTGATTCCAATATTTTCATTTTCCTGTGGATTCTTACATGGGCTCCTGAGTGTTTCTTCTGGCCTTTATATGCTGAAGTTTGGTCAAATTTGTTGGAAACACCAACACTCATTGAATATTTATAGAACACCGTTTGTAAGCGTGAACCTAGCTGGGAAGACATGGAAGGCCGACTAGCAGGCAAGAGTCGAAGATTAGGATTCAGATCGTTCCCAAGGTCCCAAGAGTAGAGTCCCACCGTGTGTCCCCTAATGCTCGATGGTGAGGTGCAATCAGTCTGTTTCAGAATCGAAGGATGCGCGGATCAGTTCTGATGTTAATGTTATTCGGGATCCGCCTCCTGGATTTTTCTATGTTCTACTTATTGTTACAAATGTCAGATGCTCTGTTTCTTTGATTTGTGCTGTCTACCTGAGGGGGCGAGTTTCTTGCCAGGGATGCTGGGGTATTCGTTTGGGTAGATTTGTAGGTGATGCAGAGGGCCTTGAAGATGATACACGCCTGGAGAGAGAGATCATGGTGTGGTTGTGTCAGTGCTCATGTGATCTGGCCACAGTTCTTCAAGCCCTTGAGGATGTCAGAGTAGTGCTAGTGCCCAGAAAGAGGCTGAGTGGAGCTTTACCTCCAGGACTAGGACCTGCGCTGTTGATCTGATATCAGCCTCCACAATAAAGACTTCTGCCTATCTTCTGGGGGGAGATCTTGCATCACGCTGCCTTGGTTTTCTAGTTGGCATTCAGTGTGACATCCTTTTTGAAGTTTAATGCCACTGATATCTTCATAGCTGAAAGCTGTGGACAAATACCTGTGGTTCCAGGTAGGAAAGCCAGGGTTTCCCCAGTTTATGGGTGTGAGAGGGATCAATTTGCAAAAGGATCTTTTTTGCTACTTTTCACCTTTTTTGGGACTGGATAGACCGTGCAAAAACGAGGAGGGTGATGCTGAAATATCTTTGCACACTCAGGTGGCACATAAATGCACAATCACACCTGGAATCGGTAGTGACAGATCCGGATTCACAGATTCATGGTCTTTTGATCTTTGTTGGCACTTAATGTTATTGTTACAGTTAATTGACACATGCCCAGTGTGAACAATTTGGAAGAAAATGTATTAGTGAGTCACACTTTGAGGAAATAAGTGTTGGGAGGGACTGTGGGTGTTGCTACAGAAGTGTCAAGAAAGGAGGAAGTGATGAATGCCTCATCATGTGTGGCTTGTATGTATTCACAAAAGTTGCACACACCTTTATACTCCATGCAGCATTTCTTGGATGGCTGATGTGGGGCTGTCCCACCAAAGAAACTACCAATCCCCAAATAAAAACCATTTTATTTAAATTGCCTTTATATAGCGCTGCATGCTTCTGCATCAAAGTGCTTGAGTGGAAGTGTGTGCCTGTCTACCCTGGCATGTGGCCTTGTGTCTATGAGTGCACCCGTGGACAATGTCTCATTGTCCTGATCCTGAGACCCCCTCCTTCAAATCTTGAGTTACAGCCTCCCTTTTGCTCACAACTTTCAAGCTAGAGATGCATTTTTCTTCCTTCACTGATTAACATCACATGAATGTTTCCAGTTACTTCATCCAAAAAAATCACTCGCAAAACCGCAGTCCCTGTTGCCTAGCAATCTTTTTTTGTGTGTTGCAGACAGTCTGAACTGTTTTTGGAAAAAACCCACACATTTTCGCTTCATTTGCAGAAACTCACGCGGTCCTGACGTCCCTCTAAGCTCGTGTGTGATTTAAAGGGAGTTTTGAATGAAATGTCAGCCGCATATTTACGAATCAGGAGCGTTGCTAGGGAGACGTTCTTTGTTGCTAGGGAGACCTCTTTTTTGCAACCAGTGAAAATAGCATTTCGTCGCTCATGGCTACGGTTTCAAATACTGTTATTTCTAATGCCAACAATGATTGCAAGAACAAGCACTTGCAAAGTCAATAGGACTGTCAGTGTCTTAAGGAAAGTGTATGAAATAGTTGAACGATGTTGTGCCTCTTAGGTGGGCGGAACTGACAGAGTTTTGCTCTGTAGAATTCCTCGTAGTTATATGAAAACTCAGCAAGATTCCACAGACAGGTGGAAATCGACACGTTGTTGCAAGTGTGTTTTTGTGCTCACGTGTTATGTCATTGCAGGAAGGTAGGTGCTGGATAACAGGGTGAAGGGTGACGGTAAAAGGCTGAGGGGAATCCACTGGATTTTAACCTGTGACCAGGAGGTCAGAAATGCTATCTGGATTGGATGCATTACCCCACTGGACTTCTAGAACCACCAGCATGTGATGGCATGCAGTAATAAAACACATACTCCCAAAATCCCTACCATAACTAAATACCTTACTACACAATTTTGACTAGCACCAAAACTCACCAACAAGCACTAGGCACCAAAAATGCTATGCCTCAAGGTACAATAGTAAATGTAACCAGTACGTATGAAGTGAGTATAGTTAGCTTCAGTTAATAATACAGGACAACATTTTGGTAGGAAGATATTTACGCATGGTCAGGATTCCCGCAACCTCAATTTTGCAGTTATGTTTTTGTAGGGAATGTTTTCTTTTTCACTTGCACCCTCGGGTTTTTCTATTTAATGCCCATCCAGCAGCACATAAAATTGCATCATGCGGCAGTGAGGCCTTTTTTTGGTCTCGCCTAGCGTCGCAGCGCATGCGCTGTTCGCTCTGCGAGATCCATTGTCGTCCAGTCGACTTCGGAAGTGGAGTGGAAGCTCGTCACACTTTATGGTAAACACTCGCTTTTGATTTAAAGTGAGACTTGTGTATGCCCTCTCTGTCTCCTTTAGGCCCGCCCATCCGGACTCATACATGAGCACCCTCTCCACTCTGCAGATGAGCTGCGGCACAGCACAGCAGGCCCGGGCCGCCGTCAAGCAGGAGCCTGAGTGGAGCGACGGTGACCTCTCCTCATTCTCTCTGTCCCTTTAAAGGCTGTGTCCTGCTGGCAAAGGCGGTACTCTGCTGCTCATTGTTTTCTCTCCATTTGGCTCCTCTTCCCATGTCTCCCCTTCTCCGGCTTCTCCTTGCATGCCCATCCTCGCACCCTTGCTGCCCCCCCCCCCCTAACTCAGCGACTCTCCATCTTCAGTGCACTGTGACATGGACGGCAAGATGGCTGAGATGGGCGGAAAGGGAGTGAGTGTGGGCAAGATTGCCAGCAATGTGCAGAAGAAGCTCACTTGACCGCAAGAGAAGGTGAGGGGCAGGGAGTATGGTCGGGCCTGGAGTAGTTGGTAGTAGAGAGGCTGGGGAGAGCGCAGGGCTGCGCTGCTTTAATGTAATTAGTGGCACTCACTTCGCAAACACGCAATGTTTACATATTACAGTGTAGACTGCCCGCGTTCCGTGATCTCTAGAAAACAAACTGATCAGCTTATTTGAACTCTGTAGAGACTTATAGCAGGTAAGCAGCGAGTGTTTCAGGTAGGTGGATGCACTATAGAGCTGAGTGTCTTGACTTTAAAAACAAAATTGTTGCTCTATTCTCATCTTTCCTGCCGTCCTCCCATCACCCTCCGACACAGGTGCAGGCTCCACAGAAACTTATTAAAGGTGAGCAGCGGGTGTTAAATGTAGGTGGCTGCACTATGGAGCCGAGTGTGGTGACGTTTTTTGAAAAGAAATTGGGCGATTTGCTCCTGATGTTGCTTTCACACTCCAGGTACAAAGGCAGGCTAAGCAGAAACGTATTAAAGGTGAGCAGCAGGTGTTTAATGTAGGTGGCTGCACTATTTAGCTCAGTTTGGTGACTTTGCTTTCGTCATTGCTACCAACCTCCAACACAAATGCAGCCTCCACAGAAACTTATGAAAGGCAAGCAGTGGATGTTTAATAGAGGTGGCTGCATTAGGGAGATGAGTAAGAAGACTTTTTTTTTGTGGCTTTGCTCCCGTATTTGCTTCCGCCCTCTCACCACCCTCTGACAAAAAAAGCAGCTTTTTCTTTAAACAGAGGTCATGCCTGTCACTGCTTCTGCCCTCCAACACAAATGCTGCGAGTGCAAACATTAAGGTAGTACCGGATTTAGCCAGAATGCATATTGCGCCGCTTTACATAATTTCTTTTTCCTTGTATGCATACTCCATTGTATTTTTGACATTCATTTGTATAGTATTTGTTTGTGTGTGTGGCGGCGCTGCTTGTTCTGCTATTATGTTGAGCACCATGGAAGTGGAATCTTTAAAGCAGACACCTCACTGATCTTGATGAAGTATTTTACATTTAGCAAAAAGCCCTCTCATCGCCAAGACCCGCAGATTTAGAGCAGTAACACAAAAATATATATTAATCTTCAGCTGCTGAATAAACTATAAGGTTTGCTCATTTATGTCACAATTGATTCAACAGCCTGTCCCTCCATGCCATCATTATCTAAAACACACAAATCATTAAGCCCTGGCCCACATAAATCTATTTTTACGCATGTCTGGAAGTACGCACATAACGGCTCTTGTGTTTCACTTACTCTCTGTATTTTAAAACGTGTTTAGTCCCTGTCTCAATATCTTACTTGACTTCTCTCGTCTTTAATCTCTAACATAGTAACCCCCACCCTCGCTTCCACTTCTTAAATGTTGGGTGTCTCAGTTGTAGGCTCGCCTTTCGTGTGTTTTTCTGTCTCTCATCCAGCCAACCTCCACATTAACTTGTTCTATGTCTTGTGGCCTACTCTACCCCTCATGGCCCCTTGCCACCCTGTCCTGCTCTCTCTTCAAATCCCTCCAGCCCCTGCAGCCTCTTTCCAACCCAGGCTGCCACATGTCCCCTTGCTGTCTTCTCAAATCCACCCTGCCTACCGTTCCACAGCCCCATGTTTCCTGCAGCCGTTCTCCCCCTCATGGCCCCTTGTTTTGTCTCTCTTTCTTTCTTCAAGTTCTCCCTGCCTCTTAGGCCACACAGCCCCATGTTTCCTGCACCTCTGTACCCCAGCTGTTACATCTCTCCTTAACACACACTTCTACTCCCTGCGAATGCACTTAGCACAACTGCCTCTTATCTCCCTGCTCCCTCTTCTTGCTCCTGCCTGTTACCCCTCCCCCACCTCTTTAGTCTGCGCTCTTCTTTTCTCCCTCCCCGGTCTCAGCATCCCAGACCTCTCTCTGCCTGCTGTATGTGACTAGGACCCAGCCCTGGACCAGCTGCATATACACTGAGGGTGTTTGCATTAAGAGAGACAGGTTTCTTAACCTCAGCACATATAACTCCGCATTAACAAATACAATATAATCACTGGGCCTGCTTCTCTGTGCTGCTAATGGTTTGTTTCAGTGTTTTTCCACTATCTGCCAATAGTCGAGGTCTTAACAGCTGGATTTCTGGTCTAAGGGTGATTTTTTCTGTTATAAATAAACAAAAGGAGGGAGGTAGAGTAACGAAGTAGGATTCTTACTCCACAGGCTTAGTTACATAAACAAAAGGAATCCTACTACCAGTGTTAGGAAAGCGTTTCCCACAGTGGTGTGGGAGCACTTAGTGTTTTTTAAAATACCCCTCACACACCAAAGGCCCCTTGGTGTCATGCTTCATCATCGGGGTCTTCGCATCTCTCTAGCGGGATGCGGCGTGCTACAACCTACGACTACGCGGGAGCACTTGTAGTAATGACTATTTGTGGTGTATGTGATGCAATTGATAGGGATATTTTATGTGAGTGGTGGGATTTAGTGAAGGATTAAAAAGATACCTGGCTCGTGAGTTTTATGGAAAAAATGTATTCACAACCCCGGGCTGGTACTACTAAAAGAAGTGAAGTGCGAGGTTGGACCTGCGGTTTAGCTCAGCAGAGCAGCGTGTGGAGTAAGACGGAGGACAACTCATCCCGAGTTTATTGCACAATAGCAATCACCCCCCAGACGTTCTTGAATGCTCATGAAGCAAGCAAGCAATACCTATTAAGTCATGCAATTTGCATTGAACTTGAGCTAAACCGCTGTAGGCACATTATAGCCTGTAGTTTTATACACATATTTAGTTTTTCACTTTTTTGTAATTAATACAAATTTTTGTTACAAAACTAGTGAAACGTGAGTAAGGTGGGGAAGTTGTGCCCCCGTCCTGAAGAAGGAGCGTAAGCTCCGAAACATGTCGACGCACACACGAGGTATTGTCCATTAACACGACAGGTCCAACCTCGCACTTCACTTCTTTTAGTAGTACCAGCCCGGAGTTGTGAATACATTTTTTTCCATAAAACCCACGAGCCAGGTATCTTTTTAATCCTTCACTAAATCCCACCACTCACATAAAATATCCCTATCACTTGCATCACATACACCACACATAGTCATTACTACAAGTGCTCCCGCGTAGTCGTAGCTTGTAGCACGCCGCATCCCGCTAGAGGGGTTCGAAGACCCCTATGATGAAGCATGACACCAAGGGGCCTTTTGGTGTGTGAGGGGTATTTTAAAAAACACTAGTGCTCCCACACCATTGTGGGAAACGATTTTTTCTGTTATTCATTAGGTCTAGCTGCTTCTCTGGTCCTGTCGGTAATTCCTCATTCTAACTCCTCTAAACAGTGCAGCACCTTCTTCCCTGGTCCCAGTAGTAATTCCTCATTCTAAGTCCTCTATGCAGTACTGCAGCTGTGTCTCTATTCATACATCCACTACACTCTAAATCAAAACAAACAGATAAAATACATTCTCCTGTACCGAGCCAATAGCTCTAAACTCTAAAGATTGCAAAACCTATTGCATTGCAAATGCTTGTTCTTAGAAGGAATCCTGTCAGTCACGTAAACATGGACAACGAGAAACAAAATGTGGTCCCAGTGAAAGAACCCTACACAATTTCACCCGAGCTGTAGCTTTGCTACATGAAAATAATTTTAAAACAATTAAAAAACATGTTTTGCTCATCATTTAGGCGAGTAAACATCATGGCTGGTAGCACACTGTCAAAGGATCAACTACTTAACTGCGGAATTGTGTATTGTCGTAATGATGCAGAAAGACTGCGCCAATCAATTCCCGCCCCCTTGGGATTCAGAATTCTGGGCAGAGGGGTAGCTTCCACTGGTGCAGTAGGTGCAGTGACACCTGGGCCCGGAGGCCTGAGGAGCCCAATGAACTCTTATTTTTGCTGTATTTTATCATTCAAACAGCAGCCAAGGGGCCTACTTATTTATTTATTTATTTATGCGTTTTTATATAGCGCAGACTTTACCCAAAGGCTATCAGAGCACTTCACAATAGGAACAGTGCTACGTGAAGTTCGCGTAGTGCGAAGTGCACTTCGCGTAGCTTCGCATAGCGGTACTTCGCGAACTACGCCCACCCTTAGTAATGATACATGAGGAGAAAATTACAAGTGAGCAAATTACAAAAGCAAACGTTACGTTACATGAGGCAAAAGTGACAATTGTGAGCAAACAAAATACACTAGAGCCCGTGGTGCACTGACTACTCTACTGATCCCTGGTCCTCCGTTCATGCATCGTTCGTTATAGGTAAGTCGCATTGAGGCTCATAGGGGCGTAATAAGTCTGATTTTGGTACAGACGCCCATTTTCGCTCAAATCAGGAGCAAAACACTTTTTGGGTGATTTTCCGCATTCATTTTTCACCAGTGGAAAAACTGTTGAAACGTGAGCTGGAAAACTACTTGAAAAGAAGCACAATTTGCAGCGTGACACAAAACTTTTATTTAAGGAAAGAAAAACACAAAATAGGGATGTTACACCCATAAATCCTATACCGTGCGGTACTGGTCATTAATTGGTGCATAAATATCACCCAAACTGTTTGGTATGTCTGCTCTGGTTATTATTAGAGCTGCTTCTGTCTGGTCTCATTAAAAGGCTGAAATTGATATGTATTTACAAAGAAGACATTCCCCAGCAAAGCTTCCTGAAATTAAATGAGGCTTATTTATGCCTCTTAAAATGTCCCAGTAGTTGGAAAGTGAATTGGTTGAATGCCAAGTCATGTGCTTTTCCTGAAATAGTCCAATGCTGCTCCCCAGGGGCTATTTTACCTAATGAATATTTCCTCTGATTTCCTGAGGTGCTACAAAGATGCAGAGAGTGCCACCGTGTGGTTGAATTGAGTAATGTGAAGCAAAAAACTGCGATCAGAGCCCAGTTCATATAAAAGGCAATGAGACTCGCAAAGGGAGAAGGAATGTTTGGGTGTAAAAGAACGTTTTATTTTATAACTTCTATTGGTATTTGTCTTTATACTGTATTGTATTGCAGCCTTTATGTAGCACTTACTACCCCTGCGTCGGGCGCAGAAGCACTTGCCTGCACGACTAGCACGCTACACCATGTAGAGCAGAGGCGCAACTAGGGTCAAATTTCGGGGGGGGGCTAATAAAAATTTCGGGGGGGGGGAGGCGAATTCTTCCAGCAATGGACAGAGTGAAAATGCAGGGGCTCTAAGAAGGGGTGAAAGAACAACAAAGTATCGTTAACAAGTAAACTGTGTGTGTGTGTGCGCCGGGGAAGCTGTCTCAGCCTGAACTGACACACATGACGGGGGGGGGGGGGGGGTGGCTGAAGCCCTTTGAGCCCTTTGAGCGTTACACGCCTGACGTAGGGTGTGTGGTTGGAAAGATGTTGGTTTTTTTTTGCTCATATGTGGGAAGTGATTCCATGTCATGCACGATGATCACCGAGGTGTGGTTATCGTGGGATGGAATTTCATCGTAAAACTGCGCTGCAGAACATGGAACGAGCTGTGTAGCTTTCCACATGGATTGACTATCCTGCTTTATTGTATTCAGGGAGGAAAGTTATGCCTTCTTGCTTTGGCATACATCAACCGAATGAATGACGTTAAAACACATACTTTTACAACGCATACCTTTTCAAGGCATTTTTTACAACGCAACATCCATTACAATGCATTCCATTACAACGAATTTTTAAAAACTACCTTTACAACGCATTCCATTACAACGCATACTACCTGTACAACGCATACCATTACAACGCATACCATTACATTGCATGTATGGTAAGTGTTGGATAGTGTGGGGGTAAAAATTACTATTCAAACTCCAGTGAGTGCAACAGTAGGGTAAGAGTTGGATAGTGTAGGGGTAAAAATTACTATTCTAACTCCAGGGGGTGCAACAGTAGGGTAAGTGTTGGATAGTGTAGGGGTAAAAATTACTATTCCCACTCCAGTGAGTGCAACAGCAGGGAAAGCGTTGGATAGCGGGGGTAAAAATTACTATTCCCACTCCAGAGAGTGCAACAGTAGGGTAAGTGTTGGATAGCGTAGGGGTAAAAATTACTATTCTAACTCCAGGGGGTGCAACAGTAGGGTAAGTGTTGGATAGTGTAAGGGTACTATGCGTTGTGATGGTATGCGTTGTAATGGTATGCGTTGTAATGACTCCGTTGTAATGACATGCGGTGTAGTGGTATGCATTGTAGTGTCAAGCGATGTAATGGATGTTGCATTGTAAAAGTGTTGTTGTAATGGTAGTGTGTTGTAAAAGTGGCATTGTAAAGGTTGTTTCCCCATCAACCCATCCCTTCTTCAGGTTTGGTGGTATGGCATTGGTCTACCCTTTACTCCTTTCCCCAATTTTGTGGGCTCTGTTATATGAGGTGAGGTTTGCCTTAGCCTGGTACCCGTGTCCTGTTTTGTTTGCATTTACTTTTGCTTCCTTGTTCTCCAGTGGATGTACTCCACTTGTTACCGGTTGGCCATGGGGCAACTAGGGCATGGGATTCTGGCTCTGAACTCTTTTCTCTAATTTTTTGCACTTCTTCCCCGGTTTTGTGTTGCTTTCTTGGTGCTGCAGAAATCGGGCCATGTGACCTACCTTGTTCATCATTTGATTCTTTTGGTGAGGTTATGGAATTAATTAGGTAGGACTTACACCTCTTTGTTTTGGCATATAGGTTAGGGGTGGGATCACACTTGTGCTTTGTATTGACACTGAGGCTTCTCAAGCAAGGATGTGTTTTTGTTGCGGGTGCTGCCCTAATTTTCTGGAGTGCATTCTAATCCATTGTCCCTCTTTTTGCTCTGGGGTACTGTAGGAAATTGGAATATTAGTTGTAGTGGATGAGAATTCACCTCATGTAATAATCACAATATTTGTCAAGGTGAACCACTAAAGTTCCAAAATAACTTATTCTGAAACCTGTGGCAGCTTGGCCCAAAGCAATCAGGATTTACTTGGAGGCAATGTGTGAAGTATTTATGCAGTGTTCAAACAGTCATAAAGTAAAAACACACAAATAATCCCAACCCAATTTACAAATTTAGAGTTAATTTTGATATCTAAAGTTACATAAAAACTACAAGAATCCAATTGGTAGAACTGGAGCTGTGAATTTTTAATGTAAGAATTAAAAATAGCAGCAAAAAGCACAAATGGCCAAACGTGAGTATCTGGTTATGCTAGACCAGGTCAAAGTCAAAAGTTGAGGCCGGCCGTGATGAAACATGGGTTGGATATAGCAGCTAGGTTTGCCCTGGTGGAAAGTTTACCGTCTTACTTAGAAAAGAGAAAGTGGTTGTGGACAAATTGTTTGCGGGCAAGCTGTAATGTAGGCCCAAAGTGGGGTTTGATGATGGAGGGATGTTGAAGAGCGTAGTACTGGTGCAATCATTGACGAAGGTGAGAACGCTTTAAGATGGCGTTGTGCAAAGTCTGTGCCCAGTTGATCAGATGCTGACCAGTGTCAGTTCTAGTAAAGCCCTCTACGTTCAGTCGTTGAATCTTTTCTAAAAGTCGGGTCTCCTTCAGCGGGGCAAACCAGCAAGTTGAGGTCAACAAGAAATTCTTCTTCTGGGGCTGCGATGATGATCACGGTCTCTCGACTCTCCAGGGAGAGAGTTGGCAAAAAAGCTTTTAAGTCCCACTTCTTGCATTTTGGGAACAGGAGGAGTACACTCTAACAACAACCAAAGGTCCAGGATACTTGGGGGCAACACTTGGGTGTTAGGACTCACTCCAGCAGAGGTCAGCAACTGGGTCCAGGGCAGGTACCGTTGAAATTGATCAGTTGGACAGTTGCAGTGAGAGCGGCCTCTGGAAACTTGCTGTGTCTCTGTAGCTCAAACAGGAGTCCGGCCAACTGACCCTTGGTGTTCTTTCTGTGGACCTGGGTTCAAGGCAAGCAGGCCCAGTCGTTCTTCAGAAACCAGGGCAGTCCTTTTTCGGATTCATCACAGGTCCAGGAGTGTTCTGAGGAGAGGTCTGGGTGGTCCACTTTTAAGCCCAGCAAGCCTTGCTTCTCCCAAAACCTGTTCTGGTCAGGTCCTCTATACCCCCTGGGTTTGGTGCCAGCCTGACAAGAGAGAGAAAGGGGAGGATGGCCTAGATATGAGATACATCTGCCAGTGATAGCGTAGGCATCCTTTGAAGCTCAGGAAGGGGCTGAGCACAGTCCCACGGCCATCCTGTCAAGGGAGAAGTCCCCATCCAAACTCCCAGGGTGCCTGTCCACTGTCTGGGATCAATAGGCATCCCATCCAAAGTGGAGCCATCAGGGGTCAGGTGACAGCTGGACACCGGCAGGAAAGTCTTTTGGTTTTAGAAAGAAAAACTGCAACTTTTCAAAAAAGTATCATATGAGCAATATAAAATCTGACTTCACCATTAGGTTTTTGCTGCTCCGAAACTGCATTTAACACTTATTAAAAGAAATAGTATAAACCAGTGTTAACCTAAGGGAGAGCCAGCCTTGCCAGAGTGAAAAACAACTTGGAAGGTTTGTCACTGCCATGACATGTCAAATACTTAATATACACATCCCACATTCAAAACACCATGCTCCAGACCCTGTGGGCAATAAGTGCCTTCTTCAGGGGTGACTTATAAGTACTTAAAAGGAAGGTTGAGGTCTGGCAAATGGTTTGTTTTGCTGGGTCGAAATGGAGTTTGAAACCGCTCAGTCCAAGCTGCAGTGGCAAGCAGTGAGACATTTTGTTACAGTGCTGCTTTAGTGGGTGTCACAATTAGTGCTGCAGCCCACTAGCAGCATTTCATTTGAGCATATACTAAGGTTTTATGAGCAGATGAAATGTGCCAGGTGTATACCAGTTTTAACATGCTTAAAGTGGGGAGAACAAGCACTTAAACACTGGTTATCAGGGAGAAGGTGAACAGAGTACTACAGCCAATAAATCTGCACCAACACCGAGAGTGGTGTTCATGACTTCTTTTGTGACCTTTTTGCACTTCGGGCAAGTGTGCAAGTCTCAACTTTGCAATTTGTATCGGCATTGCTCTCAGCTGGTCTCAGACTGGTTGTCTCTGATGTTGAGATTGAGCACTCAGATCCGTTGGGTGTTGGCTGCTTAGACTGCTTTTGTTTTGCACCCTTTGTGGTGCTGGTGGTTTTTTGGAAGGGTGTGTGGTTCTGGGTTTGAATAACCCCATGTTCGGGCCATGGTGCCTATGTGGACTCAATCACTAATCCTGCAGTATGCTGAGGGTAGGGTGTTGGTACCTTTTGTGATGATCCTGCTCTTTCCACTCTGTGGTCCTTATTTGTTTTGCCTATACAGTGGGGCTTCCCCTGATGGTCCAGTAGGCTGTTTCTCTGTTGGGAACTCTTCTTGGGACTGTGGGTGGCTCTCCTAGGGGTCTGTCAGTCCTGGTACCTTTGGGCATGGAATAATCTGGATGTACTTCCTGTAATTGGTGTTCCATTTCTTGTTAGAGCTGTTAACTTAACCCTCCATATTGGTGGTGGGTTGTGGTTGTGCACTCCTCTGTGCTCATGGGACTGTGGGTGGCTCTCCTAGGGGTCTGTCAGTCCTGGTACCTTTGGGCATGGAATAATCTGGATGTACTTCCTGTAATTGGTGTTCCATTTCTTGTTAGAGCTGTTAACTTAACCCTCCATATTGGTGGTGGGTTGTGGTTGTGCACTCCTCTGTGCTCAGTGCTTAATCTGTAAAGGAATAAGTGCCAGAACCAAATGTTTTGCTCTGCAGCCCACAACTGGTGCTAGTCCTGATTCTTGCTCTCATCTCTTTAACCCCATACTTTCAGCCCTGTTCTCTCACTCTTGTAGGCTCTTGTTCAGCTCAGCTTTCTCACTCATTTTCTGGCTTTCTCATCATGTTTCTTTCAATCTTTTGTGATTTTTTTTGTTCTTGCTCCAGATCAAAGTCTTTTTTGCAGAAATAAGTGCTGATCCCGAAAAGTGAGCCCTGTGGGCTCGCCCTCCAACCACTGGCACAAATTTAGCACTGTCTGTCCCTTGTATTCGTCTTGAAAGTTCATCTGCCTGGGTTATAGTGATGAGCACTGGTCAATAACTTTGGCCGCTTATGTAGAAAATCCACCATTTTTGCGTGGTTACCCCAGATCTTTTGCTGAATCCTATATATTGGCGGGTATAGAACTCTGTGCTTTATCCTCGCTAACCAGTAGTAACATGTTTGTGCTCCCCCTTTTAACATGGTCGAATCGTCATACTCCTAATTGATATATTTAATTTGCTTATAAGTCTTTAGTGTATGGTCTAAAATGTATCCAGTGTCTGGAAGGTAAATGCCACTAGCAAAGTGCAGCACCTATTGTGCCAACCACTACAGTAGCAGTGGAAACATTGCTTCAGGCCTACCACTGTCACTTTACTGTAACAAAGTAAAACATGCAATGAGACCTGTGAAGGTAAAACTTTGACATGTATAAACCTTCGTTTTAAATATTAATAAGTGACCCCATGTGGGCCTTGTAGCGAAAACGCAGAGTGCATCGTATTTAAAATTAGGACAAGAAGAAATTTAATGTTGCTGTCCTTACAGCGGGTTTTGCACCCAAAAGCTATTTTCACTTTGGCCAATCTAGCGCTCCTCCATAGAATATGCAGAGTGGGATCTTAGCATCCCTTTTAATGCTACAATTTCAAATCTTGCTTGGGTGTCAAATCCTGATTGGCAGGTCTGCTGAATTCACATACAACACCTGGGGCCAACTTGAAAGGGATGAGAACAGGATACCAAGACAATTCTGTGAATCCACGGTCTTGTTTTCTGAAGGACTCTGATATTGTCCTACCAGACATCTGTCTCTGGGTTTATTATGGGTACAGAGGCTGCCTCAAGCTGGATTTTCATAGTATGCTCACACATTCACTGCCAGCACTCAGATCCTGAGTTGAGTGTAGCGGAAGTCTTTTGAATCTTGAAAATGCACAAAGTGGTTAGGCTTAGCCCTGGAAACTTTCACTCCAGTGGTTAGGGCATGCACAGGAGTCATTTCCAGCCACTAGCTAGTGCCAGATATGAATATGGCACTGTGAGGCACAGAACACTTGTTGATTCAGCAGAAGATCAGAAGAGAACTGGTCATGTGACACTGGATCTGGACTGGACCCAGCTGGCGGCCTCTGCCTGACTCCCCATGGGTCTTTGAGGGCTTGACTGAAGTGTACTCCTATGGAGGATTGGGACATACATTATTAGGGGCCTGATTTAGATCTTGGCAGATGGGTTAATCCGTCACAATGGTAACAGATATCTCGTCTGCCAAAATAGAAATCCCACAGAATATAATGCAATTTATATTTTGGCGGATGGGATACCCGCCACCTTTGCGATGGAGTAACCTGTCTGCCGAGATCTAAATCTGGCCCTACATCAGGAGGAACACATTTGTGCACAGGACGGATCTGGTTGGTGTATCTGATACATGCTCCATTGCGATCAACCTCAATTGGGCTTCGGGCCTGATGTACCGACCATTGACTATCAATTGTGCCTTATGCTTTTTTACTTAAACCTTTAACAATTCAAATCTCTGAATCCCCTGATTGTATTGTTGTCATTTTGTTTCCTAATTTTTACTAAAACTTTCAAATTTTGTTTGGGATTTTTTTATTGTTTAGCATTTTGACTTTCTTGCTGTTTTGGTAGTGTAGTGCCTTTGAGGGTTCACCCTCGCTATTTATACCCAAGCAACATTCCAATTTCTTACAATAGGGCTATTTGCATCTTTTCATCTGGTTCTATTGTGTTTCTTTGTCCAGTTTCATTATTTCCTCTGGGCCCTGCACTGAACTATTCTTATCTATGATTAAACATATGTGGACACTCCTTTATTTTTTGTTTGATCTGTTTATTAAAGATTTTGTTGTTGTGAACATATATAGAAAACAGTACATCATCGTAGAAAACACCATACAAAGCTAGAAGGTAAGTAACAAGTCTGAAGCATAAATTAGCTGTACCTTGGCATAGGCGCAACCGTCGAATTTGCATGTCTGAGATTGATACATGGCATTTCCCATCCATCATATACTCCCCACCCACCTTTCACATATGTGGTCACACCTTGATCAAATATTGTGCATTCTGGTCACCAGCATTTGTTTTGCCTTCTGCCTTTGAGTTTCTGATACTTGTTGGCTTGCTTTGGCACATGTGCTTGCATTCCTGTTGCCTTTTGGATTTGATTCTTCTTCCTTTGTTTTTTTAACTTTTTCTTTTGTGAATGTTCACCTTGTTTGGGGAATGATGCCAGTGGTACCGCCTGCAATCCTATAACTTCTTAATTTGTTCTGGGGCTTGCTGGCCCCTGGCATTTGTCTGAAGGTGTGCTTTCCCCTGGGTTCTTCTCTGGATCTTTTCTACTTGTTTCTCCTCATCCACAAGACTGCATCTTACTCTTATTTGAGGCTGGTCAGAGTTATATCATCTTATAGCCAGGCCCGGACTGCCTATTTATTCCCCAAAGCACTTTCCCAATGGACTAGGGCCACTGGAGTCGGCGTTTGAGGAGAAAGAGAGAGACACAGCTGGAATTCCCCCCAGTTTTTACAGTTCCCCAGGTAAATACAGTAGGCGCAGCGGTCAGTTTACATGACAGAAAGGATTACAAGGAAAGGAGAGATAATATGAAGGGAGTTGGGCTGGTTTGACTTTTTGTGACAGGACTGCTTTTATTTTACAGTCCTGCTTGTAGATGTCTGCTATCCCTGTTTCTGAGATTCCACTTTGGTTTACCTTTATTACCTGCCTCCTGTTGATGTGTCCCACCTCTCATTTGGCATTGCTGTTTCTGATCCTCTACCCCATATCTGTGGTGGAGGCATTGGGTGGATGTCACCTGTGGCCTCATTTTTACTTGGGCTAGGGTGAGCTATGATTTGTAGTGGGGACTACTGCCCTTTGGTCCTACAAATCTTATTTGATTAATTTATTGAATGTAATAAACCTGTTTTTAGGCTGCACGTCTTATCTAATTCTCAAATCAATTTACTCAACGATTTCCATTCAAAACTGACTTTTTAAAGGGTCAGGATCTCAAGAGGACTTCAATGGATTGAGAAGCATAAAACTGCCTTTTAATCACCCTTGACACCTTCCCATCTCTTTAAACTGGCCTTTTCTGTCTTTAAACTGCCTCTTTCATTGTAGAAGTGATCAGAATTAGATGACACTATTGGCTTGTGTAGTAGTTCTTAACCTGTGGTCCTGGGATCCTTGGGGGTCCGCGAAACCTACTCAGTGGGTCTGCAACTGTTCAGAGGCATAAATATTAGCAGATTAATAAAGCGTTGATAAATAAAGAAGAAAAATGTACATTTGAAAACTTAAAAAAATTCTGTATATGTAAAGGAATTTAAAAATGGAGGTAAAAAATTAAGTGGGTATCCTCAGGTTGATTTGTTGGGAGCAGTGTAAGTGCATCAAACCAAATATAGTATGGACAATCAGTGGCCTTAAGGACTGTATATAAAAATGCTCTCTCTCTCTCTATTGCTGTGTTTTGTGAATTACTGGAGTGTACTGCACACTTTGCTTTTGTATTTTTTGTCTTATGTTTATTTTCTGTTTATTTTACATAACATGAAAAATCAGAATCAAAAATTACCGTTTTGATTTATTTTATATTTGTGAATTAAAGCAAACATTTAATAATTTGTGTTTTTTTATGAATGCTTGTTTCTGTATTTTTTGTATATTGTTGTAAAGATCAGATGATAAAAAATGCTTAGGTCGAGGTCCCTGGCTTCCAGTGGTGAATTGGTGGGGCAACCCTGGTTACCAGTAATGATTCCGTGGGGGATCCAAAGAAGTGAAAAGTTTAAGAACCACTGGCACATAATTATTATCAGAAGTCCTTCACTGAGGTGAGTACCATACAACTGAAACAACTTTTCCTCAGTAAGGAGTTGGAATCCAACAGCTGCAAATTGAAAGTGTACTTGCTAGAGTCATGTGTTACTGTTAAATTTATTTTTTTTACAAGAATTTTTGTTTCCGTTTTACAAATAGTTTATTAGACAACAGATTTCCATTTAAATAATTAACACATCTTAAAACCTCACACCCCATATATTAAATGTAGATAAAATTCACAATGAACATATGTAATAACAACATATCTTACCAACAGTCCTCTTGTGGGGATATTGCATTGACTGGTATGTTACATACTTTACAAATGAGTCAATTGTAAGCAACATTTTAACTTTCCAATGGAGAAAGGATGGTGCATTCTTCTATTGTTGACTTCCAGACATATTTCAAAAAGAGGTGCCATAAATATACCATTCATGCTCTCCAAAATGTAGGGCAGAATTACATATGAGCTATGATCAAAACGCATTACAAATATTTTGTTCTAATTGCAGCCTTCTTTATAAAGTTTAGTTGTTCTCCGGTAGAAGCTAAGAGCAACACCACTGGAGTAAAGCTACACATAATAGTAGAAAAGAAGTACACCGGGACAAGTAGGTTGTTCTGTAGTTGTTCGTTGTACATCAAATTCAGGATCAAGTTAAATACTAGATGTGAAATGAGGTTGGAAACTCAAATCTTCTCTTGATTTCGCCAAACTGTATCTGAGGTTATACGTGATCATGATAGAGAAACATTTGTTCTGCACGGCCAATTCGTGTTTCGCCCCCTGACGCCCGTGTGGCAGGGCTTTCTCAGGGCGTAAGGTCACAGGGTAAGAGATTGTCAAACCCTTTTGTTCTTCTAATAAAGGTCTATACCGTTCTATTGTCAAGAAGATATATATTCACTCGAGTCTGTGTGAGATAGGTTCTATAAAAGGGTGGTTTGATTCAAGTGTTCACAAAGCTTCCTTGTCCATTTCGGTCAGCCAATCGCCATGATCGTGTGTAACCTCAAATACATTTTGGAGAAATCAAGAGAAGTTACGAATTTTCAACCTCATTTCACATCTAGTACTTAACTTGATCTTCAATTTGATTTACAATGTACAACTGCAGAACAACCTACTTGTCCTGGTGCACTTGTTTTGTTTCTGAATCAATGGGTAAGTGGCTTCCTATTTCCATGGACAAGGGGTACCTGAATTGTCCACATTGATAAACAGGCTGACAAAAAAACTGGGCCATTACCCCTTTTAGATTTTGCATTAACTTAATAGTAGATGGTGGCAAATTTCTCTACTTGGGACAACATTTAAATTTCACTGTATTCCAGCAAAATTGTACTTTGCAAAAGAGAACATCATCTTGAATTATTATTTTCCAAGTAACTAATGTCTGCGGCGTGAGACCTAGCCTCTGGCACTGCTTTTGCTTGCGCTTGTGAATTAAAATGCTTTTGTAGTTACAGAATATGGGGCAATGCATAGCTGCCTAGTTTTTATTTGCATATATGTGACATTCCAAGGTTTTCAGTGTTTCTAGTTGTGACATTTTAAGTAATTATGTGTGACACCTTGAATGACAATTTGTTGCAAGAAAGAAAATGAAAGTAGTTCCATTCTTTTAAAGAGATAAAAGTAAAAAAAGGCACAACTTGAGCATCATAATATCTAGAAAAGGCCTTGAGACTACAACAGTGCACCTGAAGTGTCTGTGAAAGTTCATTTTCCTTCTTATGAGAGAAAAATATCAAATATTGCAGATTGTTTTAACTGACCTTTGTAAGAGTTAAAGATGTCAGTGATGACTAATGTAGGAAACTATCAGCCTGTACCCTGGACCAGACTGATGTAAACTAATGGAGTAGTGTGTGAGGCCAGTACAGGAAACGCCAAATGAATCCTGTCACAAGGACAGGGGACAGCTACTTTTAATGTTTCTGTGTAACACTTTCATGCCATGTGGAGAAGAGGGTGGGAGACAGCTACTTTTGGTTTTACAGTGTTATAGGTTTTTAGAAGTCACCATCCTTAACCCAGGCTAGGGTCTCCATAATATTCCGCCTCTCCTGTACCCAGCTCACACTGTTCCTGCTGAAACAAGACTCCGTTGCAGCGCCTCATCCCAAACAATAAAAGTGGAAGGATAACAAGTGACAAAGGCATTTTAGCACTGTGATGTGAACACAGCACTAAAATGCTTTATATTATCATGTGAAGCATGGTACTTAGCACAATGTTTGTAAATGCTTTGCAGATTTTGTAACAAAACTCTTTTAGTTTGTGTCAAGTTGGACTTACCGTTAAACAGTGCCTGATAGCACAGGTTGGTGACACACCACATAGGTTCTTCAACCAATGGATTAAGACAATTCAAGCCCCAATAGTTGAGCTTCCTCAGCCCAAGATCTAAGATACAGGGGTTAGCTTCACGGGGGCTGTGTTATTCTTATTTCATCAAATGATTTTTTTAACATGTATATTACATGATAATCTATTCTACTAAGGTTTGCCATAACCCTTTTTTAAAAAAAAAAAATACCTATTTATTGAAAGGTAAACAACACTTGAACATTCTAAGTGCAGTCATAGCCCATTGGTAGCTGCACCTTGCAGGGTCAAGGTCTGTGACTCCTACAGACAGAATGTGTTTGTTAACAGAGCAAAACGTGTTCTTCTAAACCCCTACCTTCTTAACTACCAAATAACCAAACGGTAGAATGCATTTTTTCAATTAATGCTTTAATGAACATTTCCATTTACAAAAAACACATGTACAATGACATCAAGATAATGTGTATTTGTAAAGCACACGTTCTCGCAAGGGTATCTTGGCTCTGAACAACAGATGTTTATTGTTATTTATTGTTATCCAACTTAATGATACTCATTTTATCGACCTCAGAAGGATGAAAGGCTGAGTGGCACTGCCGGTATTTGAACCTGTGACTATGAGGTCGAACACAGGCCCCTACAGTGGGCGCAAAAGTCTACTAACTCACCAGACCCGGCTGTGGGTCACTACCACTTATGAGTGTGTGAATGGGACCCGGCTTAAAATCATTGAACCCTCTAGTGGCCCGCCCTCGAACAATGGTCATGACTGCAAAATATTATTGGCGGGTTTGCATATGTAGGAAGTGTTTTATTTGTGGAGTTGTGAGCGAAGGTATTTAACAAGGCCTATAGCCCGTACAGAACATGTTGGGCAAGTGATTATAACCTGGAGTCAACCTGGCAGGGGATGTACTGGCAGAGTAAGGGCACCATTGGTCTGAATGCAAGCAAGGAATATAGGACCCCATGCCTTCACACTGAAAAACTGGGAAGAAGCAGCCTCATTATACCCCCTGGCTCTGGTGCCACTGCACCTGCTGCACTTGTGATAGCTATGGCCAATGGAGCTGGAACTAGGGCTGCAGTAGGCGCTGCGGTACATCCACCTAGTCTAAAAAGGTTTCGGAGGGGAATGAGTTACAAGGCGAAGTTTCTTTTCTTTCTGCACTCGTAAGACGGTCAAAGTTTGAATTAAATTAAGTAGAGAACAGCTGCCTGTTACAAATTACATTTACATTTCTCAGCATGTAGACCGATACATGTCTTTCAATTAAAGGCATTTTCTTATAATTGGCACATTCTATCTTGATATTTGTTACCAAGCAGCATATATTTTAATTGAAGGAATGAATATATATTTTTGTTGCTGTTATTTAGCTTTGATGTACTTTATACTAAAGTTAGGGGACATTAACATATATTAGAACATTGGAATGTTGGGAGCTCCATTGCAGACAATGGAGTGCTCCCTGCTTCTACGGGCCGGTAAATGCCCGCAGAGCAACATTCCAATGTTCTACAAAGGCTTCTCGAAGTTCGAGGGGATTTATATCCCCTCGAGCTTCGAGAACCCTTTGTTTAATTTATTAGAACATTCTGCCCTCTAGTGGCAGAATGTTCTAATAGCCTTATAGCTCTTTGTAGCAGGGCTATACGGCTATTAAAGTCTCGCTGTTTCGTTAAAGTCCCTCGCCTTTGGCTTGGGCCTTTAACGATTCAGCAGGCATTTAATAGCCGGTATAGCCCGCTACGGCGAGCTATAAGGCTATTAAAGGCCCTCTCCAGCGTTAAAGGCCCGATCCGAAGGCGAGGGCCTTTAACAAGGGCGAGGGACTTTAATAGCTGGTATAGCCCAGCTACAAAGGGCTAGAAGGCTATTAGAACATTCTGCCACTAGAGGGCAGAATGTTCTAACAAAAAAGAACAAAGCCTTATGGGAGCGTGAGGGGATTGGAATCCCCTCAGGCTCTCTGAAGCCTTTGTTCACAGCCAGAGCTGTGAACACAGAAACATTGGAATGTTGGAGTTCCAGGCTTATATCAGCCATTATAAGCCCAGAGCACTCCATTGTTTTCGATGGAGCTTCCAACCTTCCAATGTTCTAATATGTGATAAGCTCCAGCCTAAATCTACTTCTATACATGACCAAGCCATATTGCACCCCATTTAAACCATCTTTTTCTCACAATGTTTAGGACATGCATCTTTGTTTAAGAATATTGCAAAAAAAATTACCCATGCTGTGGAAGTGAGAGGGCTGGTTCATTCACTACACTCGGTAATTCAGGAAACAGGTATTTTTCAAAATTGTTATGAGTCTTATGAGTGAGTGAACAGTGGTTTCTTCCAGGAAGGGATGCCTTCCTACTCATGTGAGTGATACAGAGACGGTAAAATGTATACTTTAATAAGCAGTGGTTCTGTATATTACATGGGATACATCGCCATCTAGTGTTAGAAGTGAAAACTGAGTGGAAGACGAAATGTGCTATGTGTATTAATTGTCTTTTCAAATGGGAAGATATATAGGGGCATTTTTAAAAGTCTCTTGCGCCACCGGTGCGTCACTTCTTGTGATGCACCGGCAGCCCAGTGTGGTGCTCCATATTTACAAGGACATGTAAAGCTACCCTGCGTGGCTTTTCGTTGCCTTGTAAGTACGGCCCCTTTTTACTCAACGCTTTGTGTGAAAGGGGTGTTCCATGCGTGTTGCTGTGGGTGTTCCCGCCCAACACCCATGGATTCTGCCCCATTCCCATATTTACAACATTTCATAAACCTGGGAATGCGTCAGATCCTGCTCCCCTGGTGTAAGGAGGCGCAACGAGGAGACATATTTGTATTAAGCTTGTTTTTTCTTCCTTCGATGGGTGCCACATTCTGCAGCACACACACCCTAGTATTCCACGCAAAGAAAAGCGACGCAAATTTAGTTGCAATAGCTTTGTTTGGAATCCTAGTGATGCCTGCACTGTATGCTACAATATTTTCATTTGTGATACATGTAAGGTTCATGACTATTATGCATATTAAGGCATCGCACGTGTGGAGCATGCATCTGTATACGTGGTAGAATGCAAACCTACCCAATAGGCAACTGTGTGCTGTACAGTGTCAAAGACAAAGATACAGCCGACAATGAATTGAGTAGTTGCTGCATTCTGGAAGCAGGAGTGTCCTGTTACTGCTTCGGGATACAGGAGTGACCTGTTACTGCATCCGGATGCAGGAGTGACCTGTTACTGCATCCGGATGCAGGCGTGACCTGTTACTGCATTGGGGTGCAGGAGTAACCTGTTACTGCATCCGGATGCAGGAGTGACCTGTTACTGCATCGGGATGCAGGAGTGACCTGTTACTGCATCGGGATGCAGGAGTGAACTGTTACTGCATCGGGATGCAGGAGTGAACTGTTACTGCATCGGGATGCAGGAGTGAACTGTTACTGCATCGGGATGCAGGAGTAACCTGTTACTGCATCGAGATACAGGAGTGACCCGTTACTGCATCCGGATGCAGGAGTGACCTGTTACTGCATCCGGATGCAGGAGTGACCTGTTACTGCATCCGGATGCAGGAGTGACCTGTTACTGCATCCGGATGCAGGAGTGACCTGTTACTGCATCGGGATGCAGGAGTGACCTGTTACTGCATCGGGATGCAGGAGTGACCTGTTACTGCATCGAGATACAGGAGTGACCTGTTACTGCATCGGGATGCACTGCTCTATAAACAGGTTGGTCTTCAGCGTTTTCCCAAATTGAGCAGGGTTGGGTGATATTGAAGGACACAAGGCTGCTTTTCCAAATCATGGGTGGATAAATTAGAGTGCCTGTTGCAATGTAGTTTTCCTTTTTCGTACTTCTGTGCCTCCCAGTCTGGTGCTGTTCTGGACGAGTCATCACAGAGAGGATATTCATTGGGAGAACTTGTCATGCAGCTATGCAGCCAGCAGCGCCAGTGGCTGCCATCTATACAGGGGTGATGTGGTCATATTCCGTCAGGCCTAGGATGAGAGGTGCTGCAGTGTGTAAAATGCGCTCAAGAGTACCAGCGTAGAGTCTGGTAGGCTGTGGAGCAGGGCATTGCGACATCCTGATGAAAGAATACTGGGGCTTTAACAGCAGGTCTGATATCGCTTTATGGGGACTGGTTTCACGTTCTTGGTCGGCGCTGAGCTTCAGGTAGGTGCTGGATGCCAGGCTTGGATGAGCGGCAGGTAGTGTTTGAGGTGTTCAACGTCTGAACTTGAGTAGAGTTGGGTGCTGCCTGCATATTGATGAATGTTGGTACTATTATCGAAGACTAGAGACCGGAAGGCTCATTCAGATGCTGAAGATGAGACTGTGGAGAATATAAAACTGGGCAGGATTCTGATATTCTGTGACCTTAAGGTGCCAATTTGAGTGAACTAGATTTAATTGTATAATAAGGAGAACTAGTGAAGGACATTACCAGTGAATCCTATTCACCCTTTATGGTGTAAATGTGGGTGATGTGGTCAACGGTGTTTAACCGGTTGACCCCGTTGCGAATTCCGCAGTGGTGCAGGCATTTTAGTCAGTGGGCGGGGTTTGGACGCCCCCGGCCGTGTTCCGCACACGGCCACCGTCACATGGGACGGCCAGGGGCCGTCCTCAGCAACAAACTGGTTAAGGTAGCTGAGAGGTCCAGCAATACTAGGAGGCAGGGATCACCTTTACCTGAGGTCAAGAAGGCGACTTCTTCGATTTACAAGATAGCTCTAGCTGTGCGGCAATATGATCTGAAGCCAGATTGGTAGTCAGGGAGGAGGTGACCGGCCTGTTGTGGTTTGGAGTTGAGCGTACACTGCTTTTTCAATGATCCTGGAGAGCAGGTGAGGTGAGTGATGCACCAGTAATTAGCGAAGCCATCAGGGTCTAGGGTGGGTTTCTTATGAAGTGGGATGATCTGGCCTTCCTAGAGATCTTACGGGAAGAAGCCTTGAGTGCGGAGTTGTACGCAGCGGTGAGTAGGGGTGAGAGTACTTCTCCAGGGAGGCTTTTGGTGGAGAAAGAGGATCAGATGTCATCCTCATGTGAGGCAGGTTTGAGGAAGTTGAGTGAGTCAGAAAGGCCAGCTCGAGTTACGTCTTTGAAAAATGACTATAGAGGGATGGCGGGTTTAAGACAAAAAATAAGCATGACATATATGATATGGTGTTGTCTTTTCACTGAAATAGAGGCTGCTGGCATTACCTGTTTGCCTCTGAGGTATTTGTTGTTGGCATGTTCTTTGGGTTGCAGAAAGTGTCAGCGTATATTGTGTTAGTCACAGAGGGCCTCATTTATGAGAAATGACGCATCGCTGCATGAAATCAGTGATGCGTCACTTCTCAGTGCGCGCGACATTCCTGATGAGTCATATTTAATGTATGACGCATCACAAAAAGTGACGCACCGGTGGCGTAAAAGTGACGCACAGCCTCATAAATGAGGCCCAGAGAGTTCATATAGTGCTCACCCTTCAAAGATATTTATAAAAGGGTTACACCATGTGAAGCCCCTTCCTACAGTATTTGCCACAGCTTTTGGGTTAACAAAGTTTATTTGAGTTGTGAGCATTGGAATACTTGATGGGTCCACTAACACAACTGCTGGCCAATCAAAATGATCTAAGGGAGAAGATCAACAATGGGGCAGAACCAGAGCTTCTCAATACAGCTTTTAAAACACTTGTTGTGTTGTCGTGGGCTCTGACAGGCAACTGTTCTATGAAGCCAGACCTAAAAATCACTAGTCGAAGATTTACACAGGCCCCATCTGCAGAGTGCTCAGACTTGCAGAAGAATGTTCTTTCTCCTCCATCATGAAACGCCCCTCTCCTGTCACTGCTAAAACAGAATGAACATGGTGTGGGAGTTCATTGTTAACAAGTAGCCCTCATAACAGCTGTAAACTGGTGAAGGCTGCAGGTGTGAGGGCGAGGAAGGGTGCCTCTGGGGGGCTTGAGTCACCACTTTCCACCCTGATGTGAAATCCGAGCCTCACAATAGCTGAGAGGTCAGCCTCCCCATTTGACACTCTTCCGGCACACTTCACACACAACTCAACGCCCATGGTTGATGACAAAAAGCGCCCAGAGGCTGCTCAGAAGAGCTAAGGGGCATATTTACGAGGAAGTGGCGGAGCACTGTATTAGCCACCCTGGCTTAACACCACCCTCCGCCACTTCCAAAATGCGGGGCTGCACCGTATTTACAAGGCTATGGTGCAGCCCTGAGTTTCCCCCGGCACTTGCGCTCATCTTAACTGCCTAGTGCCAACGCAGACACCCTAGCACCATAGTGCAAGGGCGCCTGCATTGTAGGGGAAGATTGTTTATGTTTAAACAATCTGAAATGGCATTTTGAAACTTCTATGTGCGTTGCCTAATGTAGCACACATAGAAGTTGCAAAACATAATTTTTTTATTGATTGTGTATGTGCAGCTTCCTGCACACAAACAAACAATGGCCTTTTGCTGTTTCTATGTGTGCTGGGCAACGCAGCGCACATAGAAACAGCAAAAATGAGGAGAAATTAAACATTTCTCCTCATTGCGCCTGTTTAAGACCAGATTTTCCCTGGTCTTGATTTTGGCGCTGCCCCATTTTTACGCCACCCTTGTAAATATGAGGCAGCATCAAAATCAATGGGTGTTGCGGTGGAACGCCCACTGAAACACCCATTTCCCTCCCCTTTCACACTAAGTATAGCGTGAAAGGGTGCCTTATCTACAAGGCAGTGTTAAACCAGATTAAGTGGCTTAACGCTGCCTTCTAAATAAGGTGAAGCTCGTATCGCCGCCACAACGTCACTAAAAGTGATGTTTTGGTGGCGATAGGGGCATGTAAATACGCCCCTAAGTGTGTTGTCTCCCTGGATTTTCCAACAGGCAGCCAAGAGATTAACTCAAAACTACCAGAAAATAAGTACATTGTCAAACCCAATAGGTATGCCCTTAGTAATGCACACAAGCAGGCAGTCATTCGTCATGCACACACAAATATAAAATGCATGTGCAGACATATGCACATACACACATCTCATCAAAAAGTAAATGAAAGGGAAGTTAATGTTGCCGGGTGAGTCAGTAGTGACTACAACACAAAACCTAAAATGGCATAAAAAATCCCCCACCATAGTAACGCCCTTAATTCTCAAATTCATTTTTGCGAAAAGTAGAAATGAGATATGAAGGCGAGGCGTGCGCCGGTACCTTTCCATTTTAATAATTGCTGCTATTTTTATTTCCAATTGCTGCTAAAAATTATTCAGGGAGGAATTTTTTTAAGTGTTTTACTGATACAATTGTTACTCTGGGTGGATGTCAGGGGCTGTTTTTAATAGTATGCAGTGGCCGTGTTCAGAGCCACTCCTTTGTTGCCATCCAAAAGACCACAGCCGCCATTTTGGAACAGCGGTCTAGTCGTTCAGCCTCCTTCCGGCTCGGTCCTTAAAGCACACCGCAGAACAGATGCGTGCTGCAGATGCGCAACAGGCAAGCTTGTCTGCGTCCCCTTCCACGTCCGGTCTCCTAACTATATCTGTTGCTCCTAATGCATCTCCCCTGGCAAAGCTATGGATAGAACCCACCTTGTCTGCATTCCCTGCACTTAACTATGGAGTCTACCCTAAAATTGATCAAATCAGGATCACCGATGGATCCAGCTCCTCCCAATATCTTAGGTCAGGGTAGCAACGCCCTCTTTCCCTTTCTTATGGAAATCCTTAAACACTCACTGGCAAGTGGAAATATTCCACCAACTGGAAACATAGCATAGTAAAACTGCTATTTAAAAAAACCATGGCTAATCCTCTACTGGCAGAAAGCTTTGGACCCATCTCCCTACTACCGGTAGCAAGCAAATTATTGGAAAAATATGTAAATAAATATCTCTCCAACTTCTGAAAACTCACAATATTCTCCAGGTTTCAGGCCGGGAAGTAACACGGAGACCGCTCTGTTTGTTGCCACCGAGGAACTCCATTCAAATCCGGACCAAGTTGGTTCAATGGCGAAAAAGTGGAAGTACTTGTGGTTGGTAACAACATGTCAAGATGGATGGAGTTGTCATGACCAGAACATCTAGGAGGGATACCTAAGCCTGCCCAGACATAAAAAGTCTGGGTTTTTAGATCAATGAATTAATCACCCTGGAAGCACAGGCGCAAAAGCAGGCTGGGCCTTGTTTGGGCATTCTAAGAACCCTCAAAAAATTCATGAACATGCTACCACTAATCACCAGGAGGGTGGTAGTGCAGGGATTATTCAGCTCGCGTCTTGACTATGGACATGCCCTTTATTTAGGAAGTCCAAAGTATGTTAACCTGTTGCGTGCTAATGACGAGCTCAGCTCGTCATGAGGCACGGTTGAGCTGCACTCATGAGAAGCTGAGCTCGTCACGGCCGTTGGAACGTTCGCACACGGGGATAATTTCCCCGCTGCGCTGAACATTCCAAAACAGGTGTGGCCGTGAAGAGCCCAGCTCGTCATGAGTGCAGCTCCACTGAGCCTCATGACGAGCTGAGCTCGTCATGAGCACGGCGGCGCCCCGCGCGGCCCCCTCCCCGCGCACAGCAGGAAAAAACGCCCCGCAGGGAAGGGGTTAAGAAAAGACTTCAAGTGGTCCAGAATGTTGTGGCTAGAATTCTTCATAAAATCCCCAAACACCAATCAGCCAGTCCTGCCCTGGCAGCCAGTTAAAAAGAGCATTCATTTTATGGTGCTCTGCATCACTCACCAAGTTGTACATGGGTATAGCCCACTCCTCATCCAGAAATTAGTCACTCCCTATGTTCCATTGAGGTTCTTTAATTTTGACTTCATCTTACATTTCAAGTCAAAGCACACTTTGTTCGATTTAAAAAAAATCATAAAAGCCACATGCAATACATATACATTAAAATCACAGTTCATTTATGTACAAAATCGGTGAATGCCATAATTACTGCATCTTGTTTGGCTCATGAAATTAAAATCTGTTAAAACGATACCATATTTACAATTAAACGTTCAGTGGCACACGTTTATTCCTAGTTCTGAAAGCTTCCGCTAGAAAGCTGGCAACGCTAAATGTAATGTAAATATTGCCTAACATCTGGAGGTAGATTAATGCGGGTCTGACTTGAATAAAGCCAGCCTCCCTCAAAACAGGTAACAGGTGTTTTTTCCTGGCGGCAGTATAAAACCCACAAAACATCATAAAGTGCATGGTATCTTGCTTTGAAAAATTATCACACTCACAAGGAGGGGCATCTTCTGAATTGTCCCATGATGGGCAACAGCCTAAAGAGAATTGAATCAAATTAAACCTGAATCTTACTAATAGGAATCTATGAAGAGGTCTTGTAACATATTTCAGATATGGTTCCAGGGAGGGAGTAGTGATTAACATAGAGTATGCTCTTACAGATGGTTTCATTATTTCCTTCTCCTCTCTATTAAGACGGACTCTCTCCATAAAATGGACCTTTATCCACTTTACATCTTCTCTCCTGATATTAGATGGAGATGAAAAAAATTCCGGTCTACCTAAAGCAGAAAATGTGTTTTTTAAATATTTCAGCCAAGGTATTTTCATGGCATGGTCCAAAGAAGTGACATCCTCCAGAATAAGATGGTTCAAAGTTAACTCTGGATTTAGCCATGTCTTTGCCCAGAATAGGAGGGGTGCCAGGTTCAATTTGTCTGCAATGTAAGGCAAACCCTCTTCCTCGTGGATGGAAAAGGTAGGGGTCGATTTGGGGACTGAGAGCAGTTGTCTGATTATCCCATTTTCTATTCTTTTGATTTTGTCTTGGGTAGCGTTTCCCCACAAGGCGGCCCCATAGGTACCAATGGGAATACACTTGGTGTTATAAACCTTTAACAACGCTTCCATAGGCCTAGCCCCCAACCTTTTTGTAAAACCGAACAGTGCAGATGTCGAACGGGCCAAGGATAAACTCTTCACCTTTATCTGAGGGGCCCAAGACCCCCTTTCATCAAAGAGGACCCCCAGATAAGGGAAGACCGGAACCCTTGAAACCACCTCACCCTTACATATAAAGGTTTTAGTTCCAAACTTTCCTATCTGTTTACCCACTATCATAGAATGAGATTTTTTAGCATTTACCTTCAGGTCAAGGTTTTCCATAAAGGAACCAAAACGATCCAACAATGTCTGTAGACCGATACCTGTGCGGGCAATCAGTACGTCATCGTCCGCGTATAGGAGGGCCGGAACCTGCAGTCCTCATACACGCGGAGCGTCTACCCCCCTCCTCCAGATGTTTTCCCAACCCATTTATGTAAATGGTGAAAAGGAGGGGGGCCAGGATACACCCTTGGCGGACCCCTTTCTCTGACCTGAAAGTATCCGTACACCTCCCCTCATTTGTGACCCTAACCTTCGCAAATAGCTCCTGATGTAAAGAGGCCATAAAAGTGACCAGGGAAGGATAAATCCCCATCTCAAGAAGGATTAACCACAATTTGGACCTATTCACCAAATCGAAGGCCGAGGAGAGGTCCATGAAGGCCAGATAAAGAGACCCCTACCCGGCCACCGCATATTTGGCAATTAATAGGTGCAAATTCAAACATTGGTCCAGGGTACCTCGTTTCTCTCTGAACCCGTATTGTATGTTTGAAAGCCCCCCACAGACCTCCAGATTTCCACTAAGTTTGGACAATAAGACTCTGCCTAAAATTTTGATGGCCGAGTCAAGGAGGGAAATTGGTCTGTAACACCCCGGGTCCTCACGTTGTCCCTTTTTAAAGATTGGCACTATAATGGAGGTTGCCCAGGTATTGGGGAATACGTTGTCATTTGCTGCCCTAAAAACTTTGGTTAGTACCTGAGACCAAATTATCGGAGAATGTCTATATAGGTCTGCAGGTACGCCATCGGCGTCCGGCGCCTTGTTTTGTGAGGTCTCCAAAATGGCCTTCAACACCTCCTCCTCGGAAAACTCTACCAGGGGAACACCCGAGCAACCAATTGGCCGCGCCTGGCTGTACTATTCTTATCGCCATAGACGTCTTTGAAATGAAGGACCCACCTCTCATCCGGAATGACGCAGTCGGTGACTGGGTTATGTGTCCCGACAAAAAATGGGTGAATTATGATCTCCCAAAATTTCTTGCTGTCTCGCAAGACGTCAATAGAGAGAAGTTTGTCCCACGCTTCACTTTTAATTACATCTTTTCTCCCCTTTAAGGTCAGTTTATATTCCCTCCTCAAGTTGGCAATGAGAGCCTTGTCCCTCGGTATGGCTTTTAACGCACGCTTCAATCAAGTATTTATTCGTGAACAGTCGGCGTCAAACCACTTTGGCGTACTAGGCATTCTCTTGGTGGGCTTGACTGTCAGATCCCTCAATATTTGGACACATATAGATTCAAAGGCCTGTATGATTGTACGATTGGAGGCCTCTTGATTTAGGCATGTCTCTATGTCTTCCTCGATTTTAGGCAATAAAGTTGCCATAAAATCATCTGGGATCACCTTGCCCCACTTGAGCCGCCTACCCTGATCAGTAGGCACAAGTACCGCCTGCACATGGGGGCGGCCCAAGCCCTCACGTTTAAGGTCTCCCCAACACATCACCAATAGCACAGGGTTATGATCACTATAGGATGAGGGAATTGTCCTATAGGTTTTCACCTTGGTGTTTAGCCCAGGGGTGATAAATATATAATCGATTATGGACCCTTGAGGCGTTCCTTTATAGGTGGGGACTCTATCCCCCCCACCTGTATTGAGAGATTGATAGAGATTAAAACTGGCCAATAGTTCTTCCAGCGCTTCACCTGATTTTGTATGTTCAAAATGGGGAGTAGATACCCCTAAAAGTTCTGCGTGTTCATCTATATAACAGAGAAGGTTACATAAATGGGTATTAAAATCGCCCAACACAATGAGCTCAAAGGCAGTGTGCTTATTAAGACTGAAGTTATATAAAAAAAATTCTAGGGGTGCAATGTGATCAGTATTCATTGCCCTCTCCCAGGAATTATAAAAATTAATTAGTAGAATGGAACAGATCGGTGAAACAGTCCATTCCACAATCAAAAGATTAGAGGAGCCTGACTCTAGTTGCTTAAACGACCCCGCTAGATGTAGGGAGAAGAGGAAAATTAAACCCTCCTTAGCTCTCCCCACCGAACTGGGTGTCGCTAGTACGAAAAAGCTAGCAAAACCATCTAGCCAGATGTTTTCTGAGGTTTCCCAGGATTCTTGAATTGCTATCACATCAAAGGTAGAGATAAAATTGATCCATAGCGGATCTTCCCTTTTAGCTCTCAGGCCTGCAACATTCCAACTAAGGAATTTGCATAATGCTTTGTCCTCCTCCTGCAAACTCCCAGTTATGGGGGCGGATAGTGTGATAGTGGAATTACTAGAAACTCGGCTCAAGCCTATTAACAAGGGGCCCCAACCGTCATTCGCAGTCATCCAGACCGGAGAATACTTCAAATCTGTTAGTTGTCTCAAAGGGCGTAAAAGGCAGCAAATGGTCCATTCCCCTCGTTCCTTGCGGGTGGTCTGAACTTCTGTAGTTATTCCCATGCCCCCTGTGAGGTACGGTATTCCACCCGAATACGTTTTTTGGCATTATAGGATTGGGGGCCTGCCACATATATTGGTTGTTAAGTGTTACGGGCGGGTTGTTTAAAAGACCAGAAGGTACCCCAAAGGACATTATGGGATTCACCTGGGATCCTGGGTAGAAGTAGGTTAGATCACAAGGAACAATGGTTGAACCAGAGGACCTTGGCATCCAATTAAGGATGTGTCTGACCGCACTTGGGTCTCTAAAATTTATGATTATTAAATCACCCTCTATATCTTTCACTCGGCTCCCCAGCCAGGAGAGCCGCTGCACGTGGACAATCTCTCCATTGATGTTGCATGGGAGCGGTCTGTGCTGGCTGAGCCAGTGCATAGTTTTATTTTTTAATTGACTGAAGCCTTCCCTCTTAGAGTCTTCTAAAATAGGCACGCCCATAAGTACAACAACATAGGGGACCGCGTCAGGTGGTAGTTCGACTTGGCGGCCCCTCTGAGTTCCTGCTCTGTCTGGATGTGCCCTCCCTCCTGCCCCCTGCTTATTTCCAGCGGCAGCTGTACCAGCCCCCTTCAGGACTTCCTTAGAAATGCATTGGACGGGTTGATGAGTTAACTTGGGTGGATTCACCCCTTGATGGTTACGACTCACCGGGTTGCTAGATGAATTTGAATCCTTTTGATTTGAAGGGTAGAGGTTGGGACCACGGCTGCGGGGGGTAAGGCTGGCTTTGCTGGTACTTTTGATATACCTGCATTTTTGGTAATGGCCGTTTCTATGTCCCCCATTCGTTGCTCCAACCTCTTCAGCCTCTCTAATATGGGAGATGTAAATGCCCTGAGTAAATGTTCAATGCTGTCGAGGGAGAGAGTAGACAATTGTTCCTTGGGTGTATAATTTCTGGTAGCTATTGAACCAGATCTAGCTCCAGTCATTGTGGGGGTGTTTATTGGGGATATTGTTTCATGTGATGCCTCCTGGGCCGGGTCGATGGATAAAGTAGCGTTCATAGTGGGTGCAGATGTAACAATAACCTTTCTACCCTTTCCAAAGTCAGTGTGACTGATCTTAGCTCTTTGTTGAACCCCTCCCCTCCCCTCCTCTGTCTCTTATTTGGTGGCGGTTTAAAGACTTTAACAACTTCCCGCTTCCCAGCTTTCTTTTTCCCCACTGCCACTCGAGGATTGTCAGGTATTATTTCTATTAAAGTGCTAATATCGTTAATAATCAATGCATTATTTTCTTCAACACTATTGAGGGCAGTCAATGAAGGGGGCGTATCACGCAGAAGCGTAGGAATTCCCTGTGTAAGTAGGGGGTCCTCGCTTCCTTGTGTCAGACCTACACCCACTGGGTTATTCTGGGATAATACGACCACAGGTGCTCTGTTTTTAATAGATTCAATAGAACGGCAACGGTCAGCCCTTCGTTCCGCCAGATCACATTCCCTTTCCATGTTGGAAGCAGGTTTTCTAAAATAATTATCCAAGGTACCTTTGCTGTTTCCCCCTACGTCAGGCAACAGGTTTTTGTCATGGATAGTAGCCATGGGGACTGAGAGAGTCAGTGATGGTGGGAATATATAGCAGGACTAATATTATCTAAATTAATTACTTGGATTTCCCAAAGAGTAACCTTAAGTAATCAAAATACAAACCCCAGATAAAAACCCCTCCAACCTTGTACCCAGTTTGTGAATATTATTAGTGGGGCAACAAGGGAGGAAGACCTATAAGTTAACAATGGGTATGAAGGACTCTATGGAGTGAGACAGTAAATAAACAATTCCAATGGATAAGTGCGGTATAAGCGCATAACATGGGTGTACAATGTCAATAACGGGACAGTCTTACTTTGTTACAGTAGAGATAAAAGGGGAGACAGTAGATGTTAGAGACCTGGCCCAGCCCAGCCTCCTTGAGCCACAGAACGGCCACAAAATGGCCCGCCCTTGTCCCGGTCGCTCCCGCGCAGCGGGCTGCAATGTCAGTAATAAGGAGGGGTGGGAGGGCGGGGGCGTGGCAGCAGGGAGAGCGGGCCAGGTGCAGATGGTTAAGACCTGCAGGGACTCCTGGGATTCCGAGTCCCTGCCTCACCGCTCGCAGCCCTGCAGCTTTCTCAGCCTCCTAGTCTCTACCTCAAGCCCGGTGCATTGAAGACTCCCCTCCAAGCAGCGAAGCGGGACCTGCGAAGCGGGTCCGGCGAGCTGTAGCTGCAATGACAGGCGATGACAGGCAAGTGTAGACAAAAGGTTCCTCGTGGCGCTAAACGGCTATTCCTCTTGGCGTCCCACGGACTTTAGAAATACAGGGATCTAAATACACCTCGGGCGGGGGGCGTGGCAGCAGGGAGAGCGGGCCAGGTGCAGATGGTTTAGACCTGCAGGGACTCCTGGGATTCTGAGTCCCTGCCTCACCGCTCGCAGCCGTGCAGCTTTCACAGCCTCCTAGTCTCTACCTCAAGCCCGGTGCATTGAAGACTCCCCTCCAAGCAGCGAAGCGGGACCCGCGAAGTGGGTCCGGCGAGCTGTAGCTGCGATGACAGGCAAATGTAAACAAAAGGTTCCTCGTGGCGCTAAACTGCTATTCCTCTTGGAGTCCCCTCTTACATTTGTCATCAATTTGTGTGGCCTTTACACAGACTGCTCTATTCATGAAGTGTTTCTGCCCTTTGGACTGCAACGTGTAGAAAACCCCCCTCTGTCCTTGCTTTGAAAGCAATCTCAGACACTAGCTGGCCTAACTGCATACAGACATGTTCTGCCATTACTGATTGACTTATAAGTGCTGTAATTGATTGACTTATGGGTTGGGCAGAAACACGACGTAAGGGGGACATTCTGGTTACATGATGTTTTTCTATTGGCTAATATTTTGCAGATCTTGTATGTCCATATTAGGTATTTTGTATGCTTGCAGAAGCTAGGACTGCCCCTTTCTTTGATGCTGAGCTTGTAACTCTAAACATATAAAAGGCCTCTATGTTTTGTACTCTTTAGACTACCTCATTCGGTTGCTGCGGCTTCTGTGTGACGTGGCCTCACTTATTAAATTTAATAAAGATGTCTTTTGATATTTCAGCTTCTGTGCCAAGTTCTTTTGTATTAGTGAGACCCCTGAAAATGAAGATTTCAGTTCTTCAGATGGCGCCCAAAGTGGGGCTTCATCAGAGAAGTGACTTTCTGTGGGAGTGATCTTGTCAGGAGACAGAAAGCTACTGAGGAGAACAAGGCAGGATTCTACTAAGAAAGTACTCTGTGCACAGTGATTCTGGGGATTCTTCGTTTCTGCAGCCCAGTGTATTTCTGCTCTTCCTGATTTTGATCCTCCACATGATGTTACTCCTGACTGAGAACCTTTTTGGCGTGAGTATTAAAAAAATAACAAAGCGACCGTTAGGTCATGTAGAACTTGACAGTTAGAATTTGGATAACCTTTTGATTAGTAAAAGTAAGAGTTAAGTATAAGTGAGTCGCTCCCAGTCCTTTGGTTCTTTGGGTCTTTGATTTGGTTATCGCAATTACCAAAGCCGAGGGGTTGGTTTCTTGGTTTTTGATTTGGTTATTGCAATTACCAAAGCCGAGGGTCTCGTATATTTGCGAGTGTATTGGTAGAGATAACCCATTGAAGTTTGAAGCTAGATTAGTGAGCTATAAGATGCCTGATCTTAGCAAATTTGGAAATGTAGCTTTGGAACTTTGGAATTTGTGTTGGCCAACTTTGGATTTGTATAGGTTTGTATATACAAGTTGCAATTTGTGTAGACAGGTAATGAGGAGAATGTTCTCTATTTGGTTTAGTTGAACGGTGCACATACGAAAAGTACATTAAGCACTATTTTGATTATAATATTGTATATTTTGCAATATTTTGGGCATGCCTGTTTGAAAGCTCACATAAGAAGAATGTGTTGCTTTATTTGGAAGGTACCATGTTGTGATATGAAGTAAATTAGCCGGCTTCCCTAGCGGGAAATATCTAAATAGGTTAGATTTAAAAACATATTTCTTCCTTGGTGATTTTGTATCCCCAGGGAATTAAAATATGGACATAATACATACAAGGATCCTTTGTTCTGCGCAGTTTTATGAATGAAGATATGCAGAACGATTTTGTTTGGTGTTCTACTAGCCAAAGTTAGTGAAGTGAGTGTATTTTCGTTTTTTGGACATACATCAGTCTGTTGGGCTGTTTTTGCAGTCTTTTAGAACACTATTGAGAAGCGTTTCTTGTAAATATGACTTACAACTAGTATTTACAAATGGTTTGGTTTAAGTACAGTCTGTGGGCTGTCCTTTATTTCTGTCCTAAGTATTGGTTTGTAGGTTAAATGTGTGTTTAAATGTCTTAGTGGTTTTCCCATTAGTGCAATTTCTTTAAGTGAATAGCGTTGGCGCTATTTATGAAAATGCTTGGCTAAAAGCGCGCCGTATTGTGTGTCTTGAGTGTTTGGCCCCTTTCTGTTTGTCTGAAATGAGCTCAAATGTGTGATGGTGTTTTTTTTTAATGTTTTCAGTCTATTAAGCAAGATGTCTAAATGTTCAAAAACTAAAATGTAAATTCACATTCACTAGGAATAAAAAGCCCCCAAAAACGAAATTTGGTGTTTTGCAAAAAAAAAAAAAAACTTACAGCATTTTCTTTAGATACATTGTGTTAGGTATTAACAGGCAAACAGATCAGCTGAAGTAAATTCCTGCTGAACTCAAAATAATATAGAACACGCATTGATATGTTTTAGTTTGAAAAAGACTGCAGCTGCTCATGTTACAAGCATTTAGAGACAAGCTACATGAACAGGAATATTTATTCAACCAGGATTTTGCCCTCAGTTGCACGGGTGAAATTTTGCATTTCAGAATGTTGTTTTAAAAAGGTTCTAAAACTAAGGTTCATTATTTTGTATTATAGGAAGACATTTTAATTAAGGGTTTTCCTCTCTTTAAGCATTTCTCTAAGCATATTCTTTGCTCAGTTGCTAAGTAATAATTAACCCATGTAGTGAAAGAAACATTTAAAAAGAAAGAAACCGTACAGATGCTGAAACAAGATAGGGCAAGTGCAAGGAAACTAAAAAGTTAACGATGTCTTGAACATTGATTGGCAATCTCAGATAAAGATCAATCAGGGAAATTGGTTTTGCATTTCAGTTTCGGGTGAAGAAGTTAGTTTCTTACAGTTTAATCTGGTTAATGTATACATGACTTGGGGAGGCCAGGTCACTTTGTTCGGCGGCCTACGTGGCACAGAGCAAAAAAAAGAAAGAGAAAAGAAAATGAAGTCAGATTCGACGAATTACAGAGCCTTAATATGTGGAATTCTCAAAACTGATTGGGTTATAAAAATAAGTGCTACAAAATTCGTTTTTTACTATTCATGAAGCTTAATACTTATACTGTGACCTCCTAGCATTATAATTTAATTTAAGGTATGGTACACTGCATAATGAGAACATTAGCATATAGAATTTCACTTAACGCAGGCGTGAAAAACTCATTTTTCTCAGGATTTGCAGGAGATATGTTAATGTCCAATCTCTGCAATTTGTAAAGAACATTCTGAGGATGATTAATATGTAACATTATTATAGGATATTTATTTTTAAGTGCCCCAAATAGCAAAGTCGAATTTGGGTAAAATGTGGGAATTTTTGCCATTTACAATAGCTTTAAAGTGCTTTAGACTTCTTCAGTAAATGCACACATTTAGGTATAATACAAATTTACAGGTTGTTCCCATTTGGGTTTCCTTTTAAATAGGTCAGTGAGCCAATGTGCCTGGTGCAGAGGTTTGAGTTTAATATCAGGGTGGAAGGTTTTAACTTTTGCTGGACCTAACTGAGACCTTCATCCTTTGAAGGTTGATGAAATGAGTACCATTGCAAACAAGCATTTGTTCTAAAAAACTGGTATGTGTTATTATGTTCTGCGAATTATTCGCAGTAACTGTTTTAATAATCTAAGTATAGAAATAAATTGTAGCCCCTAACAGGAGTAATATCTATATCATGTGTTTTTAAAAAGGGTTGGTTATTGCAGGTTAGAAAGAGTCGGGAAGGTTTTTTTTGTCTTTTTTCAGTCTTAGAGTGAGGAAGAGATAGAGGGCTGAAGAGCCGGCAAGGCAGATTTTGACCTTAAGGTCAGTGAGGTAGGATAGGAGTAAGTGTAAAGAGATGGAGAAATTATTGCTTTGAAAAGCAGGGCCTCAAAAGGTGTTGGCGCACGGGACACGCAGAGTGTCTGTGAAAAAGTTTTTGGAAAATTAAATAGGTTTAGCATGTTTTCAAAAGATGGTTGTTACAGTTGATATTTTGTGTGTTATGTGCAGAAATGTTCGTGCGTTTTACATATTTATGCATTTTATCCTTTTATGAATTGTTCCTGCTGGTCCTGTGTGTCAGAAGCGACACAGTTAGTTGTGTTTTGACAGCCAAATGTCCACTACCTGGTGATTTGCTGTCAAAAGGAGGGTGAGGATTTTAAGCCTGACAAATTAAGCAGGCCTGAATATTCTGTTTTGGGTTGCAGGTTCACAGTGCATAAAAGTGCATGCAATAGTGTTGTGTGTCACCGCTTATTTACATATGCTATTGTTTTGTCTATGCTTGTGTGCTTGATATACAACGCGTATATCTGATGGCTTGGCATATGTGTGTTTTTTGGGTTTTTTTTGCGCTGATACTAAATTTCACAGATAGGATTTTTCATGCTGTGAACAAAACAAGACAACACTTCACCAGTGTATGTCAAATTTGGCTTTAATGGTATTTGAAGGAAAATAAAAAAGAGATCTACAGAATCAAAGTGTGTCATCTAGTCACTTACTGCCCTCTCCCTCAAGGAATAGGCAGGCCTAGATTTATATATCCTTGATTGGACCTAAGGATGAAATTATAGATTTGTGGCTCTTGTTAAATTTGCCCTAAACTTTTCATTTTTTTCCCTTGAAGAAGGAACTGGATCATTAACTGAGATTACCGTATATGGTGTAGGGGCCAGTGGTAGAGTTCAAATTTCTGCACTACTGTGAGCTGTGTCCTACTTATATTTTCCTTTTTTTCCATATTCCTTTCATCCAGTTAGCCCATTTATCGTTAGTGTATTGTTCAGGTTCACACTTCCAGACTACAGTAATATACCAGAGACCCCCATATTATGTATAATTCCCTTTTGTATGACCAGTCTGGTTTTCAAAAATGTTCTTTAGGCCTACTCTGATGTTTTTCCAGTCTGACTGTTAGGGTAGTGATGGACTGGTTAACTGACTCAATACTATAGTAAGATAAGTTTTCCACCTCAATAGGAGACACCTTACGTTTTTTTGAATATTACAAATTCAATGCCTATTCTAATTTGGTTTTTAGGTCCTTTTTTCTGCTGCTTTAATTTTTGATGGACCAGATGTATTTTAAATAATGGAAATACCAGGACTCTCTAGTTCTTGTCTTTTGTTTCCACATTTTGGTCATTAGCTTTTGTATTGCATATTCCACCTGATGCACAATTATTAAAGGGAGGTATCTACATGTCCCTGATAATCTGTATCATGTAATTTCTCTTTTGAAATGTTCTAGATAAGGAATTTAAGAACACCTATATGTAATCATTGAGAAAAAAAATGTGTTTGCCCCATTAGACAATGCCACTATGTGCGAGGACATCTATTCAGATAGAATTCCCATGTCGCTATCTACCCTTAGATGGTAGAGGATATGCTCTCATATGGAAACCCAATTGAAGAAATCAGAGGCACTGTTTTGCCTACTGCCTTTGTTTTTGTATTGCCTTTGAGAATGACAGTGTGTACTAGACTAGAAATGTCCCATAACGTATGGCCACTCCTTTAAAGATTGCAGGCCACTTGCTTGCAGTCCCTTGTTATACAATGAACTGTTTTTGTACTTAAATTGAAGGAAATAACTGTGTTACATTTCCTACGTCACTAGGTTCTGCGGGATCTTCCAGAGTCAAAGGAAGAATGATACCCTGCAGAATGCTAATTCTCATCAGTGTCAGCTACAGATGAGGGCTACATACCTTGGCCCTACAGTCCCAGCACCCAGATATCGATCGCCAGCGTGCCATCAGTGATATATCCAACTATTGTACTTGCTTCATCAGAAGGCATTGAACATCAGAAAAGAAGGAGGAGCTGGTTTTGCCACAGAACCAGAATTTCAGTGCAAAGAGCGAAAGAGAAGGATTCTTGTTGTTTGAGGCTTCAGTTTTCCACGCACCTGTCATGTGCTGGTTAACCTCTGACAGTGTGCAGTCCCTTGAGCCCCTTGGCCTGAGTTTTGGCCACACAACCCCTTTTCCTTTGCTCCAATGGAAGTGCAGTGTACCGGAGGATTTGAGGTTGGCAAAAGGCACTACATTATGGTGCCCATGAAAGAGCAGCCCGAGCATCCTCTGACACTGAATAGAGAGTGTTGGAGCCTGAAAGTGTTGCTGAGAGTGACAGTCTGTTGCTCTTCCCCGATTAATAGTACTTGGGTCTGCATGAGATGATCTGTGCCCTTGATCAATGAAGAGCACACTATCTGTAGTGCCTGCAGCACAGGAAATATTGGTGCACTGCATTGAGACTTTCAAGTGAGCTGTGAGTGTTTGCCAGGAAGGCACTCCAAGGGATACTGAGTAACATCATTTTCATGAAAGGCCTGAAAGAAGAGGCCCATGCGGAGGAAAACAACAGAAACAGGATTTGATGGACAATAGAAGCCTGCCAGAAGAGGCTTTGATGGACTCTGGGTATTTCCCGTGCGATTGAATGGAATTGGTGTTTGGAGACTGATTCTTATTGTTTTATTGGCATTGTCAATAGTCACTGAAATACATAATGTTTGCAAAATAATTTTAGGATTTGCCTGTGTAATGGCAAAAGCAGGGTCTGAGGTTCTTTAATTTTGACTTCATCTTACATTTGTCATCAATTTGTGTTGCCTTTACACAGACTGCTCTATTCATGAAGTGTTTCTGCCCTTTGGACTGCAACGTGTAGAAAACCCCCCTCTGTCCTTGCTTTGAAAGCAATCTCAGACACTAGCTGGCCTAACTGCATACAGGCATGTTCTGCCATTACTGATTGACTTATAAGTGCTGTAATTGATTGACTTATGGGTTGGGCAGAAACACGACGTAAGGGGGACATTCTGGTTACATGATGTTTTTCTATTGGCTAATATTTTGCAGATCTTGTATGTCCATATTAGGTATTTTGTATGCTTGCAGAAGCTAGGACTGCCCCTTTCTTTGATGCTGAGCTTGTAACTCTAAAAATATAAAAGGCCTCTGTGTTTTGTACTCTTTAGACTACCTCATTCGGTTGCTGCAGCTTCTGTGTGACGTGGCCTCACTTATTAAATTTAATAAAGATGTCTTTTGATATTTCAGCTTCTGTGCCAAGTTCTTTTGTATTAGTGAGACCCCTGAGAATGAAGATTTCAGTTCTTCACCATGCATGCCTCTTGGGTCTGGGAGTTAAGGGCTCCTGGCAGTACCTATGGTTAACAGAGCGAGAAGCGATGGTTGTTCCTTTGCGTTCCTAAACTTTGGAAGGCCCTTCCCGCCGCCCTCGTCTTTCAACAATCCGCAGCTTGCTTCAGAAAACGCCTCAAAACTAATCTCTTCTGAAGTCCAGCAGTAGCCAAAAGTTCATGCAGGTATTCCAGATGGCGTTGTTGCTTTCAGCGTTAGGAGGTCCGGACACGTAGCTAGGCGCTATACGAGAACAACTGAACAGATTGCATGTGTATTTATGAATCTATAGGAGTTTGTATAATTGGGTCACAAAACAGAGGGAGTGACACTCGAGTGAAATATTATGTGTGCAACTGAATTTTGTTTAAAAGTCTGACATTGATGACATACCTGGGCAGTTTGTTGTTATGACCATGAGCTGCTATGGTTTGTTATAGCAAGTGCTTTAAATGCCAGTGTAAGGCAATACCACACATGTGCACTCATACTCCCAAAGATATACATAAGGTCAGTGCACACTGGGCGAAAGAAGCACCTCGGGTACACAAACATATAATTAGGGTTCCCAGATTTCCATTTTTACTGCATTTTACATGTAATTACAGATAGAAAACCATCTTTGTTCTTGTCAGTATTTATGTTTAAGTGTGGATAAAAATAGAAATTATGTTATTTTATTGAATGTCTCTAAATGGGATAAGTCAAGCCTGCCAGGTCAAAGGCTTGAAATGTAAAGGAGTTAGAAAAAAGTCAACATTTCCTAAACAGTTGTGAAAGTGCACAAAGTTCAAAATAAAATTTGCAGGTTTACATTTGAGTACATTGATTTATCATCATCATTATATAAATGAAGCCTGTCATCTTGCTTAAATAAATGTATATATTGAAATTATATTATACAATTATATACTATTATTTTGATTGTCATCATGATGTACATTTTTTACACCCTAGGTTCAGATACCATAGCCATCTTCCTTACTTAGAATAGTCTGTCAATTATACAATACCAGAAAATACTGGAGAGCTTACCTACCATGACCACCATAGACCACCTAAGTTACGATACCATAGTCACTTCCTTTACTGGGGTACTTTGACAATCAAAATAATATTGGGGAGGTCACCTCACATGCCTGCCATAGACTATGACTATATAACCTGATTGATTTAAGTTTCTCACAACTACTTCAACATGGCTGCCACTATATGCCCTGAGCACCATAGTCATTTTTTTAGCAGCTTGACCATATACTACGCTGGACTGTATGCAAACCTAGGTTAAGCCCACCCCGGTTTAGACATCTCTGCAATTCAACTTGCTGGGAATAGTCAAACCAGCATTACATGGAACATATTCTGAACATATTCTAAAATACACAACATCAAGATTGATAAGGGATGCCCCATAACGAAGACATTATGGCTACTAGTGGAGATGCAATGCTTTTTGACGCAGAGAGCATTTACGGGTTTCTGCTGCAGGTGAGCTGCTTTAACCAGGCTCTTTGTACTTAACCAAACCCCTTTCGGCCATGCAGTTCATCTGCAGGCAGGAGAAGGGGTGGCGACAGGCTGTTGACCACGAATGAAACTGTGAGTATGATATTGATCACGGAGGCGAAAATGACACGAGTACGCAATCGGTGATACTGTGCATATACCACCTCCGCCTTTGATATTATTCTTTTACAGAAACCGTAATAATCTCGGGGTCTCCTGCCTTGACCTAGGGCACATTACGGCCTCTGAGTAGGGGTAAGAAATACGAATACCTCATGGAAGTCAGTAATGACGATGAATTTTTATCTGTAGTAATAACAATATATGTTGTGAGTTCCTGTTTGTGTAGTTTCTATTTTTAATAACGCTTGCTGTTACACAGTGATTTCACAATGATTTAGGCACTGGTAGCACTCACCAATATAAGAGCTAACTTAGACGCCGGACAACACACCATGTCAGTGCATGATACGATGAAATGCAGAGACCATACATGCATCATATGTGCTGTCCACATTAAAACATTGATTGTTTGGATGTTTCAAGTTCTTTCTCTATATCTCTCCTCCAGGTTGATTTATGGATTCGTACTGGGGTGAGCATGACATAGATACCTAGGATCTACTGTATCGCGACCAGGGATTGAGTGTAATAAGACTCTAGATATCCACCCGAATTCAGGGGTAGGGAAAGTATTTTTGGTCCTGAAGAAATTCTGGGGATCCAGTACTGGACCATTATAGCGTGAAACATGTTGACCTGAAAAGTGAAATCATGAGTTTAGTACAACACACTCAATGAGTGGTGGCATATCATAACCGTGTGCACACTACCGTATCTTAGTTTTTAACCTTACTGAAGGGTCTCTGAATAAAATGTGATCACCTTTAGGTCATTTTAAGATCACACTCTCTACTTTACACATTGTACCCCACAAACCTGCATGCACCGCCACGGCAGATACAAAAATAGATCTCCGACAAAGAGCCTTCTTGAGGGGCCTGTGGGGCATTGCAGCGCTGGCCCCCTGAGGAGCAAAACACCCAATGATGAAGCTTGACACCCACATGTGTGTTTGAGGGCAACACTTCCAAATAAGGAAGAGACCCCCTGAACCATATATACCAACCACACCTTTTCTTTAATGTTTTCTTTACCCTGTCCACTTAGGAACAAGTACCCACACTGATTAGACATGATATTTTGGAAACCATGTTCCCTTCTCACAGACAGTTTAAGGATTTTGGGGGCCCTGAGCCAAAGGTATTTTAGGGTCCCTTGCTGGGAACAGCTTTGATTTTATGATCCAGTTTCAGCTCTTTCGTGTCCTGTTTGGCCAGATCAGTGTCAGTGCGCAGGCACAATGGTCCACATTCTAAATATGTTTACACCCAATATTCAGGGATAGTGATGTGTGTTTTCAGTATTTTTACACAGCAGTAGCTCAATAATATTACTGCAAAAAATCTCGCTGACACCCTCCCATTTCTCATATGTGAAGTTCTGTTTTGATCTAGAAGCAACTTTTATTATGGACGTTGCAAGAAACAAACACAGACATTTGTCTGCAAAATGTCTGGAATCAACTCTCACACATTACCCACATTAAAAATAAAGGAAAATGCTATTTACAACAATCTGTTTAAAAATGATTCAAGGTCATCAGGGCAAGACTCTCTGCAGAACAGAGCTGGCTTTATTAAGGGGTGCCCTGAAAGGCTGGGGTCCTGGGCCAGAGCCCACTTTACCCATGCCTTAAAACGTCTCTGTCGCTACTACAATCCATTAAATGTAGTTTGAGCAGGTCTGCTTTTCAGGGTCTTCAAGTGAAGGGGCATCTACATTGCTTAGAATGAGGAGCTAGCCCGATGCTTATACATGAAATGGGGAAGACATTGGTGGAAGTAAGCTACATCCGCATTCTAATACTCCAGTGCATCGCTGGTCATGCCTTTGGTGCCTGCTCCACACTCCATGTATTCTGGCACAGTATGGGGCTAATTTAGAGTTTAATGGGCCCTGTTCTTTGTGGCATAGTATCCTCTCTGCCAAATTTGAGTTCCATCCATCCTGTTTAGGGTCAGAAGAATCATCACCTTTCCATTGATAGGGCCCCCATTCACTCTACTAATGGAAACCTTTGTCTGATAGCCTGACAAAGGAGGCACCTGCCAGAGGAAGGGCAATACACCGCCCGCCGTATATAGGCAGTAAGGGACAGAAAAAAGCATATAACAGCCCCCACACCCAGAGAAACACATCTTGGGTATGGGTTTCATTCATTTTTTGTTATCAAAAAGATAAAATTGGTAAAGTTCTGGTCAATATCAATCGAAACCGACACAAACTTTTTGTGACAGGAAGCATCAGGATCTGCCAGCAGGGATCTCTAAATATGGCAGATGCTAGCCCATTAGGATAGTCTCCATAATGTCCTCCACCACAATGATGGATGGAGGCCATCTGCCAAACTTTAAATTTGGCCTTATGTTACTTCATGGCCGTGTATTGACGGTTGCCAGCTCACACACCGTCAGTGCCTCTGCTGGTTGCAGCGGCCCACAAGCCTGTCACAGAGAAGCATCAGCAAAATTCCACTCCGCCAATATCATGAGTATTTACCCATGCAATTACTGTGGAAACCATCTTAGAATAAAAAAATAACTAATTCTCTTGCCCAATTCTTTCTATCCCTGGGCGCAGGAATACTCTACGCTCTTGTTGTTTGCGTAGTTTGTGTGACAACACTCTACGCGAATTGCACATAGCACAGTGCAAAAATGCATAGCGTAGCTGGCATTTTTTGCTTGCTCGCGGTCCTCAACGACAAGTTGGCGACCGCGAGCAAGCAAAATGACATCCCGGCGAGACGATTTCCTCATTTGCGATCAGCAACATCAAGTTGCCGATCAAGAGCGAGGAAAATAAACCTCCCGGCGAGATTCTCAATGCGGGGAGGTCAGGTTTCTCATTGCGAGTGGTCGCGTATGCTCGTGACCGCTCGCGATGAGAAACTACCAGTCCGCGTTGAGAAAACTGCCGCTCTTGTACAAATCTACTGGAGCGGCAGAAAACGACCGCTTGTACTGTGCAAGATGCCGTTTGCAATGATTGCACAGTGCGGACAAGCTGCCGGCATTGTGCAATTGGTGCAAACAGCATTTTCCCTACCACACTACGCAGCTCGCGTAGCTTCGTGTAACTTGCATAGTGCAAAGTGCACTTCGCGTAGCTACGCGTAGCGCGAGTACGCGAACTACACCCAGTGTTAATTCTTTCACTTGTCAGGCAGTGAAAAACGTTGTTTCCAGTTAAAGAAGTACAAATTCAATTCAGCAGTACTTTAATATTTGTTTTTACCTTTGAAAATTCACCATTTTCCACATAAAGACTGTAACCCTAGAGAGCTAAAGCTCTCTTCATCCCACATTCAAATGTCAGAGCAAGGAGCAGCATTATCAAAAGTTTCCCTTCACCTCAAAAGGCATGTGTGCCCATTTTTTGGGATCCTGTGTCACTTTGGTGTGTGCATCTACTTACGTACATGGAGGCGTGGCCCCATGCAATCAGTAAACTCATCGTCATATTGTAGACATGGGTGCAGAAGTAAAGAAAATGTTAGGGTCAGGCTAAGTGTACACCACAAACTAGTTGTGGACAGTCTGTGCATCCACTCACTCCCCTGAGGGCATCCCATGGAGGGACTTACATAACTCAGAGACAACCCTCTGGAGGAGGGTGCAGTCACTCACTGCACCCGCCTGCAGGAGGTTCTCTGCCCCTTCTTCACATGATTCCAAGCCGCCACCTGCAGTGAAAGCTGGACTTGCAACTTCAACGAGCTGTGTCTCCATTACATACAGGGCACACTATCCCTGTTTTCAACACAACACCTTTAATGAAGTGTGCAGGGTAATACGCCATGTTACAGTTTTTGCACTGCCCGTCTGTGCAGCTGTGCACTCATGCCAGCCCTGGGGTGGGTATTAGTGATAAGCAGATCATTTGTTGGAAGCTGCTGGTCTGCCCTTCACTCTACAAGCAGAACATGGCCTGCATTTGAAAGGGGCAGAGATCTCCTTGCACGTGCAGATTGACTTCACCAGCCATCAGGGGATGTCTGGGAGGGCAATGAGACCCTGTCTCCCCAATTTCAAGGGGCGTGCTCTAGGGGCACACTGACTGTGTGCCAACACAATGTGGTGCACAGTCAGCCCCTGACAGCTCATTTGACGCGTTGCCAGACACTGTAATGTGGCACTGGCAAAGTGATTTATTAATTTGAATGGGTCAGGCCAATGCTCAAATGAAGGGATGCCCCCTTTTGATAACCACAGCTCTGAATGTAACACTGGTGTGTACTGTATTACAGAAAGAGTCGTAGAATTGTCTGCGGTCCCTTCTGACACAGAGTGTCAGGCAGACCCGTCCACACTGGGAGTCAGCCAATATATCTGGGCTACATTCCACTATGCAATTACCAGTAAGTAAGAGTGTAACAAGGCAGAAATACCATGCTGCAAAAGACAGAATAAACAAACCATTGATTACCAGTTCAGTGGGAGCACCTGGGGTTGGAACAAAGCATAAGCACCACCAAGCCTACCTTTAGCTAAAGCTGCAGGCTTCAAGCCCTCTCCTTCATGAGAAACATCCCCACTCCCAAGGGTATTGGGGCCCCATTCCATGGGAAGGGATAAAATGTCCTCACATCTCCAGTGACCAGGAAGATTGGTTAGTTTGAGACCATATGCAAAGCAATGTCCACCCAAGCCTCCAGCAGAAAGAAACCCCATAGGTCGTAATCAGGTGAGCAACACCCATTGGGCTCACCGGACTTCAGCCCCCCCGTCATGTTTGTCAGCCAGGGCTGAGACATTTTGGCGGGCTGGCGACCCTCTAATTGCAGCCGCACCCGAGTATTTCACAGGTCTTTAAAACACCATTTACTTGTTAATGAGGCTTTTGTTGTGTTTTCTCCCCTTCTTAGAACCCCTCTTCCTATAGTTGGAAGAATTAGCCCCCCCCACCGAAATCTTTTTTAGCACCCGCCCCCAACCCCCCGAAATTTGGCTCTAGTTGTCCGCCTGACCGTAATGGTGGCCTACTGTTGATAGCTGCTTTCAGAGGAACTTTTTTTCCTTTTATTTGCACCCCGTTCCTCTTCCCCCCTCTGCATTTTTAGGTATCGCTGAGCTATCACATAAGCGATCCTCTGCGAGATATTTAGTGGGGCTTTTAAAAGTGCTCCCAAACCAGGCGGATTGGTTACAGTGCATGTGCGCCGGGCACACGCACCATTTGTCCGCCTGTGTTCTCACTTTCGCGGCCGCTTTGATGTTCTCAGTGAGCCGCGCGGCCACTGAGAACATCAAAGCGGCCGTGAAAGTGAGAACAAAGCGGCCGCGAAAGTGAGAACACATCAGTGACCGTCTACGTAAAAGTACTACCCTTACCACCTAAGGCCAATTCAATTTATTCCTTTTCTCGCACACGCCTTAATTGTTGTGTGGGCTCCACAAATAACCTCTTCCGCTGCACAGCAGTTTGCAAATATGCCATGTTATGTCAATTGTCGAAGCAGTTTTTGAATCAACTTATTGTCTTCTAGTCACAGTCTCACATAGTACAGCCTGCTTCCGGGTCAGAGCAGGTCTGCATGAAGCCGATGCTCTGCCTGTCCTTACAGGGCACTCAAGAATTCATTTGCACATTCCTAGGCCTGCCAGACTTGCTGTTTCAATGGCTCGCCCCTTCTCATCACCAGGCATTTCTTTAGCATTGATCGCCACCCCAAGCTCAGTTGTTTTTAGCCTTTTGGATCCACACAATTTCTTCATTAGATAGCTGCACCTCAGCTAACATTTTAAAACCGTGAGAACAAGCCTTTATGATATAGTAGCCATAGAGCAACGTTATTTTTAGGTCTCGTAGAACCAACGCGCATGCGTTGTTCTTCGAGAGTATAGTAGGCAAAACAAACTCTTGAAACCACCGATGATTGTCCCCAATGCATATGAGGTACTCAATTGCGACGCTTCCCCAGCGCGCGCTTGGCCTCACTTCTCAATCACACCCCATATGGTGTTCCCTCCCACTCGCTCGCACATCAAAAGCTGCTGCTCCCCCGCCAATGCGCTCCCCCCCCCCCCCCCCCCACAGCAATGCCAAGAGCTTGTCTTCGAAGCAGTGACTCTCGGTTACGTTTCTCCTTTGTGACATGGATGTTGCTTCCTGTCACCTGCGGCCTTTCACTTTTTTTTTTCCTTCATGTGGTCTACTTCTACTCATGCTTTGTGTTTTTTTATGAGAACATGTGTGGGTTTTTACGGTACCGGCTGCGGCGGGGGAAGCCTGCGCTGCAGGGCATGTTTTTATGTAATTTTCAATTATTGTTTTTTTCCGCATGCCCTTTCCTACAACCTAAACTTGCGATCAGCCTTTGTAACCTTAGATCATGTTTATGCTGTTTTATTTTGCTTAGTATTTCACATCGTGTGTATGCTATTTTATTTTGCTTAGTATTTCACATTGTGTGTATGCTGTTTTATTTTGCTTACTATTTCGCAATATACTTTATTGGTGTGTTATCTCGCCACATTCATTTTTGTATTTATTATTGTGCCGCCTAACTTGCGATCGGCCTTTGTAACCTTAGATCGTGTTTATGGTATGAAGATTACAAAAGCCAATCGCAAGTTAGGCGGCACAATAATAAATAAATAAAAACGAGTTTTTGTATTGCTGTGTTATCTCTCAACGTTATTTTTTTAAAATGTATTATTGTGCCGCCTAACTTGCTATCGGCTTTTGTAACCTCCATAGCATAAACATGCTCACTTTCTCTCACTGCAGGTAAGACGTGCTTTGATGCCTCTTTACCCCACTCCCTCCGTTGTTGTGCCTTCTCCTTCCCCGTACCCCTCGTCCCCGCAGCCCGCCCGCTGTCTGTGCCTTCTCCCTCCATGTCGATACTTGACTATATCATACCTTTACAGGTCTGTTTCGCCTGCATGGGCTTTATGCTTCCTTTTAGACGAAAGTGTGCGTGTGTTTGTTATGTCACTCTCGCCCAAGTCACTGACTCTGCCCCAATATTACCGGCTCATTTGAAGCATCAAGCTGTCTCACGAATGACCAACTCTGTCCCAGCCCTATCGGCCCTTCGGAAGCACACTGTTTACCAAGTCAATGAATCTTCCCCAATATTTCTGGCCCTTCATCCACCCTCCAACTCCACCATCCAACTCCACCATCCAACTCCACCCTCCAAATCCACCCTCCAAATCCAACTCCACCCTCCAAATCCAACTCCACCCTCCAACTACAACTCCACCCTCCAACTACAACTCCACCCTCCAAATCCAAATATACCCTCCAACTCCACCCTCCAAATCCAAATCCACCTTTCAACTCCACCCTACAACTCCACCCGTCTCCTTCTCTAACTCCCTGTTCTCTTCTCTTCTCCTGTGCTGATCTGCTGCTCTCTTCCACCAGCCTCCTTCTTTAACTTCCTGTTCTGTTCTCCCATGCTGATCTGCAGCTCTCTTCCACCCCGCCCCCTTCTCCAACTCCCTGTTCTCTTCTCCCGTGCTGATCTGCTGTTCCCTTCCACTGCCTCCTTCTCTAACTCCCTGTTCTCTTCTCCTGTGCTGATCTGCTGCTCTCTTCCACCCGCCTCCTTCTTTAACTCCCTGTTCTCTTCTGCTGTGCTGATCTGCTGCTCTCTTCCACATACATCCTTCTCTAACCACTCACACACATGCAACCATGCACACACACACTTACAACCACACACACAACCACACAAACACACACAATCACACCACACACACAATCTCACACACAACCACACCCAACCACACACAACCACACACACAACCACACACACAACCACACATACAACCTCACACACACACACAACCACACACCCAACCACACACCCAATGACAACAACACACACAGCCACCCATACAACCACACACACACAACTATACACACACACAACCACACCCAACCACACACCCAACCAAACACACAACCACACAGAGCCACACACACACACACACACACAACACACACAATCTCACACACAACCACACACACAACCACACACAACCACACATACAACCACACACATACACAACCACACATACAACCATACATACACACAACCACACCCAACCACACACACAACTACACACACAGCTATACACACAACCCCACACACAACCCCACACACCCAACCACACACACAACCCCACACACAACCCCCCACACAACCCCACACACACAACCACACCCACAACCACAACCATACACACATACAACCACTCACACATACAACCACTCACACATACAACCACTCACACATACAACTACACACACAACCACACACACACACACAAACACACACACCTATCACCCTCACTCTATCTATCACCCTCACTCTATCTATCTGTCGCCCTCACTCTATCTATCTATTCCCCCTCACTCTATCTATCTATTGCCCTCACTCTATCTCTCTATCGCCCTCACTCTCTATCTATCTATCAATCTATCTATCTGCCTCACTCTATCTATCTATCGCCCTCACTCTATCTATCGCCCTCACTCTATCTATCGCCCTCACTCTATCTATCGCCCTCACTCTGTCTATCTATCGCCCTCACTCTGTCTATCTATCGCCGTCACTCTTTCTAGCTATCTATTGCCCTCACTCTGTCTATCTATCTATCGCCCTCACTCTGTCTATCTATCTATCGCCGTCACTCTGTCTATCTATCTATCGCCCTCACTCTATTTATCTATCTATCACCCTCTATCTATCTATTGCACCACCACAGCATCACTCAGGGGCACCACAGCATCACTAAGGGGCACCACAACATCACTATATGCTACCACAGCATCACTGAACGCCACAGCATCACTCGTCGCCACCACAACTTCCCTCCGCGCCACCACAGCATCAATCAGTGCAACCATTCAACAACAACTGCTTCAAATATGTTCTCTCAATGTTTCAAGCTTTATTACAAATGTCACAAAAAGATGTTAATATTTCACTTGTGTTCTTGGATTTTCGTCACAATAAAATACACTGAACATAATCTTCACAAAAGGTATTTACAAAAGTTTAAGCTATTGCCATTATAAATTACAATACATTTTATTTAAGTATTAATTATTTTAAAAAATTAAAAGCCATAGGTATTTGTAATATCAATACATCTAAGTCACGTAAATACAAAACATGTTGCATTACAAATGCTATAAGTGTCACATTTGCAAAAGTTAAAAGTATTGGCATTGTAAATGACAAAGCTATTAATTTCGCTATTTTCAAAACCAACACATAAATATAAATGTGTCATTTACAAGACCAAAAGCTCAAACTTTCCTAATGCGAGACCTATTGCATTGCAAATGCTTGTTTTAATTAGCACTTTTTTTATAGCCCTCCGCGCCATTTTGACTTACAATGATCTTTCTCTTTTCACAAACTCGATGTTTGTGTTCCTTTATTTTGAGATGCTTTTAGTATTAATGTCACACAAACATCCACACACACACAACCCCCATGCACACAACCCCCCACACACACACAACCCCACACGCACAACCACACAAACCCACACACACAAACCCACATCACACAACCCCCACACACCCAAAACCACACACAACCACAACCCCACACACACACAACCCCACACACACAACCCCCCCACACACCCATCACCCCCACACACACAACCCCCCAACACACACAACCCCACACACACAACCCCCCCACACACACAACCCCACACACATACACACAAACCAACAACTACACACACACACAAACCCACAACCCCCCCACACAGCCCCCCCACAAACCCACCCCACACACACACACAACCCCACACACACTCAACCCCACACACACACAACCCCCCACACACAACCCCCACACACAAACACAACCACACATGCACAGCCCCACACACACAACCCCACACACATACACAACCCCACACACAACCCCCCACACACATCCCCACACATACAACCCTTACACACAACCCCACACACACAACCACACAACCCCACACACACACTACCACAACCCCCACACAACTCCACACCACACAACCCCCCACACACACCCAACAACAACTCCTCCCACACACACAACCACAAACAACCCCACTCACACACAACCCGCCACACACACAACCACACAGAAACCCACACACAACCTCCCACACACACATCTCCACACACACAACCCCAACCCCACACACACCCTCACACACACAACCCCACACACTACCCCCCACACACACAACCCCACACACACAACAACCTCACACGCACACAACCACACACCAGGACAGCAAAACATAGCATAGCAAAACAAAACATAGCATAGCATAACAAAACATAGCATAGCATAACAAAACATAGCATAGCACAACAAAACATAGCATAACAAAACAAAGCATAACATAGCATAGCATAACAAAACACAACAAAACATAGCATAGCATCACAAAACATAGCATTGCATAACAAAACAAAGCAAAGCATAACAAAACAAAGCAAAGCATGACAAAACATAGCATAGCATAACAAAACACAACAAAACATAGCATAGCATAACATAACAAAACATAGCATAGCATAACACAGCGTAGCATAGCATAGCATAACAAAACACAACAAAACATAGCATAGCATCACAATACATAGCATAGCATAACAAAACAAAGCAAAGCATAACAAAGCAAAGCACAACAAAACATAGCATAGCATAACATAACAAAACATAGCATAACAAACATACCATAACAAAACAAAACCTAGCGTAACAAAGCATAGCTTAACAAAACACAACAAAACATAGCATAACAAAACATAGCATACAATAACAAAGCATAACAAAACATAGCATAGCATAACAAAACACAGCATAACATAGCATAGCATAACAAACATAGCATAACAAAACAAAACCTATCATAACAACACAAACACAACAAAACATAGCATAGAATAACAAAGCATAGCATAGCAAAACACAACAAAACAGAGCATAGCCTAAAAAACACAACAAATCATAGCATGGCATAACATAGCCTAGCAAAGCATAGCGTAGCAAAACAAAGCATAGCATAACAAAACATAGCATAACATAACAAAACACAACAAAACATAGCATAACAAAACAAAACCAAGCATAACAAAACAAATCATAGCATGGCATATCATAACGAAACACAACAAAACATAGCATAACAAAATAAAGCATAGCATAGCATAACACAACAAAACATAGCATAGCAAAACAAAACATAGCATAGCATAACAAAACATACCATAGCATAACAAAACACAACAAAACATAGCATAACAAAACATAGCATAGCAAAACAAAACATAGCAGAGCATAACAAAGCACAGCATAACAAAACAAAACATAGCATAACATAATACATAGCATAGCATAACAAAACACAACAAAACATAGCATAACAAAACAAAACAAAGCATAGCATAACAAAACACAACATAGCATAACAGAATACAACAAAACATAGCATAACAAAATATAGCATACCATAACAAAACGTAGCCTAGCATAGCAAAACACAACAAAACATTGCATAACAAAACACAAAAAACACAGCATAGAATAGCATAACAAAACACAACAAAGCATAGCATAACAAAACACAACAAAACAGAACAGCATAACAAAGCATGGCACAGTATAACAAAACATAGCATAGCATAACAAAACGCAACAAAGCTTAGCAGAACATAACAAAACAAAGCATAGCATAACAAAACACAATAAAAAATAGCATAAAAAACATAGCAAAACACAACAAAACATAGCATAACATAACAAAATACAACAAAGCATAGCATAACAAAACGTAGCATAGCAAAGCATAGTATAACAAAACAATACATATCATAGCATAGCAAAACATAGCATAGCATAGTATAACAAAACACAACAAAGCATAGCATAACTAAACATAGCATAACAAAGCATAGCATAGCATAACAAAACATAGCATAGCAAAACAAAGCATAGCATAATAAAACACAACAAGACAGCTAAGTGTAACAAAACATAGCATAGCATAGCAAAACACAATAAAACATAGCATAGCATAACAAATCAAAGGATAGGATAGCAAAACAAAACATAGCATAGCATAACAAACAAAGCATAGGATAGCAAAACAAAACATAGCATAACAAAATAAAGCATAGCATAACAAAACACAATACATAGCATAACAAAACATAGCAAAACACAACAAAACATAGCATAACAAAACTCAAAAAACATAGCATAATAAAACAAAAGCTAGCATAGCAAAGCATAGCATAACAAAACAAAACATATAGCATAGCAAAACATAGCATAGCATACCAAACACAACAAAACATAGCATAGCATAACAAAACACAACAAAACTAAACTAAACAAAACGTAGCATAGCAAAGCATAGCATAACAAAACAAAATATATAGCATAACAAAACATAGGATATCATACCAAACTCAACAAAACAAAGCATAGCATAGCAAAACATAGCATAGCATATCAAAACGTAGCATAGCATAGCATACAAAATCAAAGCATAGGATAGCAAAACAAAACATAGCATAGCATACAGCATCACTCAGCACCACCACAATATCACTCAGGGGCACCACAACATCACTATGCTCTACCACAGCATCACTGAACGCCACAGCATCACTCGTCGCCACCACAACATCACTCAGTGCCACCACAGAATCAATCTGTGCTACCATTCAACAACAACTGGTTCAAATATGTTCCTTGAATGTTTCAAGCTTTATTACAAATCTCACAAAAAGATGTTAATATTTCACTTCTGTTCTTGGATTTTCGTCACAATAAAATACACTGAACATAATCTTCACAAGTTATTTACAAAAGTTTAAGCTATTGCCATTATAAATTACAATAACTTTTATTTAAGTATTAATTATTTTTTAAAAATTGAAAGTCATTGTTATTTGTAATATCAATACATGTAAGTCACATAAATACAACACATATTGCATTACAAATGCTATAGGTGTCACATTTGCGAAAGTTATAACTATTGGCATTGTAAATGACAAAGCTATTTCGCTATTTTCAAAACCAACACATAAATAAAAAATTGTCATTTACAATACCCATAGCTCAAACATTCCTAATGCGAGGCCTATTGCATTGCAAATGCTTGTTGCTTACCCTATTGACCCAGCCTCCTCCTGCCTTGTTGCTTGTCCAGTCCGCTGAGCTGTTTTACAACATGGCTAAAAGAAATTGACAAAACCAATAGCGCCCCAAAGGCGAGACCTATTGACTTTGAAATGCTCGTTTAGGTCAGGGGCCCGCTTCTGGTGCTTCTGTAACTTACAGATTTCCCCAAAAATTAGAGCATGCACTGATGGAACTTCATGACAGAGAGAGAGAAGATGAGAGAGTTGGAGAGGGTGAGGAGGAAGGGCGCAGGGCTGGTTTGAGCATTTTTGCCAGTGCAACTTTTGGTTCTCAGTCCGGTCATGCTCTCTTGCCTTAAATACCGTCCTCCTTATGTTTTCATGTCTAAAGAAAGTAGAGCAGCAGGCTTAGAGTGCCCCCTAGCGCTGACAATAAAACGTTAAAAAATATCTAAGGCTTTGGGCAGCGCTCCAGCATTCAAATTTCTATTTTACCTGAAACGCTTAAAATCCCCTGTCACTGCCTGAAAGAAGTTCTGGCAGCCGTTTTCTGCTGCATAACGTTTTTTTCATCCACGGTTGCTCAATAATGTCACGCCCCCTCGCCACGCTTACTGTAAAAAAAATGTCTTTACAGTTACTTTAATTAAATTACAAAGGTATGCGCAGCTGTAAGGCTGCTGCCTTATGCAAGGCTGGCTGCGGAATGCACTGCTTATTGAAACGAGGGACAGCTCAGCTTTCAAACCCCTCGGTCAGGCGAATATCACGCGAATGACATCTCGGGAAACTTGAGAGCTCGGTCCAGGCAAAAATGCGAGTTCTCTCTCCCGAAAGAAGAGGAACGCCCCTCTGGGGGTTTACACCTGAGGGTTCTCCCACCATCAGCGGTTACTGAAACAACAATCACTTTTGTTTAGTTTAAAAATAGGAATTATTACTTAGACTTCTCTATTAAGAAAGCATCAAACTTGCTCCGATACGAAGTGGAACAGAACAATGCATTCCGATGTTTGAAACGCGTTGCCAAACCCGCAAGAAGCTGCTGCCAAGTGACATGAAACACAGTTTAACTCACTCCAGGCGCTGGGGCGTCTCCAGGACCCGGATGTATGGGCCAGGCGGCGCTACATGCTGATAGCTGTCTTGAATGACATTATTCAAACAGGACCTGGCCCGGTGCATGACGGGAAGGCCTGCTTTTACCAGTTGGGCTAAAGCACCTCGCGCTGTCCCTGTGTCATTCCCGGTTTGACTACAAACAGATTTCTGGCCTGATGGAGAATTACAAGGAGTTGAGGAATGCCAAATTTTCCTTACACCCTCCACCCTCCTGGACATTTCACTAGAGTGTTCTGGAATAGTGAGTGATGGATGATTGGTGGCTGAGAAGAGGAGGCGAGGAGGCTAGTTCGAAAGAAGTCATCAAGGCTGAGTGAACAGGAGGGTGAGGGATGTGAGATCGTTTGAAAATGTGCCTCAAAATCACAGTAATGGCTGATGCTTTGCTGACTTATTAACTTCTATCTTGTTTTCATATTGTGGCAAATGCTATACACACGCCTGCTCAGCAGGGAAACAACCATTACAACGCACTACCTTTACAACGCAACTGTTACACTGCCGCTGCCATTACATCGCATGCCATTACAACGCATGCCATTACAACCCATGTCACTACAACCCATTGTCACTACAACGCATGCCATTACAATGCATAACATTACAACGCATGCCATTCAAACGAATTAAAAGGTAAGTAATGGTGATTTTTTAGTTTTATGGTGTGTATGGGTTTTGGGGTACATTGGGATAGTATTTTTACCACTACACTATCCAATATTTACCCTAATGTTGCACTCACTGGAGTGGGAATAGTAATTTTTACCCCTACACTATCCAACACTTACCCCACTATTGCCCCAAAAGTATTATGCATTGGAATGGTATGCATTGTAATGAAAAGCGTTGTAATGGTATGCGTTGTAATGGTAGTTTCTAAAAATGTGTTGTAATGGCCTTCGTTGCAAAATCATGCGTTGTAATGGTAGTTGTGATGTAAAACCTACGTTGCAAAGTCCTGCGTGGTAATTGTTTGTGTTGTAACATCATATATTCGCTCAACAGCACTCTCGCCTCTGGCATATTCAGTCTCATCCTCGTGTTTGGAACAATAAGCAGGGGGTACATGAAATGACTACCTCGGCGTCTGATAGTTTACCTTTTTTTTAAATCTTTTTCAAGGTCATTTTTCGTTCTTCTCATGAGGAAGCTGTGCAAATGCTAACCTAGGTTTTGGGTTCTGTCTTGTGTACTCTCATCATTTGAAGCAATGTATTTAGAAACCCATAAATGTCATGCAGATAGGTGTAGGGGAAGAATTAGATGTTTACTGCTACTGGGGGACATGCTAATGCTTTGCCTTGCAAAATTCCACCACTCTTAATTTGCAAAAATACATGTATGCAGACTTTACATAGCTCATTGTGTCTTTCCTCTTGACTCTCCAACAGTGGGTTGCAAAGGAATAGTCATCTGTGTTGCTTTCATGTATGGATCGCACCATTTAAATAGCTCTTGTGATGCGCTGGCAGTAGGTTGAGTAGCGACTCAGCGAGTGCATCAGTGATTTAAGGCACTGCAATGATAGGTAAGTAATGTCCTGCTCCTATTTGAGAGTAACAATTCATGCCCGTATATGTGAGCCTGTTTCATCAACTTGCAGTCATCACCTCTTTCGTGACAAACCACACCAACTATATTACCAGCCACACAAACCATGTGACGATTCACAACCTTATATTAAAACCTGCATGATCCATGTGTCAGCCATTACTACCTGTGTAAAGACTTGCTTCTTCTTGTCACCTGTGTGGTGGCCCACAGTATCTCAAACCTGAAGGGTCTGTATTATAGGCTCCCACTCAGGAGTCTACCCACATAGCCCACGTGACATCACATACAGCCCTTATGATAATATGCCAAATTAACTAGCAATATGTAAATTTGCAAAGTTTTGCACAAACAAACTTCCTGTAATTCTCACAAATAACATAGGGCCCGATGTAGGTGGCCATTTACCGGCCGGTAACAGCCGAATTCGGCCGTTACGACCAGTAAATGGGTATTCTGATGTAGGGGGCCTATGTTTTACCGATTCTGTAAATTTACCAAATCGGTATATTTACCGATTCGGTGAATCCACATGTAGGTGAAACTCCTAAGAGTGCCACAGGCCCTTCAGATTCGGTTTTTTACCACCCAATCCTATTGGGTGGTAATTTTATTTATTTATTTATGGATTTGTAACGCGCCGGAATCACACCCGAAGGTGTATCTCCGCGCAGTGCTGTCTGAGGGTGCATGGAGAGGTAGGCTCTAGTACTGAAACAGAGTGGTCTTAAGACTCTTCCTGAAGATTGAGTGGCTGGTACACTGCCTAAGGGAGAAGGGAAGGTTGTTCCACAGACGTGGACCCATAACAGAGAGGGCACGTCCTCCCTGTCTGGTCTTTCTGAATCGGGGAATCTGTAGTAACAGCTGGTTACTAGAACGCAGGTTACGTGAGGGGCGGTGATGGACACATTTTTCAGCTAGATAGGACGGCCCTAGATTATGCAGACTTTTGTGCACCACGCAGCAGGTCTTAAATTCCACCCGTTTCCGGATGGGCAGCCAGTGGAGCAGTTTAAGAAGGGGCCGGGATGGAGTTCTGGGGGGGGGCATTTGTCACCAGGCGTGCTGCGGTGTTCTGTACCACTTGGAGTTTGTTTAACACGCCTTCATTGGCCGCTAGGAGAAGACCGTTACAGTAGTCCAGGCGACTCAACAAGAGGGCCTGAACCAAGGTCTTCCTTGAGCTGTCGGGGAGGAAAGGGAACACCTTCCAAGGAGGCTGATGACATGGAAGCAAGACCCCACCGTGATGTTGACGTGATGTACAAGTGTGAGGTCGTGGTCAAGGCGGACCCCCAGATTTTTCACCACCTGTTTAGGGGAGGGGGCTTCTCCCAAACTAGTAGGCCACCAGTCAGGAGTCCACAAGATTTTAGCTTCCCCGAACAACATGACTTCTGACTTTCCCACATTACACTGGAGAAAGTTGTTGGCCATCCAACTGGCGACCGCCGTCATGCCACTCGAGAAGGCCTGCCTTACCTCAGGGGTGAATATTTTAAAGGTAAACAACAACTGAGTGTCATCGGCGTATGAAATGGGTACAAACCCGTAAGACCTCATAATATTAGCCAAAGAGGCAACATAAACATTAAATAGCGTAGGGCTGAGACAGGAGCCCTGCGGGACTCCTCTAGTGATTTTAGAAGGATTGGAACTAAAGGTGCCCATGTTCACCTGCTGGGTACGTTCTGTAAGGAAGCTGGCGAACCACGCCAGGGCAGATTTTTTTAGGCCGATCTCCTTTAGTCTTCTTAGAAGGATGGTATGTGATATGGTGTCGAATGCTGCGGTGTGTGCAGGTGTGCATGCACATCTGTGTATGCACACCTGCGCAATGTGACACACAGACATGCCCTTAGGGCATGTATGTGTGCCACATAGCACAAAAGTTCGGAATTGGGGTGCTAGAGGGTGTCAAAGTGACACCCCCTGCACCCATGCTGAAATCGGTATTTACCGAATCGGTAAATACCGATTCGGTAATGCCCATTGATTCCTATGGGCTTCAATGCCCATTGGAATCAATGGGCATTACCGATTCGGTATTTACAGAATCGGTAAATACCGAATCTTAACGATTCGGCATTTACCAAGTCTCATTTACCTACATCCCCCCCCCCCCTATTTTACCACTTCTTAAATACCGATTCTGTATCATTCGGTATTTAAGAAGTGGTAAAAAAATATTACCTACATCAGGCCCACAGTACCTTAGTTTGAAATGTTTTCTGCATGTAGGGTTTAGACATTAAAATTGGGACTTGCGTGTCCCTTTTGAGTTGTGTAGCAAAAAAAGTCACAAATCTCCATACAGTTTCACATTCACCACTAAAAAGTTTTCAGGTTAATTCATAATGAAACATCCTTTTTCAGTGTCATCTAATACTTATAAGGAAATATTGCAAGTACATGAGAAAAAACTGCACCTGTTTGTAAATGCAATACATAACACAACAACAAAGTACAGTTTGGCTAATAATTAGGGGTGGGCGAAACATTCCCCTCCGGCGGTGGGGATTGCGGATTTCTGCCCACCCTGAGTTCTGCTTGGAGCACGGAGTTACGGCAAAACTCTGCCAACCACAGCATGGCAGAGTTTTTTATTGCCCGTAGCTCACCAGCATTAAGTTGGCGGGTGAGAATTTGCATCCCCCAGCATGATTTTTGAATGATAGAGTGCCTTCCTGCGAGATTTGTCTTTGTCGGCTGTCGTGGGAGATCATTACAATTCATGCGGAGAAAGTTGCCGTTCAAGTAAAACATCTTCTCTAGTGGCAGAAAGAAGCAGAGTCCTCTGGCACACTGCATGGTGCTGTTTGCACTGGATTTACAGCGCAGAACAAGCTCCAGGTGCTAAAGATTAGCGAGAGCGGCACAACATGCCAAATTCCACCTGCGGAATCACTCAGAGTTTTTGTGTGACTCCATGGAATTCTACAAAGTAAAACTCCCTGAGTTCCGCCCAACCCTACTAAGAATCAATCAGGATCTATGAGAGGCTTAATTTGTATAATGAACCCTTTGCACATCTTTGATATAGTATGAAGATATGTATTGGACATGAGATAGACCCAAAAAACTCGACCAAATGAGGTTAATAATTTAGCTGAACACAAATTGCCTTGGAAGTTTTTTTATTTTATTTTTTCATCATTCAGTTATTCTTCATCGAATATTGTTTGGTTTTTACAATAACAAAATCTGTTTTTCAATGATTTGCTGTCCAGAGACAGGACTGATTCATTCTACACATGTTTTGTGAACCTATAGATTAAGACTTCATCAGGGCAAACAAATTATTCTCACTTCCAGTGTAACATGTTCTTCAATATACTAAAGGATATTTTCAAGTCAGTGTCCACTGTAGTAGGTACTCTTGTTAGAAGGGATCTAAGTTGTAACGCTTTTCTTGATGGTGAAAGTTAGTCAGTGTACAGTGCAGTTCAGTGTCTGTTAAATGGAAGTTTTACGGTATAAGAGCCCTGTAAAACTCTAGTGGTGGTTCACTATACGGTGAACCCTATGCCACCCATGGGATGGTCCCAGCACTACCTACATGATGGAATCTGTGGCACCTATGTGCTGATTACCATATTCACATACAAGATAGCTGTGATAGCACAAGAGCTGTCAGTCAAACTAAGAATTTTCCATGAACAACCTTAATGAAAGCTTATGGAAACTTTCCTCTATGATAAAGTGTCTACTCAGGTTGATTCAGCTTCTTTGAAAGTTTCTTGCGCTTGCCCCCATTCTCTAGAAGATGATATGGTCCTTTCTTATACATTTACATCTGGCTAGACCTAGGCAAAATGTTAACTCCACTTGCTAAATTTGCAAATTCACAGATAGACATGTTCTATTCTAACTTGTCTCCTGCCAATATCTTCTGTGACTTTTTACACAAGATATGATCACACATAAAGAGGGGATGGATGACTGGGAACTCAATTATATTTGGCGGATCCGGAACACGGGTAAAAGAGAGGGCACTTATATATCGACAGCACACAATATGTGGTCACGATTAGACTCCTGGCTAGTAACTTAGGAAGTAAATAATTGGACACAAACTGTGAGACACCTGCCCAGACCATTATAGGATCCCTCCCCAGTGCTACTAACACTGGCATTGCCAACTGACGCCCCTGTTCTTTCAAATGGAGACTCCAGGCGTCGTCATTGACGGACACGGTTTCAAAAATGGAGTAAAGACAGCGATCATGCACTATTTTAATGAAAATAAGGGCTCTGTAGACACAGTAGGTGAATTATGGGAGGGCTTCAAGGCCATGATTCGAGGTACATGAATAGGAATTAGTGCTGGGGTCCTACAATCTTTGCGATCTCGATTATCTCAACTTGCAAAAAACTCTACAAACGCCCGAGAAAACATATGAAGCTAACCCAAGACCTCAGACATTGGCGGATATTAGGACACATCTTAATGAATACACTGAGACCGCAGACCAAGAGATCCGTTATTTGTCAGAAAGATGGATGGCGACAGCATATGGGGAGGGACACCTGCGTGCAGCTTGGCTTCCAAATTAAGAGATATACCACAGGTACTAACTCTCACCACACAGGAGGGAACACGATACCATGCCTCCAGAGTGATCCTCAAATGCTTTTTGGATTTTTACGCTGAGCTCTACGTCGGGCATCAATCCGCAACACCGCATGAAACAGACTTATACCTAAGCTATTGGTTCAACCAATAACAGAAGAAGAGGTGGGCAACGCTATCTGCTCCTTACCTAATGGGAAAATGGGAAGTTGCCTGGAAGCAACGGTATTCCAAGCAAATTCTATAAAGCCTTCCCAGACCTATTAACACCCCACTTACTAAAAATGTATCAGGAGTCTTATTACAAACAATCTTTCCCCCCAACCCTCCAGGAGGCACTATAAATTACACTGCTAAAAGTCGGAAAATCACCTGAGCAAGGTAGACTCATTCCGCCCTTATCGCTAATCAATACTGATGTTACGATTTTGGCGAAGATCATTGCCTCCCGTCTTCCACTGCTAATGCAAGCCCTGGTACTACCAGACCAAGCAGGTTTTATCCCCTTGAGGTCTACCACACACAACCTCCTTACTATATTTGCCATCATTCACCAGCTGAACCCCTCGCTGCCTGCGGCGGCAATATTCCTAGATGTCGCTAAGGCATTTGATTCTATACAATGGCCTTATATGTGCACGCTGCTGGTCCGGATGGAAATGCTGCTGGCTTTCTTGACATGGATCTGACTGCTATACACGGACCCGGTTGACCACGTCCAGGTAATTGGCACAATTTCAGAACCAGTGAGAATATGCAGGGAAACAAGACAGGGATGTCCGCTCTCTCCAATTTTATTTGCCCTCGCATTGGAACGCCTGGCCTGTATTATAAGACAAAAAGACACATTCACAGCTTTAAGATTCCTGCAGCAACCCTTTGTGATATTGCTTTATGCAGACAACATGGTGGTGTATATCAGAGAACCTAGAACAAACCTAGAACCCACGGTGAAGCAATATATCAAATTCCAATGGTACTCTGGACTAAGTATGACTTGGAATAAGTAAATGGTATTTCCACTAACACCAGCCACTACGCCCCATACAGTAGAACACCCACTGGAGTGGTGCACGGTAGCACTAAAATACCAGGGTATCTTGGTACATCGAGGCCCAGAAGTGGTCATACGCCAAAATGATGGTACTACTATCACAGAATGTTTTGACCAAATAACGGGCTGGCTCTGGCTCCCTCTTTCACTTCCCGAAAGACTAGTGATAATAAAGATGGTTGTCCTGCCTGAATTCTTGTATCTGTACACAGGAATTTTTTAAGACATTGCAATCTTGCTTGACAACCCTTGCCTGGGCAGGAAAACAGCCCAGAATCAGTTGGCAGACACTCACACATTCCTAAACACAGGGTGGATTTGATGCCCCAGATCTTTACCTCTACTATCTGTGCGCTCGAGCTCACTTTGCCCACTACTGGTATCTAGGCATGGGCGGAAAATCTGTTCCGCTCGCGGATTTTGCGGATTTTCGGGAAATCCGCAATCCGCGAGATTCGCGAATCTCCCGCAAAATCCGCAAATCCGCGAGCAGCGGATTTTGCTCGCACTGCTCGCACTGTTCGCGTGCGTTCGCGTGAGTTCGCGCCCCGCGAATAAGTGCAAAATTGCAGAAATACGATCTTAGCAAAACTGAAAGTAACTACTTACCAGGTTCAAAAGTTCAGGCTCATCATTAGTAGCCATTTCCTGTAGTGCTTCCTGAGGGGCCCCTCCAGAGTTCAGTTGCCAGTTGAAACTATTATGTGACCCTGCTCTGAACCTCAGAATAGTTACACATATGCCACAAAGGTCCTGAATTACAGCTAAGGGAGACAAGCAGGAGCCAGGCTGGAAGTTAAAATCCATTAATCAGCCCCTAATTCATTATTGTCAGTTGGGGCAGGGCAGGTGTTGTAACTAATTTTGCAACAATGAAAGCACTTAGCAAGTGCAAAAGATCACTAATCAGGGCGCACTAAGGAAGCAGGTGCCAGCTAAAAAAATATTCTGTGACACATTAATCAGCCCCAAATTAATTCAGGTCACTTGAGGCAGGGAAGGTGTGCTTTGCTTTGCCGAAAATAATGTACACTGGACAACCAGAGGGTGTGGTGATGAAACAGAGGGTGGCATGGGTGGGCCAGAGGGTGGCATGAGTAGTCAGAGAGTGGCAGTGGTGACAGAGAGTGGCAGTGATGAAGAAGAGTGTCCCAAACAGGCTGGACACGTAGAAACAACAAGTTCGCGAAACTTGCGACCCGACAGGTAAGTTCGCAATTTGCGAAAGTGTACAAAACCCTCGCGAACTGGCAGAAACACGGGCGAACACAAAAAAAAAATCTGCAAATTCGCGGGAATTCGCAGATTTTGCGGATTGCGAATCCGCAAATCCGCAAAATTCGCAAACGCAAGATCCGCAAAATTCGCTCATGCTTACTGGTATCACCCTCAAAGGTACACAGCACACACCGCCATTCAGCACGACGAAGCACACCCCCTACCTTTCAATGTGATGCTTGCACATGAGAGCCCGCTAACCAACCTCAAATCTGCCAGTCCATTAAACAGCACAAACAGAGCATGGAAATTACTCACTGCACTATATGCTACTAAACTGCCTTTACTGCATCACCCCTCTCAGTCCCTCACAGGAGAAATGGGAGCAATGACCATACTACAGAAGGCAGGGCTGAGAACCATGGGAGACGCCTTCTCCTTGATATTATTTCTCTCGCTCACTGAGTTCCAGGGGGGCCGGAGTGCCACTCTAATGCAGAGATTTGTATATCACAGATTAAGAACTGCAATGAAGGCGCTGCACCCAGGGGCGGCTCTAGGCTCATGGCAGCCTTTGGGCAGGGAGCATAGGTAGGGGGCCTCGGAAGAGGGGGTCCGGGCAGGGCGGAGCACGGAGGCCAGTGAAGAGGGGGTGGTCAGGGTGTTTGGAAGTGGAACAGAGCCGGAGGCTGCCAAATCCATGCCAGGGGCCGCCACGCAAATATGTATCCATCCTTAGAGGATTATTATATTAAGGATATATATTGGCGTGGTGGCCCCTGGGGTTTGGCGGCCCTGTGCAGGTGCACAGCTTGCACATGCCTAAGGCCGCCCCGGCTGCACCCCTGCTTTGCTCAGGAACCATTTGAACTGCTGTCCTTGCAGGCCCTACTAATGTGCACTGAGAGGAAAAAACGGATCACTAAATTATATAACACTTCGCAGAGGGTATGTAGTGGCCCAATAGATGTAACCAGGGAGCGTTGGAATACAACCCAGGATAAACCTCAAACATTAGCGGACTGGGAATTCCGCTGCAGGTTACTAGACAGACTCACATCTCATAGCAACCTCAAAATCATTCACTTTGAATATCTGCAACCAGCTTACTAACCATCCAGCAACTTCAAAAATATGGCCTGCGGTCAGATTCGACGTGTACGACATGTGGGGCAACCGACGCAGGCTTCCTACATTTAGCATGAACCTGCAATTCAATGGCACACTACTGGGCACCGACACCACAGATCATATCCAAAATGGTGGCCATACCGCACACACAATGCAAATTATTAGCTGTCGCACTTTTATTGGCTAAGCGTAGAGTGTCTATGTGCTGGAGTGGGAAGAAGATACCAAGGCAGGCAGGATGGATGCGAGATATGGCATACAGTAAAACTCAGCTGGAAGAACTGCCTGCACCATTGAGACCAAAAGATTTTGGGGCCCTGCACATGACATATTTGATGTCCACAACGAGGGTAAACGATAATTGATAGGAAATACTTAAAACTAGCGTGAGAGGCGGTCCGGATATGGTAGGAGATAATATGTTGATATGCATACCATGAATTATAACATGAACGAGACTAATGTGTTGGAGTCTTCTGTTGTTCGGAATGTTTTTTCTTTACGTATTCTGTTATTTACATTTTAACTGCTTCTGCTTCATTTCTTATGTGAGCATTCAGTGAAATATTGTACAGGCAAACGCCTATGCTATTATAAAAACTATAGAAAAAAATGTTTAAAAAAAAGGTATGCTCAGACATGAAAATTGAATGCGAGATACCACTATTTATTTATTTATTTATAAAGTTTTATATAGCGCGAACTTGATCCCGAAGGATATCAGAGCACTTTACAATACTTTTTATAACAGTTGAACCGCATTGTAACAGTTAGGAACATAATTCAAAACAAAAAGTGAGACAACAAATCATCAAGGGCACATGCATCAGATGTCTAGGTTATCTACATGAACTACTTAACATAAAATCTCCTTGAGATGATCTATTCTGTACATATATATGTATAAACGCAATATCATATTTAACGATATTCACAGCATTCATTACATTTTGTAGAAAATGTGCACGGTGAGGATGGGTGAACTCAACCTGCTCTCCAAACCCAAGCAAAGTTGGCCTAAGTTTGGACTGTCTCTGCGGGGCTTGAACCGTGCTTTGTGCTCCGCGGACCCATTACTGCCCTCCCTCCCTGTGTGCTGTTGGGCTCCTGTGCTGGAATGGAGAGCAGTGGAAGTTGCTACTGGCCATTGCAGAGTTGTTCTTCTATAAACAACTGCATAGTAGTAAACTGGCCCATCGCCTAGCCTGGTTCTCTAATCCTTCCTCTGTCTTGTTTATTACCCTACCTTAGCTATTTACCTTTTAAAGTACATGCAAAAAAAAAAGGATCTTTTTTGGGTCTGGCTAGAAGCTGCTATAGCCCGCTGATCAATCACTACAAATTCACAGAGCGGGGTTGTGGTCAGTTCTCATTAGACTGTGCTTGCTTCGAGTCATCCTCTTCGGTCATTGCATATTTGAAGTGACACCACATTATGCATCACTACACACCAGAGAAATTGGGAGAAGGGATTGTTAGTGTTGACCTAAGCATTTAGCAGATCTTTATTTAGTTCAGTAATAATGGGAAAATGTCATCCCTGGCATCATACATAACTCATGTGAGTGCTACCGGTGGGGCACGAAATCAGAGCAGACCAGGGGCGTAGCTAGAGCTTGTGGCGCCCGGGGCTACCCCTCAGATTGCCGCCCCCTGGGGGGAGGGGGGGGGGATGCTGGTGAAAAAGGTCGGTGAGCACTTGAAAGATGTCCTTGTCTCCGAGGAGAGACACGTAGTACTGCTGCTAACGGTTACCTCTCGATCATGCAAGTTACATGCACATACATGACACAGTCAAAGGCTAGACAGTTGAATACAACGGTGACTGGCATTACAAAAGAGAACACACAGACTGCATGATCTATCTGGGGGCTCAGAAAAACCACATGTGACATCCATCAGAAAGCTGTGTGAACAATTACCCCTCAGCACAAAGCAAACATGCACATACATGACACTGTTCAGGGATCCATCATCTACAGCTGACATTAAATGACCATACATCATAGTCCCCCCATTAAAGCAGTGGGGACCTGCACTTACGTGATGTGCTCTGGGGACCCAAAACCAACTTAACAGTGTTGAAGCCTGTGTTTCTTTACCTTTCAAAAACAGCAAATTAATTATTATCACAGGAACTGACTCACTGTGTGCCCTTAGAACTAAACACAGCACAAAGGGGTCAGTCAGCTCCACCTTGCCAACACAGACTGGATACACAGCCCACTCTGGTGGCCCAAAGGCAACAACCAGGGGTCGCGCCCTGTCATTACTTATAAGCAGCAGCAACCAACTCCCTGGGAATGAAAAGATGCGTGCTCTTGGGACACAAAACCAGCTTGTAATAGTGCATATCTCCTTCAGAGCAGCCTCAGCACAAAGAACACATAAGGTTAATATGACTTTATTCTTAGGTCTTGTAATAATATAAAAAATATTGTTTCGGTTTGCAGCCCCTCTTAATACACATCAAAATTACAACAAAAACTCAAAATGATGTATAGGCAAGTAAATGAAATCACTATGTTGAATTTTCATACAACTTAACGCACCTGGCACTGCAGCTCTAGGCTAGCCTCTTTGTAAATAAATAAAAAACTAAAACTAAGCTGCCTGCTCAGTGCATCTATATGTTAATCCCCTAGTAACGTCATTGTCATTGTTCTTGGAAATTCATATGTCCTGAGGTCATGTTTCAGTGGCTCAGCCACCACGGATATTTAACATCCATACCGGGCATCAGAGCAAATGGACAAAAGAGCCAAGGGCGATGGCTATGACACATGAACCAAAAGTACCCACCCATCCCACCGCAGACTTCCAAAAAAGACAGCATCCAACAACATCAGAGTCACTAAAGAGCCAGAGAAAGAGGTGTGCAAAATATGTCTTTCTCCACCATTTTGTAAAGAAGTCACTCTTAAAGTTACCTATGCAGCCCATTAAATGCAAGTCTGCTCTTATTCTTGCTTTCCTCTCTGCTCTGAAAACATGTCATAGTCCATCCCACCGGCCAATAAACAGCCCTGGAATGCTCTTCCAGTCGGGTGATCTTCGTACTATGTTTACATTTGCCTATTTTATAAAATGTCCATCCCAATTACGACAGTCTATGTAAATGCACAGAAAAAATGGCGTATATATCAACTTCTAATACGCCCAATAACATTCACACTGTGAGTGAAAAAAATGTGCAAAGGCGAAATGACCCCTCACGGGCGAACCACCATTGGCATACCTGATAGGTACTCACCAGATAAGCCCAGTTATCATCATTGGTGGTCATTAAGCCAAATGAAAAAGTGTCCAACAAACCAAAGGTGCAGTGAAAAGGGTTCAGAACGGGAAAAACATTATTCAAAAAGTGAAGATAAAAATCAATAGGTTTGCACGCTATTCACACTTTTATTCTTTCTTTGCGTGCAACCTATCCAATTAAAAAAGCTAAGGCTAGCTGCTAAACATGCATACATTGGTTCATCATGGTAATGGTATGCATGTTTAGCAGCCAGCCTTAGCTTTTTAATTGGATAGGTTGCACGCAAAGAAAGAATAAAAGTGTGAATAGCGTGCAAACCTATTTTTATCTTCTTCATTTTTTTCACTCACAGTGTGAACGTTATTGAAGAGGACGTATTATAAGTTGATATATAAGCTATTTTTTCTGTGCATTTACATAGACTGTCGTAATTGGGATGGATATTTTATAAAATAGGCAAATGAATGTGATACGCTCTAGCCCAAACACAAAGGATAGGGGAGAAAGTTGCCAGCCCTGACTCCACCTGTCGTCCTCGCCATGTGGGGCAACTGAAGCCTAGGTCCGTCATGGTGTGGAGAGGAAGGAGCTGCGCCATCCGTGAAGCGCAAGCGAGGGGTATATCTTGGCCCCGCAAGGTGAAGAGATGCGCCACCGCAGCTGCAGGAGCCCCCTGGTGTGCAAAGAGCCACGAGAGCTCCCATGACCGACCACAAAGGGCGACAACGACACTGCTCCACTGATGATGCAGCCAATGTGAAGACTCTGAATGGCTGGCCGAAACCCTGCAGCGATGACAGTGTGAAGAGCCCTATGGGAATGGGATCACTTCCAGGAGCGTGAGGCGAGGCAGGGCAGTAACACCACCGTGGGCAGAAGAGAGCCATGCTTCCATATGCCCTCTAGCGAGAGCCTGCATGCACATTTTAAATACTGGTGTGGTGCATGTCAGCAGCTGCTAGCACATGTGCATGCATGGCATATAATGGAGTCAGTTGCAGGAGGCCAAAATAGAGCAGCAGGGCAGGTTCTGGACACTCATGGGAATTGAACTACAGTGACCGTCCACCATCCTACTTAAAGAGCGCCTTAGCTGCCTGTCCCATCGCTATTTCGGTGCAAATGATATACAGCACAGAGATAGTCTGTTAACTTCAGCGTCGGCTGCAGGCCCTCTGGTCAGTCTGAGACTATGAACTCCCTCCGGCAGTCGACAGAGTATTGAATGTGCAGACAGATTCATCATGAAGGAATCTATCTGGTGCTGCGGTGCAATCATTGTCCGTCCACCTGAATGATTACAATCATTGTAATCATTCAGGTGGATGGACCGGACGGTGGGACGGACGGTTCTTTATTTCATTTCATTCTTCTCTCTCTTACCTGCTGAATTTATTTTATAGTTGCGTGCCACTGCTGCCCGGCGCCCGCAGCCACAGACAGTAAAAAAGCAACAGGCTGGCTGCACCAGGGCCAGGCATGACGCACAACACTTGTATTATGGTGGTCAGTTCTCCACGCACTCCGTCTCCGACAGCAGGACGACGGGAGGGGCGATGAGCGCAGCGGGTAACGCGCCGTCACACTGGCTGGCTACGGTGCGGCGAGGGCTGGCCCAACTGTTCTTACAGGGCCGTCATTGGTTGAGCTCGTGCGCACCACGCACGCTGATTGACGGCCCTGAGAGGACTAGTGTAGTGTGTGCGCACTCTAGGCTGGGAGGTGGCGGGCCCCCAACAACGGTCGGTGACGTCGGTCGAACCGATTATTTAATTCCAGGCTGCAATTTTATTTCAAGCGCGAAGCGCCGGCACAGTCACAGGGGCCACCGCTGCCGCAACGGGCCTCGGCTCGGCCTCCGCTCCAGTCAGTGACAGTGTGAGTGTCGGGTCGGGCCGGCCCGTGCGGCCGCGGCCGCCTCAATAAAGGTGCCGCCTGGGGCGGACCGCCCCCCCTCGCCCCCACCTAGCTACGCGGGTGGAGCAGACTGATGATAAAGGGTTTCAGCTTGTGCTGGAGTTAAGCTATTTACTTCTGCATGGGGGAAGCTGTGAGTCAAGTAAAGTGTGAGTGATGCAAAAAAAGAAAATTGGAGCACTGATCATTGAAATGGCTCAGCCGGCAAACACTATTTAAATGTGAATGCATTCCACCGATGTAAGATGGACGCCTAATGGAGGCCATGGCATTGCCGCCATCTTAAAAGAGGAGATTCCCCTCCTGATGTAGACGATACCACCTGGGCCATTTCACGTTATTTTGCTGGCTTCTGTGTTCAGCAAAAGGGGAATGTTGCAAGGAGTGACTGCAACCAGAGTGGAGTGACGTGAGATATATGCGAGGGTCTTCTCTGTTCTTAATCTTTGTATCCTTGGAATAAGGGACACCATTTTTGGGTTTCAACTGGGGGCAACCAGGGGGCCTCTGGTTGTCACTTGAAGCACTGCTGGCAGTAACACAAAGGCAGTGCTTAATTTGAGCATGTGCTTTCAGGTGCTCAGCACCAGCACTTCTTTCAAGGCTACGAATTCTGATCCTGCTGGTGGTGGTCTCAATATTAATTGCCCAATTTAAAATAGAAAGAACCACATACCTTGCATGGTGACGGGCTGGTATGTTTTCATAGGGAGGCATACATCTGTTCAGGCAGGCTTGATTGGTCTTATCACTTTAGTGATGATGTCGTCACGCCTGTCATGAATCCAAGAAGTCAACGAATGGCTTGCATTCTATTCCCCGAGTCTGCTGCACTATGCCACTGCCTGGGCCTAAGCCTCCCATTGGGTAATTGTAGTGGTGGCCTGCAGCCCTTCATTGCTACTGTCCTCAACGTGCTTGATGTGGCTGTGGCCCACCGCAACTTTTGTGTGCTATGGAGTCACCTGCAGTTTCTGTGCGCTGCCTCCAAGCATGCTAATTCTTGAGTGTGCTTGAGCCCAGTAGGTGCAACAGCCATACTCACGTCTCACACGCATTGCAGCATTACGGTTGGGGGTGCTTTTGCTGTAGCAGGCAGGGTCACAGCAAGTTGAGAAGTGGATGCCTATGCCGTCGTTTTAACTGAACCAAACTAATTACAGGCAGCACTAGCAGTGACATGACCTGCTGTGCTCAAGCAGCCTCCTGACCTGCAACAAACCCAGTCAGGCTGCAGTGATTAATAGATTCAAAAAAAGCATTTTCATTTGGTGTACATTTTGTTTTCGCACTCATCTGTCGGTGTAGATAAAGAAGTAAAATGTATGTCTTATGGGACAGACAGCACAGCATGGTTACAGTATAGAGACTGCGGCAGTGCGGGTGTTGAAAGTTGGGCACACCTGAGGTAGAAGTGAGCTGTAGCCTCCATGGCAGCATTTTCAGCCCCGGCACTTCATTGTTTACAAATTAAGCACTGCACCAAGGACATCTGACACCTAGCAACCATTTAGACACATCATGTAGTGGCTTGTAGTAATGCGCCTTTGTGAAATAATTTAACAAAGGGATAACCTTGTGAAAATATTATCAATCTAAAAATGAGCAAATATTCAACAGTTTTCCCAAGTACATATTGGGACGTTGTTATTTACTATGTTTATGTTTTTGGATGTATAGAGCGCATAGCTGCCAAAGGGCTTCCCAGTGCTGAGATGAGTTGGCGATGTGAGGGAAATAAGAGTTATCAAGGGAAGAGACACGTTTTTAATTGTTTCCGAAAAATTAGTTCATCTATCTCATAACAGTCGCATTTCTTTGGGCACGGATTTCCACAGACTGGGAACCAGATGTGACAAAGATCTTCCTCCCCATCCAGATCTTTTTATCCTTGTCGTCTTCATGAGCAGATCTGAGGAGGATTTCAGAGACCTTCCAGACTATCAGAAAAGTCTAATGGCTACTGCTATCTCTCTAACCACTGTAGAGCCTAAGCATGAACAGTTGTGGTCCTTTAATGGAGAACAACCTTCAATATAAATAGATTAAAACAATAGTTTGATGCACAGAATAAAGGCACCATCTAAGCACCTGTAACTGCTGTATATATTAGTGTGCCATTCACCTGCATCCTGCAGAATATACTAGTGGTGCCCTCCGAGCCGCAACAGCTACTATTGTCGGCATAACCCAGAACTGGCGTATTTACATAGACTAAATCATCAAGAGAAGGGGGGGGACCAGGAGCTGTTATGGTCCAGTGCCCGTGCTCCAAATCAAGCGTTATAATCAAGTAAGGGGGTCACTGTTCCATTGGTGAATGTGCAGTGGAGTCACATACACACCCCGAAAAAGGAGAAGGAAGAGGTTGGAGATCCCATAGAAGGAGAGAAACTAGGTTCGGTCTAGGGGCCTCTCAATGTAAACAACAGGGGAGGGGGACACTGTTTGTCTCTTGTTGCCGTCACACACCCCGAAGGATGTCATGCTTCATCATCGGGCGGTGCTCCTCGTCGGGCCAGCCCTGCAATGCCCTACGGGTCCCCCGAAGGGTCGCTTTGGCGGAGATCTTTTAAGAGAACAGCCGTAAGATGCATGCGGGTATGTGGAGAGGGTCCTACTTAGTGATGGTGCAAGTGAAAAAGTGGGTTAAATTGGCTAAGGGGTACCAGAACGCAATCATTTTAATAGTGAAATTTGGGTTCCCCTGTCATGATAAAAAACCTGTGTTACGGTTGGGTGTTACAATGTGGGTATTAATGTACCGTAGGTAATATAACTTGTGGTCAGGTCGACATGTTTCGCGCTAGCATGGTTAGGTTGATCCAGTGCGCTTCATCAGGACCAGTAATTACCTAATGCAAGCAAAAGTCATTTGGGGAGTTATCTCCAGGCTTCTGGCACACCTTCAGGTAATTTGGAAATGTGTCTGGCAGCCTTTCGCTGTTGGGAGAGACTTGTGCCTACGACTAAGCCTGGGCGGAGTTCATGGAGTTCCGCTATGAAGTGCAAAAAAAACTCTGCCACGCTACGTGGTGCTCCGCAAGCAGTGGAGTGAGTTAGAAAAAATGCTGTACACAGTAATTTTCCGCGCCGGGTGTTTGTCTGTGCTGTGAAATTAATGTGAATGGCACCATGCACAGCGCAAGTGGGCGCTGCTTCCTTTCTGCCGCTCGAGTAGATTTTCTACTCAAGTGGCAGCTTTCTCAACTCGAAAGGACGGTTTCTCAATGCGAGCAGTCGGGAGCTTACGGGGCCACTCGCACTGAGAAATCCGTACGCCCGCGTTGAGAAATCTCGCAGTGAGGTTGATTTCCCTCGCTCGCACACGCCAACTTGACGTTGGTGAGCGTGAATGAGGAAAATCTCGCCGGGAGTTGGATTTTCTGCGCTTGCACTCTCCAACTTGATGTTAATGAGCGCGAGCGAGGAAAAAAATGGAGCAGTGTTTTTTGGAGCTGCGCGAGCGGAGTGAGGAAAACTCCACAACTCCGCGAGTGGAGTTCTTCGCCCAGACTTACCTACGACCAATGAATCAGTGCTTCCACTGACCCTACCCCAAAATCTCCAGGCATGTTTCAGATGTTACAGAAAATAGCTGCCACTAAAGTTTGAACACACCAAGCCATTTTGTGTTATTTTACTGACATGTTGTATGGTCGAATTAAGAAGTAAGCGAGCCACTGCAGCTTCAAGCCTTCCTCCCGTCCAGTCTTTATATCTACGATTAATCTGGCTACTTATTAGGCCTATGCTGATGTTTGAACAATTAATACATCAGAACCACACAGGTGTGCCCTGTAATTTTGTATTATGCACCAGATGATTGAAACTAAGTAAAGGAAATGATTAAAGCTATTCTTCTCTTGTTATCTTTACTCTACTTTACCGCAGGTTTCTTTTTGGTAATTGGTTAGTTCTTGTTTTATTTTTATGAACTTGATGTAGAAATAAAATGTATTTTCGCTGTGCACTTGTTTGAATTTTTTTATCCAGACATTCCATTGCCACCCAAAACCTAAGTCTTAGGCTTGACGCGCTGCCCTTGTCAGAAACTTGGATGACTTTGGTGGTACCTTCCTACCAAGAGAGTTGTGAGAGCTCAGCAAATTTACCTGTCTACTCTTTTTCCTTACAAGGCCATGAGGCTCACTTACAGCTACATATAACCTGCATATTACAGGAGTTGGCTGTAGCAACACAATTACCCCTCAGTGGCTGAGAGAACTGTGCATGGAGGGCAGTACGCAGAATGCTGCCTTTATCCGCTGCCCACCTCCGCCAGCCTATAGCCGGCATGGTACAGCATTGCCTCCCTTCCTCCAAGCAATACATAAGGCTTGGTCTCATCTGCCCCTTGTTACTATAGCCTTATAGCCCGCCGTAGCCGGGAATACGAACGTTAAAGGCTCGAGCCAAAGGCGAGGGACTTTAACAGGGGACCGGGACTTTAATAGCCGGTACAGCCTTGCCACGAAGGGCTATAAGGCTATTACAACATTCTGCCACTAGAGGGCAGAATGTTCTAACAAATAAAACAAAGGTCTCTCGAAGTTCGAGGGGATTTAAATCCCCTCAAGCTCCGAGAAGCCCTTGTAAAACATTGGAATGTTGCTCTGCAGACCTTAACCGGCCCGTTGAAGCATGGAGCACTCCAGTGTCTACAATGGAGTCCCCAACATTCCAATGTTCTAATTATGGTTACATGGAAGCACCTCAGGGGTGGCAGAGAAATAGCTCCTCCGGCACATACCAGTGGGCTCATGGGAAATGGGAACATGTGGAACTTGGCATATGCACACCCCAACTTGGTAAGAGCAGCCTGACAATATCTAAAATGGGGAATGTTGTAAATAACAAAACATGAAATGGAGACATGAAGAGGCCCTTGACATACCCGTGAGTGGCCTCTCAAGACTCTGTTACTTGAAAAGTGGTGTTTGGAAAATGTCATATGTGCAGCTGAACATTTTGAGGCTGCAAGTACCTGTAACTGGAGATGTTGGGAAAGCAGGTACCTGAGATGGGCCTATAGAGCCTTATAATATTGCTACATGGATTTGGAAGCCTCGCTGTATATAGGCTTACGGAGCCTGACTGTACCTGGGCATGTGAGCCCTACTAGCCTTATTGCACCTGAACAATTCATACCGTACTTTTATTTCAGGCGTTAGTAACTGTGGTCTGCAAAATTAGGAAAGCCTCTAAATATATCCTGCAAGAACTATATTGTCATGATCTGTGGGACTTCCTAGAGGATTTGAAAATAACTAATGCTATGCATGCCTACAGGTCTCAACGAGAGAGATGATGGCTGAGAAATGGTGCGAAAACTGCTGCTAGATCTGAAGCTATTCCTTATTTTCAGCCTAAGGTGGTGGAGAGAATGAGAAATGAAGACCCGTGACCCATCAATGAGGAGTTATTACGCAAAATTTCGATTTTTTCTTTCCGATCCTTTTAAGAGACCATATGACATCACCCAGGAGGTTCGCCACATTTCCTTTTATGTTGCTGTTTGTACTAAAAAAGTGCAGATGTTTTCGCTCTGCAGAGTCCTTTATGCACCGAGTCCTGTACGCTGATTCCTGGGATGGGCTTGTAACAGGAGATCAAGGGGACCATGGGGCATATTACCAAGCCTGGCGATATTAGATTATCGCCGCTTTAGCGGCCGTTTTCGGCCGCTAAGCGGCGATAATTATATCGCCCTATTAGCAAGCTGTCGTTAACTGATGTTAGCGACAGCTTTGAGGCAATAGCGAGCGGTTTGGGGCCCGCTTTGCATGTCAGCGATATTTATCACTAATGACATGCAAAGTGGGCGCACCCAACCTGTTAGCGACTAAAAACAGTCGCTAACATCGCTATTGCCTATTATCAACACAGGCGTAGTGATGGAAATATTCGCGCTAAGCGCGTATATCTCCAAAAGCTAACGCCTGCTCAGACCAGTTCTTAGCCATTATATCCAATGGGAGGTGGATATCACGGCTAAGACCCTATTGGCGTTAATGCGTGAATATCGCTGTATTCTCAGCGATATTCACGCATTTCGCCGATATCGCCGGATATTTTATCGCTTTAGAGATAAACGTTGCTAATAGCACGTTATCTCTGCGATAATATCCGGCGATGCTTGGCGATAAAAAAACTCACTAAGCCCATTTCGTGATAAATATCGCTAGTTGTTGGTAATATGCCCCCATGTTATCAGCCGCGGTTCGTGCAGGTAACAGCGGTGTGGCCACCTGGGGGGGGGGGGGGAAATTTCGAGGCACGATGCCAAGGGAAAATTAATGAATGCAACACTTTTGATAAATGAGGCCCTGAGTGTATCAACAATGTCGGAAAAGCAAGGAGAGTCAATAGTCGGGGAACGTAATGGGGAGTAAGTGGTGGACATCTTATATGACAGAGTGGCTGATTCATGTATACTGTGCTGGAACAGTGACTGGGAAGCCCACGGAGAACCTGTCGCAAGCAGGGGTGCAACGCAGGCCCCTGCAATCCCTGTGGTGCAGGGTGATCCCCAAGAATGACACGTGTTTATGGAACTTTCATAGGCCCATACTAACGCTTTAAGCAGTAGCATCTGCTTATCTCCTCTGCCCTTTCTATTTAAATAGTTTAAGTTGGTTATCGTATGTCGGTTGCTGATGTCTGTTGGCTTATAGCTAAACAAAACACAATTATTAATGCACAAGACAGTGCAGAAAAGCACCCCCCTGCCCTGTCCACTTTCGCCGTCTTATTTCCCTGTGGTTCACAATAAAGACACCTTAATCTTTGAAGCACACCACTGTCTTTTTGCAGCACAGACACACTGCCTAGTTATTCCCCATTGCCAAAACAAGCATTTGCTGAACGGAAGGTACAGGAACAATACCATAAAAATAGAACATTCCAAAATGGCTGCAGAATATGGATCTTCCCCACCCACTGCATCGCAGCAGAAGCTGCAACGCTAAACAAGGCCCTGCATGAGCTTCCATACAGATAACTGCGATACTGACTTCAACCTTCAATTGGTAGCTTTTTGTAAACCTTTACTAACTCATTTAGACTCAGCTGTGCCTGGCAGGGGGTTCCATGAGGGGTCTGCTCCTGGGCCTGTGGTCATGGCTGCAAGGCCTGGACTTCTGCATCCCCTGATCCCAACCAAATCTATCTCGATCTCGCTAGGCTTTTGTTTAATCATTTTCTTTGTTAGGGACGGTGATGTCATCAGTGATGTCAGTGGTGTCGTCATAAGTGGTGCCATCAATTATGTTTCTTGTGATGTTACCATGATGGCACGAGTGATGCAGTATGCAATTATGCAACACGAAGGGGAGGTGGGGAGGGGTGTAATGCAAATTCTGGTTTGTACCCAGACCATAGGTGGTAAATTTGAGTGGTTTGATGCATTCGAAGCAGAACCGTAGCTCACTTTCTATCTGTATTTTTTTCCCAGTAAAAAACTGGGGGGCATATTATCAAGGGGGTTTATCTCCGCTTTTTTGGCTTTAAAAGCCAAGAAAGCGGAGATAAAATTATCTCCCTATTACCTAGCTGCCGCTAGTACCAGTTAGCGACAGCTAGTAGGAGATAGCGACTATCTTGGGCCCCACTTTGCATGTCAGTGATATTTATCACTAATGAGATGCAAAGTGGGCCTGCCAAGATGTTAGAGACTGAAAACAGTCGCTAACATCGCTATCTCCTATTACTAACTTTTGGAGATATTCGCGCTAAGCTGGAATATCTCCAAAAGCTAACACCTGCCCTGAGCAGTTCTTAGCCATGTTATCCAATGGGAGGTGGATAACATGGCTAAGAGCATTAGCTCGCTAATGCATGAATATCGCTGACTTTTCAGCGATATTCATGCTTTGCGGCGATGTTTACCGCATTTGCGTTAAACCTTGGTAATACCAAGGTTTATTTGCGGTAAAAATCGCCGCAGCGCTGCGGTAAATTTTTGTCTCTAACCAAGCAATAGCGATAATTATCGCTATTGCTTGGTAATATGCCCCTGGATTTTTTAAATTATACATTTGATTAGCTTCCCCTCAGTGTGTACGGCCTCCGAAAAAAAATTCTCCTGCCATTGCCAGTACAGTAAGGAGTTGAGCCAACCCTTATTGAACTTCAATTTAATGGTGTTTTACAAAATATCACATAATTTCCAGAGAGGAGGAAGCAATAGCTATTTCTAAAATAGTAAAACAAACATATCAGTACCTATGGAAACTTTAAAAAAAGTTCTGTTCCTTTCTGTTCCTGGACCTCAGCCATGGTGCTCCAAAGCTGAGGACAGATCAGGCCTTGTGGTCCAGCCCATGTGTCTCTGTACTCCCCAGTAGGCCTTCCTGACCAGGCTCTGTTTCAAGAGCCACTTGCTCACTGTCTTGTGGAAGCAATTTTACAAGCAGAGGACACATGAGGTAAAATGAGGAGGCGTGAGCAAGAGACTGGAAAGAAGAGCAACGAGCACCATAAGAGACATTGCTGGCAGAGCACAGGAGTGCAGCAGAATGCAGATCACCACCAACTTAAAAGAAAGGAAAACTGAAGACATGCTACAGCTGGAGGGCGGGTCCTGGAGCTGCGGAAAGACACTCCAGTTTCTCCCTTCATGATGGGCATGTGTCACTAAGGTGGGTTATATAGTTTTGTGGCAATTAGTCCAAATCAGGTAACAGTAAAACTTACAACACATAAGTTATCCATGTAAATTAAGAGCAGGGTTCGCAGATGACTAAATGACACCTGGGGGGCACATGGAATCATCATGTCACTCTTGTGAAGTTCAGCTTTCTATAGGTGCTGTCTGTGCTATTCACCATTCTTGGTACTTTCTAAACTATAAAACTCACTTGATGCAAGTTAGGACAAAAAGCGATTAATGGAATGCAAGAATTAATCTCAGCCACTGGGTCATTTCCTCGTTTTGGATAAAAATCATCAACTCATCCCTTGCCTCAGGCTCCGTACCTGATTCCCTCCAACTAGGAGAAATCACTCCCATATTGAAAAAATCGGGGGCTGACCCTAATGATCTCAACACACTCAGACCTATCTCCAACCTCCCCTTCCTAGCCAAAACCATGGAGAAGTGTGTTCTACAACAACTTAACCAAAATATAGAAGATTATAACTTAAACAATACCTTCCAATCAGGATTCAGACAAGGCTGTAGCACAGAAACGGCCATGCTCAATATCTCTGATGATATCATTAGAACCTTAGACGAAGGTGAAGCATGCTTACTCATCCTGCTTGACCTACCAGCGGCTTTTGACACTGTCAATCACTCAGCTCTCCTTGAGACCCTCAAGATCCATTCTTGTATTAATGGCACTGTACCTAAATGGTTCTCATTTTTCCTTCAATACCGTTCACAACAAATTAAAATCTACTCCTGCCTCTCCAAACCCACACATGTTTGCCTTGGTGTTCTCCAAGGCTCAATACTCTCCCTTTCCCGCAACAATCTCTTCATAGAACCCCTTACAACCATCCTGAAGCAAGCAGGGGTCAAGTACCACCTATATGCTGATGACACGCAACTCTACTACAAAATCAAATCACCTAGTGACATCCTACACCTCAAACGTCACAATAACCAAAATTCAAACTTGGTTTAATTTGAATCACTTAAAGTTTTTTTTTTTTTTTTAAATTTGTTTTTATTGCAGAATTAGAAACCACAGCTTACAATTGCTCAACCAGTCCACTCATGGTGTCCCCCCGCATCAATCGTAAAAGCGTGTACCATACACAGCCATTCAGCCCGCATCCCGGAGGCCGGGCGGCACAGTGTCCTAAATAACAGGAAGACATCATGGTGAGCGTCCCTAAGGGACAATGGTCGAAAAGAACGTTCTACGTATCTGCATTTTACCCCCCCACCCACAACAATTAACAACATCAGCCATCCTACATATACAGGTCAATGCTACAAGCCGCTACCGTACCCCCCTGTGCTCTGTGGGGCCCACCATACCTGTCCCACACCCCTCTGCTACCTCCCACTAGCCTCCTGCGCCCCACAGGCCCTCCTCAGTCCCAAAATCGCCACCGCGGTCCATCAACCCCCTGGCTCCCAACCCACCCCGAACGCCCTCTGAACAACCCCCCAATACCCCCGCCCCGGCAACCGCTAATGGTGTGTGTCATGTTCCTAAGTGTAGTATGGGTCCCGCCACAGTGTCAATGATAACTCTGAACTAGTATGCCTCGCGGTGTCCTCAGGTCCCATCCACTCAGTCCTCATCCTCTACTAAAGAATCACGTAAGGCCTGCACCACCAATTCCCACGCACGCGCTGTATCCAAGGCTTTCTCATCACCAAGCTTGACAGCCTGCCTCATTCGGAGCACACTCTCACATTCAGACCACCGCAACAAGTCAGTCTTCCACCTCCTTACTGACGGCCCTCCCCTGGACTTCCAATGCCACGAAATCTCTCTTTGTGCTAGTATCAATCCCAGGTCAATGAATTTGCTCGTCACCTTAGTGTGTTTGGTGTGCGGGAACCAGAGCAACAGACATGCCGCCATGTCAAATTCCACCTCCCTGTCAGTCACTTCGTTTAGAAGGTCCCCCACCTCTGCCCAATAGGCCTCCAAATGCGGGCAACCCCAAAACAAGTGATCCATGTCCGCCTCCGGTGACAAGCACCTCGAGCACCGTGCGTCCTGCACCTGGAAGTACCGCCTTATTTTCTCCGGAGTCAGATAGGCCCTATGTAGCACAAAGAAGTGCACCTGCTGGAACCGGGCATTCCTCGTGCCTTTCCACGCACGCCGTAAAATATGGCTCCATGCCGTGTCCGGAATGGGCCTGCCCACACTCTCCTCCCATTTCACCTTGAGCCCCAGGAGCGGTTCCAGTCCCTCGTTCAGCATCCTGTTATGGAGGCAGGTCACCGCCTTAAAGGTGCCCGCTGCCATTACCACATATTGGCATGCCATAGTCGTGTCCGGTTCAAGGAGCCCTCCCTTCCAATGCTTCTGTATAGCCGCTACCACCGCCGCATGTAATAGGAAACCCCCGTCAGGTAACCCGAACTGTTCTTGAAGTACTCCGAAGGGCACTAAAGTCCCGTCGACATACAGGTCTCCCACCACCTGAAGGCCCGCCTCTTCCCATTCCAGCAATGGGGACCAGTCGCCTCCATGCAGTAGGGCTGTCAGCATGCCAATCGGTATCTCCGGCGCATATGGTCGAGTCGCCTTGGCCCTCCTGAGACTCCTCTGCCAACATAACCTGAGCGTCCGTTCCTCCATAGTGAGGCCCCGCAACTCCAGTTTCTGCTGCATAACGATATAGGCCAGCACATGGCGCTGTATCCCCAGCTCTCGATCACACTCCGGTCCCCTAAACACCCGAGCCACATGCTGCGTAAGAACCTGGAGTTGCGCCGCCAAGTAATACAGTTCAAAGTCGGGGACGGCCATCCCCCCCTCAATCTTGGGGCGTAGCAACGTGCTCAACGCCACTCTACGGCGGCCATGTCCCCACAGGAAACTGATGACCATCGTCCTCAGGTCCCTAAAGATCTTCTGAGGAATCCAAATGGGCAGTGTCCGAAAATAGTACAGGAGCCGGGGGAGCGCCACCATTTTCAAGAGAGCAATCCTACCCAGTACCGTCAGCGGAAGGGTTGACCAAAAAGACATACTACCTCTCAGCGCCCGAACGCACCGTCCAATATTGCCCTCTAACAGGTCCGCGGTCACGTGGTAGATACGGACTCCCAAATAAGTGAAGCAAGATGGCTCCCATACTACCCCCAAGTCACGAGCAGGGCAGGGCGATTCGGCTGTCAGCGGAAACACACAGGTCTTTGCCCAATTGACCTTGAGGCCCGACAACTGGCCAAACTCCGACAGCAGGTCCATCGCCCCTTCCAAAGCCCGCTCCGTGTCGTCTAAATACAGCAACAGATCATCCGCATACAGCGAGATGTGATGTAGCCGCCCACCGCTGTCTATCCCCGCATATCTGTCTCCCGACCTAGCATGGACCGCCAAGGGTTCCATCGCCAGGGCGAACAGGAGGGGGGAAAGGGAGCACCCCTGCCGTGTGCCTCTACCTACCGGATAAGCCGCAGACACCAAGCCACCCAAACGTACTCGCGCTGTCGCCGAGGAATACAGCACCTTCGTCCATCGGCGGAACCCCTCACCAATACCAAATCTCTCCAGCACTCCATCTAGAAAAGCCCACTCCAAACTATCGAAAGCCTTCTCAATGTCCACTGACAGGACCGCCTGGGTCCCGTTCTCATCCAATACACCGTCCATTATCCCAACCAGTCGACGGATATTCAGCGCCGTACTCCTCGTGGGGATAAACCCCGCCTGATCCCTGTGCACCAGGCCAGTCATATGTGGAGCCAGCCTGGTGGCCAGGATCCGGCTCAGTATCTTATAGTCCACCGTTAACATGGACAACGGGCGATAGGACCTCACATCCGTCGCATCCCTGCCGGGCTTCAGCAGCGGCACTATCAATGCTTCCCTCATGGATCCGGGCAAACCCCCTGACTCATAAGCCTCCGTGTACACCGCCAGCAGTCTGGGTGCCAAGCTATCCACAAACTGCTGGTAGAACTCTATCGGCAACCCATCCACACCGGGTGTTTTATTCCGCGCCATATTTTTAATGGCCGTCCTTATTTCAGCTAGCGTGATCGGCCCGCCCAGCTCTTTCGCGTCCTCATCGTCAAGGACCGGAAGCTGCCTCGCCTCTAGGTACTCTGCAATTTCCTGGGCCTCCACTCCCAACTGACTCCGGTACAATTCCTCATAATACATACGAAAGCACTCCAACACCGCTGCCTGAGAGTACACCGTTTCCCCCAGTGCGTTATTGATGCTAAGGACCGGGCAGCCCCTAACTTCGGGATTAGCAAGTCTGGCCAGGAGCGTGCCCACCTTATCCCGTTCAGCATGCACTCTGATGGCGTATTGCCTATAGTCGTAGCTCCTCAACCGCTCCGTTTCGGTAGCAACCACCTCCTTCGCTTCCAGCAACCGGGCCTGCAAGTCCGGTCTTTCCGGCCTGCGCCGCTCCAGATCTCTCAGTTTCTCTTCCGCATTCGCAAGTGCATTCAATACAGTCGTACAAGCATTCGAAAACCGACCCAGGCATACCCCTCTCACCACCACTTTCATCGCATCCCACTCAGTGGACCTACACGCTGCAGTACCCTCGTTCTCACTGAAATAATGATCTATGCCCTGCTGGACCGCTGCACTGAACACTGAATCCTCCAACGTGTCTGGCCGGAGCCGCCATGTTGGAATCGCCGAGCGCTCCCGTTGCCACTGGACATGTACCAATAGGGGATTATGATCCGATATGGTTCGGGCCAAGTATTCCGTGTGGGAGATCAATGGGGCCAGGGACCCGCCACAGAGCACCGAATCAATTCTCACGTGTAGTGCATGGAGGGCTGAGTAAAAGGAATAATCCCTGGTATCCCTGTGCTGTTCCCGCCACATATCCAGCAACCCCCACCTGTCCTGCCAATCCTTCCTATGCATGGCTAACTTGCGTACCGGGGAATCAACAAGGGGAGGGTGAGACCTGTCCAAGACCACATCCGTAATCGAGTTAAAATCCCCCCCCCAGTATCACCGGGCCCGCTAGGAAAGAGGCCAAGGACCCGGAAAGGCCATCAAAGAATCGGGCCTGATCAGCATTTGGCGCATATACACAACAGAGAACCACATCTCGACCATATAACCGCCCCTCCACCGCCACAAACCTGCCTTCAGGATCCACCACTTGGTTCAGCACCTGGAACGGTATCCCCGCTCTCACCCATATCAATACCCCCCTAGCATACGCTGAATAAGTGGTGCCAAACACCTGACCCCGCCATCTTTTTTGCAATGCAGCACATTCCTTTTTCGTCAGATGGGTCTCCTGTAGCATGGCAACCTGGACCCCCCTTCGCACCAAATACGCATGTACCTTGTGGCGCTTGACCATGGTTCGTAGCCCCCGGACATTCCACGTCAGGCATTTTAAGTTAGGTGACGTCCCCATACCAGCAGTGAACAATCCAAGTCAAACATTGCCAGATCGTATCCCCACCATAGCAGTTGCCCCCCCCGAAACAAACTCTGAAAAGGAAAACACCCCAAACCCCACTCCCCAGGACAGAGCCTACAAACCCAGTGTCAGCCCCGATCCAAACCTCAATCCAAACACACATCCTTCTAACCTGTGGTCGCCACCACAGAAGGCCTTAAGGGCCCTGGGGGGGTGAGTTATCGCCGACCCCAGCTAGTGGAGCCCACGCCCCGCGCTCCCCATCCCATCCTGCCAACGCGGCACCCTACTCGGCAACCCACCCATCACCAACAGGATAGCACCCTACCAAAAGATCGTGTCCAAGTCCCAATGCAGTCTCAACCGTGAAAAATCCCATCGGATGTCTGAGGGGTCACCAGCGGCCCCTTCGAACTCTCTGCCTCCGAAAGGTCCTCTCCCGTCCTGCTGCCTTCGCCGCCAGAGTCCGTCTCCGCCAGTTCACTTTCCTGCTGCGACCTCATAATGGCCGCCGTCGCCGCAACCGCCTCTCTCTTGTCCGCAGCCATTTGGGCCTCCCGTTTCTCCCGCTGGCGCCTGTTGCGGGACCGAATTCATTGCGATTGTCTGACCTGAGGTGGTTTAGGCCGATCTCGCCTACTTTTGTGAGACCTATCCGTCCCCGCTCTGTAAGACTCCAGCCACTGCCATGCTTCGTCCGGGGTCTGAAAGAAGTGCGTGGTCTCATCCAGAATGACCCGCAGCTTGGCCGGAAAGAGCAAGGAGTATTGGATGCCCTCCTCTCGCAGTTCCTTCTTCACCGCCAAAAACGATGCCCTATTCCTCTGGACCGCCTGGGTGTAGTCCGGGAAAATCGTGACCCTGCTGTTCTCCACCTCATACGGGCCCGATGCCCGAGCCCTCTGGATGAGGAGGTCTCGGTCCTTATAATGGAGGAGCCGCACCACCATCGGTCGGGGGGGGCGGCCAAGCCCAGGCGGGCGAGCCGGCACCCTGTGGGCTCGTTCCAGGGTAAAGAAAGGAGTAAGCCCCTCCGGTGCCACCACAGTTCGAAACCAGTCCTCCATGTAGGCCACCGCATCCTCCCCCTCAATCTGTTCCGGCAGGCCTACGACCCGCACGTTGTTCCTTCTGTTGCGGCTTTCGGCATCCTCCGCTCGCCGTTCCAGCGAATCTATCCGGGCCAGGATATCTGTGATCTTATGTTCCGCGGTCACCACTGACGGTTTCAGGTCCAATAGCAGTTGATCATGGTCCTTGACCTTATCTGCCAGCTTCGCATGGTCCGCTCGCAATAGCCCCAGCCCCGTGGCGACTTGCGCAATGTCCTGCTGTAACGCCTCCTTGGTCGAGGTGATGGCGTCCAGTATGGCATCCAAGCGCCGATTCAGCCGCTGCTCCTGGTCCAACATTGGCGGGGGGGTCTCGCCCACCTGGGACAGCGCAGCTAGGTCCTCTTGTCCGCGCTCCATGGCCGCCGGTCCCCCTGTAGCCGCCATCTTAGGGTACTGCGTCACAGGCTAGGAAACTCGCCTGGTCCCGGCACTCGTGGGACGGGGCAAACTTCCCAATAATGTACAGGATCAAGTGCCACCGCCGACGCCCGCAACTCCAAGGGCCAAGTGGGCTAGCACCGCCTGACTCGCCCCCTCCAAGGTCGGGGGGAGGAAGGGAAGGAGGAGGGGTAGCGGCCAGCAGTCGTCCCCGATGCCCGAGCAGTGCCGGGTTCCAGGCCCCCGATCTTCAGGGCTGTCGCCACAGCCCCCACAGCATCGATCTCACAACAGTGGGCCCCCCACCAGTCGGTGCCAAGGCTGCTCAATGTCGATGTCCGGAGCCGCCGGTCCGCTCCGCCGCCATTTTCTTCACACTCTCGGTGACACCTCGGCCGTCTTTTCTTCGAGGTCTCCTCGGGGCCAGCGGTCCCCCAGCAACTTTCTGCCGATACCCCGTGGTTCCCCCACACTCCGTAGGGCAGTAGTATCGATCACGGGTCGCCCAGGGTGCAGGAATCAGGAGAATTAGCGGGATTCCGCGCGTAGCTGCGAGCTCACGCCGCCATCCCGATCGGCGTCCAAGCCACGCCCCTGAATCACTTAAAGTTGAGTCCAAACAAAACTGAATTAAAATGGTTCACCCAGAAGACTGACCACCAACCAATCCAGGAGTGGCTTGAGAACCTGAATGCCCTAAATTACTCTCTCACCCTGTCCAACTCAGTAAAGTCCTTAGGCATCGCCCTTGACAAGAACTTGACAATGAAGGATCACATCAAACGCTCAGCCAAAGGAGCTCTATTCTCATTAAAACACCTCAAGAAAATTAAACCTTTCATTCCCCCTCAAGTAATTAAGACAAACTATCCTTTGTAGGAGGTTTTTTGACTTTATTCAACCCCTGCAATCAATCAATCAATCAATCAATCAATCAAGGGTTTGTTAAGCACAACTACTCACCGGAAAGGATTTGGGGGGGAAGGAGGGAGCGCAACTCCTGGGGGTTCAAACAGATTTGTCAAAGAACCAGGTCTTGAGATACTTCAGGAACTTGGGGAGAGTTGGAGTCTGGGGGAGGGAGGGGGTGTTCCATGCCTTAGCCGTGATGAAGGAGAAGGAACAGCCTCTTGTTCTGGTCTTCTTGATGCGCAGCACCGTAGCAACGGAGAGCTGGGCTGAGCGGTGGGATCTTTGGGGTGCATGGAACGAGAGGTGGGGGTTCATGTAGGCGGGATCGGTTTTGTGGAGGGCCTTGTGGGCTTGGGTGAGAAGCTTGAAAGTGATTCTTTTCTCGACGGAGAGCCAGAGTACTTCACGCAGGTGCTGGGAGATGTGGCAGTGGCGCAGTAGGTTAAGGACTAGTCTGGCGGCTGCGTTCTGGACGGTCTGGAGTTTGCAGGTGAGGTTCTTGTTGATCCCAGCATCGAGCACGTTGCAATAGTCCAGTCTGCTGATGATGAGGGCGTGGGTGACAGTTTTTTGTGTTCAAGGGGAATCTAGTTGAAGGTCTTTCATAGGCGGCAGAGGGTGTGGAAGCAGGATGAGGTGACAGCGTTGATTTGGCTTTGCATTTTGATTTCAGAGTCCATAATGATTTCGAAGTTGCGCGTGTGTTCCGTGGGTGGGGGTGGGTTCCTGAGGGCGGGGGGCCACCAGGTGGTGTTCCAGGCGTGAGGTGTGGGCCTATGATGAGTACTTTGGTTTTGTGTGTGTTAAGTTGTAGGGAGCTGTTCATCCACCTAGCGACTTATTACATTCCTTTTTGAAAGTTGTGTTCGGAGATGTTGGGTTCATTGGATAGGGAGAGGATGGGTTGAGTGTCGTCTGCGTATGATACGATGTTTAGTCTGTGTGATCTGACAATGGTTGTGAGCAGGGGATGGGGCTAATGGAAGAGCCTTGGGGGAATCCGCAGGTGGTTTGTGTGGGATCCGAGAAGAAGGAAGGGAGTCTTACTCAATGCGTTCTACCGGAGAGGAATGTGCGGATCCAGCCATGGGATTTGTTCCAGATTCCTGCATCGTGGAGTCTGCAGATTATGGTGCTGTGTGAGACTGTGTCGAAGATCACATAGAAGTCCAGGAGGATGAGGGCTACAGTCTCTCCTCTGTCAAGGAGGGAGTGGATGTCGTCTGTTGTGGCGATAAGGACGGTTTCGGCTCTGTGGTTCTTCCTGAAGCCAGATTGGGATAATGTAGGAGATATGCATACACTGTAAATTCCTCTGACATATATGTGTGTATGAGTAATTACACACATAACAATGTAATGCCATTACTAATTTATCTTTTTTATTTACTTTATAGTGCTTCTTATTCCAGTGTAGGGTAAGTGAGACACAGACAATAAATCACACAAGGGCGTAAGTCAATGTACTTGAGATGTTACATAAGACTATGAAGGTTATGAAGTGTAGTAGTCACATATTGTCCATATGTGTATGCATTATATTAAGAGCACTGTCTTGGGAGAAGCACAGAGTCAGGATTTAAACAATGTAATGTAGTGTTTGGGGTTATCTGTACTAACATGACTTTATTACAAAACCCCTAGAATAATAACTGACTGAGAAAACAACAGAAGGATCTAAACCCACAATTTGTAGTTCATACACAGTTCCTTGATGCCGATTTATAACTCATGGCACTATATTAAAATGATTATACCTTATAACAAAATGATCTCTGCATCGCAAGCAGCAGCCCACTTACAGTTCTAAATAAAATACAAATTGGTGATCTGCATGTAAAACATGTGCTTTGCAGCAGGCACATTAACCTTCTATACTACTTTATGAATCAAACTGTGACTAGATAAAAGACTGATCTATCCAGGCTGTGCATTAGCCGGCAGAGTTATATTATCTTTATTATCCCATGCAAATTGACGGGCACACAAAGATCTCTGCAACCAGGCCCAGCTCCAGCGGGTGGGCCAGGTGGGCCAGGCCCACCCAAGGAAGATCCTGGTCCACCCAAGGCTATTCAGAAGTAGAAAATGTGCTCCACATACATGGGCCAACTTGCTTGCTGTCGCACAACCTGAAAGGCTGCTGCAGCTTAGGCGAGTGTGACTCTGTCAATAGGCCAGCCAAGGAGGCACAGCATGTGGTGGTCCTCCTCTCATCTCAGGCTTCAGGAAGTGACATGGAGCCCTCGGGGGTGCTGCTGCTTTTGAGAAGTACAATTAGCAAGTCTTAGGTGGGAGACGTGAGCTTTAGTTCCTCACAGCAGGCCACAATCATATGATAGAAAAGCGACAGCTGCCTAAGTGTCAGCCATCTTGGTTTAAAAATGTTGCAGTGACATACAAGATTGAGCTTAGGAGGTCCATTGAGAGGTTGACATTGGGAGTTTCATTCATTCAATGAAATTCCATCCAATTATGGAATGGGGAGGGTGCTGTGCACAGCTCAAGAGCGATGGTACTTCAGAAACAAACACCAACAGCTAAAATGACTCTAAATATAAAGAAAAATATGATTAAAACGGGTAAAAAGAAAACACAGTTTTTGACAATGTTGCAGTGTAAATACCAATTCACCTTCTATCTTGGAGCAAAAGAAAAGGAGAAAACAAAGGAGAGAATAGCAAAGATAAGCAAAGGGAAAGAGAGACTAAAGGAAATGAGACATGGAGGGGGGAGTAGAGACAAATGGGGAAGGGGAGAGAAAAGAGGCCGAAATAATTGAGAAAGAGACGAGAGGAAAATAAACTATAAATGTGGAGGAAATATTTCTAGCTATGCAGATGGAGGGAAAGTGAGAGGGAAGAAAGGAGGGAGGGAAGGATGAAGTGAAAAAAGATCACTTGGAAAGAAGAGTAGAAAAATAGACTAATATAGAGAGGAAAGGATAGGAAGCAAAAGTAGAGAGAAGGGTGATGGTAAAGGGAGAAAAACACTGAATGACAAAGAGAAGGGTAGATACAAAAGAGGATGTTAGAAATTTCCTGGTTAGTAATAAGGAGAGAATGAATCAAAGCCGCACACTCACTTCTTAGTTTTGACGATCCAGGCCTCTACAGCTTGATTTAGAGGTTGGCGATGCTAAGTGGATGTGCCAAATCCAGAGTAAAACTCAAGAAAGGGATAAGATGGTACTATCCCTTCAGGAAAGAGATATTATGGTAAAATAAATGTCACATGTGGATTCTCCACTGTTTTGAACACTTCCTCCAGGAATAGGTGGATTTTCCTTTCCTACGACTCTAAATCAGACTTTTGGTCTGTCTTCAACTTAAGGTAGAAAAAGGCCCCTTCCACCTCCCTGAATTACCCAGCGGCGGCTCCTCCACTAAGGCGAAGGAGTGTCGCACCACTGATTTTCAGCAGTGCAAAAAAGGAAACATTTAATGATAATAACACAATGTTATTATAATTTTATTTTTCAGTGCAAGTCAGGTTAGGGCTAGGGTGGGGCTGGGCTGTCAGCGCAGGGGGGGGGGAATATGTGCACCTAAGTGCGCATGACAGTTTGTCCGGTCATCTTGGGTAGGTCAAACAGTCATGTGCACTTAGCATGTTCTCCACCGGGGGCTGTTTTGCACAGCCTGGGTGGAGAACATGCACAGACTCCCACTCCCTGTCTAAACGGCGAACCAAGCCACTCAGACCAATCATGACGTTGGTGTCATGCTGGTGATAGCAGCGTCGTGTTTGGGCCAGGGGAGCCTGTGTGCTTCTATCTTCCTGGAGTCAGGAAGAGAAGCGGAGGAGAGACAACGGAGGATAGACGGCGGCCGTGCAGAGGTGTTATATTGTTTTTTCTTGCCACACCAACCCCGTTCCATACTAGCTGCCACTGGAATTACCTTTTGAGGCATGCAGAACAAAGTGCTCATAAGGACAGGAATCTATTTACTGTCTGTGAGGCCGGGGGAAGAATCTGCCCTCATCCTCAAAGTGTTAGAACATGGCTGTGAGGTTTATGAAAGAGGCGCAAGTTGCATAGCAAGGGTGCCATGGCCCTGGTGCCAAGGGAAAGCATTCTCTCAACCTTGTCCACTGCCTGCCCAGTGAAATAGTGCCATAACTTGGGTATCTTGGGCACCTAACACCCCTGGGCTCGGTACTAGGTGGAGGCGAGGGAGTCCAACTCCCTTAAGTCTCGCAGCACTGGACCACAGCTTCGAGGCCAAGGATAGCCCCGCCCCACTGCCCTTGTCCACAGCTGCAAGGCCCAGGAGAGCAGAGCCAAGCGTAATGCATCCCTGAGTCACACAACAATGTTGTGTTGCTGCAAGCCCAGTTAATGGGGTTTACTCTCCTGGACATTCCCTCCATGATCCAGAGCGGTGAGGGCCAGGGGAGTGGGTAGCAGCTTTCCCCTGGGGCTCAAACCTATGCTTTAGTGCTGTGAGGCCCAGAGGGTGTGGTCCCACTCCACTATGTCCCCAGCGATGGTCTAGCACTGCTAGGCCAAGGGAGGGTGGTCCCATACCCTGGTCCTCATATCTACTGGCTGGTGTGGCGAGGCCCATGAGTGGAAGCCCCACTGACTTGGGCCTCACACCCATGGTCTAGTGCTGCAAGGCACAGAGGAGAAGCGTCTCCATCACTGGACAATGCAGATATTACCCATCATTGTGAGTCCCAGGAGAGGGGGGCCCGTCCCCTGGAGCTCAAAGGCATGGCCTAGCACTGCAAGGCCATAGTAGGGTGGACTTCTTTCCCATTTTCATTTCTCAGGACACTTTGTGCATTTTGAGAAACATTGCGTTCGCAGAAACATCTGAAGAAGTTTCTTGCGGAGCAGAGGAACTGCAAGCCACATAGAAGATTTTTGTAACTTCATTTTAAATCTCCGCCTCTGACAGAGACCATCTTAAAATAATCAAGCTGGAGATTGAGTTTATTGATTCCGATGGCTCTTCATGCTATACTTGAGTTCTGATCCTGTTACCACGTCCTGGAGTAAGCCTTACCAACTCACTATTGCAAATTTTGAGCGACAAGTTTAGAAAATGAACTCTGGGATTCAAATGGAATAAAATACTTAAGCTTTTAAACACCAGTAGTAAATATCAGTTTCTAGCAGGCATACTGTCCAGTAAGTAACCACTGCCATTGGGCCTTGTCCAGTGCGTATGTTTTAGCCAGGGAACTGTGATATTTGACATCTAATGTCAGCTTTACCATTTCACTTAAATATAATGGAAATAAACATTTTAACTAGAATTTCATTTTCCTGGGACGGGCACCCCCTTGTCCTTGCCATAGGCATCATTGGCACTCCAGATGTGCTTTAATGGACAAGCTGGAAATGTGGAACGGGAGTCACTTTTTAGGTCTCGCCTATTGATGGGCATGTGCATCGAGCTTGCGAGACTATGGGGGCTTAAACAGTCTTTAACCAACTTGCAAGGAATCGTGGCGATTCCTTGCAGTGCCCGTAAAAGTCAAGCTCAATGCGCATGCGCATTGAGCTTAAAAGCGCGTCCACATGCCCCCAGCCGCCTGCCTTGCATGTATTTTCCCTCAGGCGCACTCCTCCCACACCCCCGCTCCGCCCCCTCCCCTGCCTGCCGTGTCGCATTTCTTCAGTTCCCTCAGCCGCACTCCAGGCCCCTGCTGCTTTCACACCCTCTCCCCGCTCCGCCCCCTCCCCTGCCCGCCGTGTCGCATTTCTCCTCCCCCCTCCCCTTCTCTGTCATCCCTCCGTCTTGTTTTTGCCAGCCGTACTTTCACTTTGACGGCGCCAGGCTGTCTCTTGTTAACTCCAGGTTCCGCCTACTGCACTTCATCCACTACCCGGATGATGAGATTGTCTACTGCACTTATCCGTGCCAGCGCTGCACTTCAGGTAAGAGACCCTCCTTCAGCCCTCGCTCAAGAACCTTACGCCCTTAGTTCTCTTTACTCAACCTGCGTCTTAATTTTACCTTCCCTTCACAGCTCGCTTACTAGGACGGACCCGTCCTGAGACGTGCCCGTGTATTATTATATTTATTTCATTTTCCTCACCGAGGAAACATCTTCCATCGATACCATCATTACCCCTACTCCAACCACGCTTGGCGGTAAGATGACGTGCAGTCCTTTGCTTTGTGCTTTACACCTTCGTGATCGCCCGTGCCTTATACCCCGTTTCCCACACATGCTTAACGTTTCCCGCTCCTTTTCCACAGCGCCATTTGACACGGGGCCTCTTTTTACTCACAGGTACTGCCCCCTTCCTCACTTTTCTCCTCCTTACATGCTGTCCTTTACCTCTTAATTTCTCTTTTGCTCCCGCTTTTTATTGGCAATCCCTTTTCCGTCAATCTTACTTTACTTGTTTTGAATACTTGCCTGTCACTTTTTAGAGTCTATTTCGATCTAGATCAGTTTCTAGATGGTCCGCTAATACTTATCGAACCGTGGCATTTTTCCTGTATTTGGGTAACTCTACAACTCTAGCCTTCTTCATTATCTATGTAGGAAATGGCCATGCAAAATCCGTTTGGTTTTCTCTTAGAGACAACACGTCACCATCGTGAACACACCCAGTATGCCGCCAGACTATGCTTTTATTGTGTCTTCTCTTAGGTTTCTCTTCTGTGCTGTGGTATCTACAATGTACCCTCTTTCTGTTCCTGTTAATCAATTTGTGTAACTTCATTCACGACCGATTTCCCAGCCGGTTTGTCTTTTGTTTTGCATTAGAGGTACACTCCGCATCTGACCCTGCTTAACATATACTTAGACTGTGTAGTTTTTCAACATATTGAATCGTTTCATTAATTGTTTATCACCGCATTGGCCCTCTGAACCTTAAATTTTGAATGCTATCATTTTTGCCTCACAGATGGAATACTCACCGTACTTTTAAATTCATGTTCTACTCCCCCTTTTTACGCCTCATAGTCCTCCAATTTTCTGACGCACTTTACGCCATGTGTTAACCCGAATATAGTGTTCCTTTTCCTGCGTTATGTATAGCCTCTGACGTTATAGTTGTCTAATTTTGCTACGGTCTTTCCTTTTTCCATTTCTTAAATTACTCATCTGTCACCCCCAGCTTTTGCTCTATCACGACACGGGATGCAGCCACTGTTGAAATGCATTGTTCAAGCGTTTTTAATCAATTAATACATGTTCAATTGATAAAATAGGATGTTGACGTGTGTCTGCTATAGGTGTCACATTTGCGAAAGTTATAACTATTGGCATTGTAAATGACAACGCTATTAATTTAGCTATTTTAAAAAACAACACATAAATAAAAAAAATGTCATTTATAAGACCAATAGCTCAAACTTTCCTAATGCGAGACCTATTGCATTTCCAATGCTTGTTTAAATCTCGTTCCCTACTTGGACACATTGTGTGCTCTTGGGCAATCACTTTCCTGACTTATTGCTCTGCTCCCTTTTTTGGCAAGATTGGGACTATATTGATTCCATTTATCACTGCAAGAAAGCGTATCATTACAAAATGGATTAAACATTACCTGGGAGAGGAGAAGTGCCCAGTCACATGGTATATTTACCTGAATGCAATACAGTGGTAAATGTATAGCCAGGGCACCTTAAATTAGGCAATTGTGCGCCCATGGTGGTTTTTCCAAGATTATGGATTTGCAGCATTTGCCACATAATCCATCATCTGCTACATAATCTAAAGATTTTAACCCAAACAAATGTGTCTTGCTCAAAAGATTCTAAAAACCTAGCTACATGTGTTGCCCTCAATAAAAGGCCCAGTTCACTGGGGTCACCCATTTGTTGGATATTAATATGTTTGGGCGTTAAATTGATACTATTGAGGGGGGTGTTAACAAGTGTAAAATGGGAAAATAATGTAGTAATATTATGACAAAAGGTACTGCATTACACTACATTCTTTTTTTACCTCATCACTTTGTCAACCCTGCTACATAATGTGGCTGTCCTCTGCTGCATAATTACAGTGGCCCTGTGTATAGCCTCTGCACCAAGCAGAAGGGTATAACAGTCTTGGCTCTGCTAATTTAATCAACTGTATGTTCCTGGGCAAATAATAATCTCCCTGTGCCTCTTTCTGTGATTTAACATTTTGACAGCACTTTGAAATAACCTTACAGGGCATACCCTCACCACAGGTCCTGAGAATAGGTTTCAATCACTCATATAAGGCTGCTTGCACCTCAGGAGCAGAAGTCTCTACTGGAGCTGCGTTGTGCAGGGCCCACTGCAAGCTGCAACGCCTCTTTGTTGTCTGCCGTCCACAAACATCTCTTTCACAGCTCATCGAGGGCTGAAAGAGAATTGCTTGTCATTTGAAAGGGTTAAAAGTGTGGGCACGGGGTGTCCTGCAGTGCCTTTGTCGGGCTGCGGGAGACTGGATCCCCATTTAGAGGCCGTTATTAGCCTAGGAGAGGCCCTTTGTTTCATGAGCATCACACTTATGGTGTAGAGCCCAGGGGACGAGGCGTCCCTTCCCAGTGCCTGGCAGTCATGGCACAGTGTGGTGAGGCCTTGGGAAACGCGCCCCTTCACTAGGGTGACCAGGCGTCCCGGATTTGCCAGGACGGTCCCGAGAGGGTCAACTAAAAACGGGGGGCGGTGTTTTTTATGTTTTACAAAGCGGGGATAGTTAGCACTAGTTCCAAGAAAGTAATTTGATTCACAGGCAAGCTACTGGGTTTAAAAATAGCATCTTATGTATGTTCTTAATGCATGTTTTGTAATTGTCTGCTGAGGAGCGCTGTCATTCTGTGCACTCGCGTGACGTAAAATTATAGTCCTTCTTCTATTTTTGTGAAATGTCCCTTTTTTGCTTTAAAATTCTGGTCACCCTACCCTTCACTTATAATTTCCAGAGCTACACATGATTGCAATGCTTTGTGCCTCGCAGCGCTACATCACATTCATGAGGTCCAAGGCAGGAGGCCTTTGAGGTGAGTGCCCCATGTTGGTCGGCTGGGCGGGAGGCTCTGGGCAGCTGCCCACGCTGCCCATGTTTAGCGCCAACTCTGATGTGCAGTGGGGCGCTAGAGGGCGCACAGTGGAATGGCTGCCTGAGACGACAGCTCCGCCGGCCAGGTCCATCTAACGCTCTTAAAGTGCGATTAACAGACATAAAACTTAACCAAACTGATTGGCGCTGATGTCGGAATATCTGCGCTAAGAGGTGAGCACAACGAGATGCAGCACTAACGCTGCCAAAGCAGAAAACCTGGGTAAGTAGCTGCACCGCCGGGAGAGTCGAGAACAACACAAGATGGCGGCGCCCTGCAGCGTACTTCCCCCGGAGTGTGAACGGCAATGATTAAGGTGCCGGCGGCGGGAAAAAAAGGTACTGAACGCGGCATTTCTTAAACATTGCGGGTGACGCTGACATCGTGGTGCTATTGCAGGGCACAAATATCGAAGGAGTGCTGCAGCCCTTCCTAATTGCTGAATACGAAGAGCCCCGCGGCAGTGATACTGAGCAGCTGAGAGGTGTGCACTGCTCTGTACATTCTCGCCCATACAGCTAACTACATGTGCCCAGATAGATGAGAGTGACTGAGGTGCTGGTTATATATCACTGCTCTGGCTCCAAACATTTCCATGTGACCCCAGTCCTATGTCTTGGTGCGACGTAATGCGTTTTTTATCTCATACATCTTATGGTCGAGAGGGCAGAGCTGAAGGTGTACCTTATACAGCTGAATAACGCATGGATGGATGATCTAAAGGTAATAGCGGTGATACTGCTGGATATGGTGATACATATTGCAAAATGGTATTCCTGCGCTGTGTAAAACACGGTCACTCCTGCTTTAATTCTGGCAACCGGTGACGGGGCGGACTAATGTGGCACTTCCTTCCAGCTACGACGTGAATGACATATACCCCGGAGAATAGATCATGTGGGGTTACAACTGGCTGATTTAAAAACCTGTCTGATGCGTGTTGTGGTCCTCTGTACTATCTAATAGTGTACTCTGTACATGAAGCATCCCAACTAGAACGGCTGCTCTTCGTACGGGTGAACTGCAAATTCTGTGCTAGAGGTTTTTCCAATTGTCGAGGTGTGGCCCTGTTAACACTCTGGCTGGGTGGTGTTGCTCAGCGAGGATGGGTAAGCCAGAGAAACACCAATCCAAGTTACAGTTCAAGGCAAAAAAGCAAACTAAGGGGGCCAATGCCCCATCGGACACTGAACTTGACAATGACACAGCAATGAATAGCGGCATGGAAAAGGTACTGCAGGCTATTCAGCAGAGACTTAAGGACATAAATGGGAAACTAGGCACCATTACACAACGTGTAGACAACATGGCGGCTAAACTGGATAAGCATGGGGAAAGAGTGGTCGAAGCTGAAACAAGGCTATCTGCCGTAGAGGATGAATCCCATGCCACAACAAAAACGTGTTCTGCGATGGAGAAGGTTCTAGAGGTCATCCGCAGAAAGACAGAGGATTTGGAAGCGAGATTGCGCCGCAATAACGTTCGTATAACAGGCGTGCCGGAATCCACAAACATGGGTAAAATGGAAACCTATGTGGAGGAGCTGATCCGTAATATCTTTGGTACAGAGTCCTTCTCATCAGTCTTGCTGGTGGAACGCGCACACAGATCCCTCGCCCCAAGACCAAAACCAGGTGCGCCTCCACACCGAATTGTTGCCCGCATTCTCAATTACAGAGATAGGGATACCAACTTGAGGATTGCTCAAGAGAAGCGTGACATCAACTATCAGGAGAACATGCTGGAGTTTTATCTGGATTTCACAGCAGCAGTCCAACTCGCACGTAAAGAGTGCAACCCGGCAAAGCAGAAGTTGGATGAGTTAGGTAATGAATATGCCATGCTTTACCCAGCATGCCTTAAAGTGACGCACAATGGTCGCTCTACTATTCTTCAGCCACTGAAGGCCGGGCAGGACTATCTGAGAACGCTCAACCGCAGGCGCAAAGAGAAAACCCTAGAGGAACAGCAGGATGATTCAGGCTGCATACACACTGGTGTGCTGCGAGTCACTATATCAATGTGCCATGTCACTGGTAAGACACAAATGTGCGCTATTGTTGATATATTGCACTATCCGCATCTTTAGTCCACATTGCCGACTTACAGGTCCTACACATGAAGGAAGAACACCCTCCTGTGGACATCCTGTGAGCGATTTGTGTGCATGATGATGCAATATGTTGTTTTGATGTTGGTTGCTGGAACTACGTGTATGACAGGCAACGGCTTGCATGCACTGGCGAGACATTTACACTAACTGGTGAGCACACTTCTGTTAAATGACTCCATCACTACATAAAGTCAGAAGACTATTATGAACAGAGCTGTTTTGACGAAATAACTCATGCCGATAGTGGCCTGTCTATTGTAGTACAGTGTTGCATATTAAAGACTGTAAGTCTAAAAACACATACAGGAGGCTGTTGTGTTGTGTGAATCCTGTATGCCTAAAACTGTGTAATGTACTTACCGATCTGCCTTTGCTCTGGCAACTACTAATGTACTAGGTGGTTGGATCTATCAAGTGACCATTGATGGTGAAAAATGATTAGATATGTGGAAGGTTGTATATACACCACTGTTACACAAACTATCTCATAGATACAGTTGAAATATTCTTTATCCGTATAAATAACGAGTACCTGGCCACATCCACTATGTTGGATGCAGAAATGTGCACTGAGCGGACCCCCAAGTGGGTGCTCCCCAACCATTGTTTGGTTGTGAGTTTGTTTTCTATATGGGGCTGTCTTTGGCATAGTTGGGTTGCTGAAGTTGCTGGTGGGTGGGGGGGGGGGGGGGGGGGGGGGGTTTGTTGGGATTTGTTCTTTCGACCACTGCATTTGAGAGACATCGCAGACTTCCAGCCTTATGCTACAATCTATAATATCATTGTTTAGAATAGACGGTATTTGGAAATTATACGTCCTGAAAATGTCAATCTGTACACTGTATGGTACTTAGATACATGAATGGTAGCTGAAAACTCACAGTTACAACATATCAAATTATTAACCTGGAACATTAGCGTCTGAATAACCCAAACAAAATTTGCCATATATTTGGATAATTAGATCGACAGATGATAGATATTGCTCTCCTTCAAAAGACGCACATTACTACCCACTCACTTAATAAAATTGGCAATCGCTGGCCGGAATCAGTACATAGCTCAAACTACTCATCCTATTCTAGAGGGGTCCTCACTCTAGTCAGAAAGGGACTGCATTTTACTATCACTGAGGTCCTCAAGGATTCTGAGGGAAGATACGTTCTAGTATAACAGCTAGCCTTAATAAACACCTATGGCCCGAATATAGATGATCCCGAATTGTATCATTGGCCATACGCTGTCTGATCAGCGAGATATTCCTTTATTATGGGGTGGGGACTTTAATATTGCATTGCAGGAGGGCCTGGATAGATCCGGGACAACTATTGAGCCTCACAAACATGCTTTAGCAACACTAAACGATATTATGTCTGATATGAATCTTACTGATATATGGAAAACACGACATCCCGATTGCGCAGAGGCCACTCCCACAACAGCTGCATACAATAGTTGGTCACGCATAGACTACTGGTTGGGTACGGACGATTTATCACTTTGGACAACCTCGATAAAGCACTTGCCCAGGACACTGTCCGATCATAATCCAGTAATGATATCACTAACCATACTGCACTAAACCCCACCTCCTTTTAGTTGGAGATTTAATGCCACAGCATTGCTAGACTCAGTATACACTGACACCATCCATATTGCCATAGTTGAGTACTTTGAGATGAACGCTCCGATGACTGAAGACCCAGGTATATTGTGGGAGGCTTTTAAAGCGACAATCAGAGGTATTTGCATTAGTACCACCGCAGGTATCCTTAAAGACATACGGCAGCAACTCTTTTTATGGGAACAAAGGCTGCGAGACTTGGAACAAAAATACAAACGAACGCAAGATACCACAATATTAGGCGAAATCAGAACGCTCCTAGGGGAGTACCAAACATACGCTTCTGATGAGCTAAAGTATATCACAAAACGTCAAATTGCATGTACTAATGGAGAAGGGGGCAAACCGGGCAGAAATTTGGAAACTATAAATTTGTGCAGGCCGCACCCCACAAATGGTCCAGGTAATCAGAGACTCTGAAGGGGTCCCAAGGTATGAGACACAGGGTATACAACGTGAATTCATGGCTACATATGGCGAACTAAACACATCACGCCCCACTGCCACTGAGGAGGAAATTGGGGAATATCTGTTGGATGTGTCAATCACATGGCTATCAAACACACACAGAGAATACCTATCGCTGCCTGTTACCATGGAGGCGGTAACTACCATTTTAAAGTCCCTGCTGAACGGTAAAGCTCCGGGCCCTGAGGGCTTTACATGAAAATTCTACAAATCGTTTGCAGATCTACTGGCTCCGCATTTAGTACGATTGTATGTGGATGCTCATGATAAACAAACACTCTCGCCCACTTTAAGAGAAGCCATGTTGATTGCCCTGCTAAAACCTGAGAAGGACCCAGAATATTGTGACTCGTACAGACCCTTATCCCTCATAAATGTGGACACGAAAATTATTGCCAAGCTCATTGCCTCACGTCTCCAACCGTTGATGCCTCTACTGGTCCTTCCGGACCAATCAGGTTTCATCCCGGCGAGGTCAATGGCACATAACACGAGAATGCTGTTTGCCCTGTCACATTACCTAATCCATGACACCAAAGCTGCGGCAGTGTTGCTTGATGTAGCCAAAGCCTTCGATACCGTGGAATAGCCCTACTTACACACGGTTTTACGTAGAATGGGTTTCCCGCCCATGTTTTTGGAATGGGTGGCCATGTTATACACAGCCCCATCAGCACGAATCAAAATGAACAAGTACATATCATACCCAATACCAATCACAAGGGGTACACGACAAGGCTGTCCACTGTCTCCTCTATTATTTGCATTAGCGCTCGAACCTCTGGCATGTAAAATCAGGCAGAGACACCACTATTCCGCACTTCAGTTCCCACAACGCCCATTACATATCTCGCTCTACGCGGATGACATGATGTTATGTCCGTGACCCAGCACAAAACTTAAACCCTCTATTGCGGTAATATATACAATTTGGACAACACTCAGGACTCAAAATAAATTGGTCCAAATCACAAATTGTCCCATTGACTGATACCTTGTGTCCCCAACCTATGGATTATCCATTGGAATGGCAGTCAGAACCTGTGCGCTATCTGGGAGTATGGTTCTATAGAGAACCGGACCTTGTTATCCGCACAAATTATGGCCGAGCGATCAGCGATATGGAGGACAAAATAAAAGGATGGAATTGCCTGCCATTATCACTAGCTGATCGAGCGGCTATAGTGAAAATGGTAATCCTACCTAAATTTCTTTACTTGTTTAATCATATTGCTATAAAACCACAGATGGAAGTGTTTCGTAGAATAACAACTATGGTGCCGAATCTGCTATGGGCGGGTAAACAGGCGAGGATAGAAATGCGTGTATTAACATTACCATACTCGCAAGGTGGGTTTAGGGTGCCAGATTTTTTACTGTACTACTTGTGTGCAGAAGCACAATATGCACATTACTGGTATCACAAGATCCCATCCCTCGCACACGTTGCAATAGAAGAAGGTGACGCACTTCCTATATTGTTGACAGCTATTGTAACACACCGGAGAGTAGACCCCCACTGCATGCTCGTGATATAAACACAATTGATGCAACAATTGAAGCTTGATACATAATGGGGAAGAAGTCGAACAAATTGCAGCTATATGCATCTGCACTACCATTGTACCACCCTCCAGAGCTTTCAGTCACTCAAGAAAGGGTGGGTATGAACATACTTAAGCAAGTTGGAATAGACACTATGGGTGACCTATATCTGGATGGAAAGTTTAAGACCCTTGATGAGCTGACATACATAAACAATCCAACCATACTTTTTAAATTCACATATTATAGATTGCAAAGAGCAATAAGGGAATTGTATCCATCATACCCTGAAGATCCGCAATAGATGTCTGCATTGCAACTACTGCTTACAACCCCCACAGCACATCATATAGTTTCAAAACCATATGCTAAGTTACAAGAAGATATAACAGGGAATACAGAGCGAGCACTGGAAAAATGGAACGCCAGCCTAGATACTCCATTGACGGTAGAAGAATGGGCCACAACATGCACACTTACAGGTCTACTGACACCTAATGGTAACTTACGAATCCTACACTACAAATACCTACACCAGACCTTTTACACTCCAAAGCAACTTCATAGGTACGGGTTGAGCATGGATACGAAATGTAAAAGATGTCACTCAGATATAGCAGATTTTATACATCTTGCATGGAACTGCCCGAAGATAGCGGAATACTGGGTGCAGGTGACTAAATCGCTGAGTAATATGGTGGGTGTTCACATTGAATGTACAATTCGCACATGTTTATTGGGGCTAGTGCCTGGTGTACGTGCTGCTAAACGAAGATTTTGTGCAGTGGCTTTGCTGATGGCAAAGCGTAGGATATCAATGGGTTGGAATGGATCAGGTGCTCCAAAACTAAAACCATGGCTCAAGGACTTGACGTATTGCAAAGATACTCTATTGACGTATGAGGAGGGACTACCTGCGAGCTCAAGGTCCAAAGATTATTGGATGTATTTGGTAGACTATTTACAATCGCACCAGATTGACTAAATGCATGGACAGTATATGTCATAAAATGTATAATTTTGTAACCTATTATACGATGCATAGACTGGAGAATGGAAGTTGTTGTTGAACGGTCGATTTTCTTATTTTCTGTTGACTTTGTAAGTGTTATAAATACAAATTAAAAAAAACTCTGATGTGCAGCAGCAGCAGGAATGCTTTTTGCCACTGCGTGAGCAGGAGCGCGCTCCCGTTCATCCGCATGCAGCATTCTACCTCTTCTGCAAAGCTGCACGCTCAGCAGGGAAGGTGAAGCCTGGAGCTCGTTGAGCAGTGATTAATATGTTCTTTTTTGTTATTTTATTTATTACGTTTTGCAAAGGGGAGTGATTATTGTGTTAAAATGTCAGAAGTTGATAGATATCAGTACCTAATATATCAGATCTCTGGAATATTTGCTGTTTTTTGACCACGGTCAATTTATCTTCGTGGCCCACCCATCCTTGTTTAGGGCCCTCCCAGAGCAAGAATCCTACAGCCATGCTTGTCTGCAACAGGTGCCTTTTTTAAATGCAGACTCCTATCCCAATTACTGCCTCATGTATCCTCTTTGCCAATTTCTTAGCAGCAGAGTTTTCAAAAAATAAATGTATACTTTGACAGTTTTCATGCACCTTGACCCACAATTTATGGGTTCCCAGAGTAAACTTTCCGGTTCAACCATATTCCTATAGTGTAATTATGCAATGGTTTAAACAGACACCCCAGGATATTACGGCATGAATTCAAAAATTTTGCGGCACAAATATGGGAATTTTACAGCATTTTTTTCTCCACTTTATTTTGCAAATACTTAAAAAAAATAATGCCCCGTGGGCCAAAAATGTGCTCTGATGTGGCAGGTCTAAATAAACAAAATTAAATACCGCCCCGCAGATTGCATTCTGGGCGTGGGCGGAGAGACATGTGGCGCCCTTGCTGATGGTAGTGAATTAAATGAGGCAGCAGGGGGTCCCTTTTGTGTTCACTGGTCAGTACCTGAATGTGCAGGAGCTGACCCTTGAACACAAACATCCCCAACCCCCCCCCCCCCCCCCCTTCCCCAGCTCACCTAAAACGCCAATAGCTAATCTGCCTAAAGCCGAGGGCCCACATTCCTTTAAATTTCGAAGCAGGTCTGTTGGAAAGAGTGAGCAGAAAGGGGTTTGCTGTTGCTCTATTCCACAATAATAAACAGAGCTTGCTCAATATCCAATAAGTAAGGCAGTTCTATGTCATTTATGGTGAGAATAACATCACTAGTCACGGGAGAAAGCGATGAAGAGATGATAGGAGGCACCACTCATTAGGTCATGGATGATAGGGCGAGGGGGCCTTTGTTATCAGATCATGTATTTTGTGAGCGAGTGCAGAAGAGCGAAAGAAAAGAGTGCCAGATATACGACCATTGGAATTTGCAACTCGCAAAATCCAATGTACAACAGTGTCTGATACACTGTTTGCGATTCCCGATGGGGTCCCAAATTGCATGCCTCGTGCATATTAATGAGGCTGTCACAATTTGCGACCCCATTGGAAATGGCCAGCACACCCAGGGATGGTGGCCTGCTGGGATCAGCAGACCTTCATGTCTGGGACTGCTGTTGAATAAAGCAATTTGGTTTTAAGTGCAGCCCGTTTTCCTTAAAGCAAATCGGGCATTTAAAAAATAAAAATTTAACTTTTCTTTTTCATTTTTTAAGGGCAGGTAGTGGTCCCTGGGACCCCTCCCTCCCTTAAAAAATATTTGTGCATGTATTCCCAAAGGGGAAGGGGTCCCCTGGGGCCCACTTCCCGTTTGCGAGTGCTTTACCACCCTTCTGAGAAGGGTGGTAAACTGTGAGGGTTTTGCAACCACAATTGCAGTCGCAAAACATTCTTACATAGGTGTAGGAGTCGCTATTAGGAAGGGACGCCCTTGGCATGCCCCTTCCTAATAGCGAGTCGCTAAAACTATTTTGCGGGTCGCTAATTGATTAGCGACACGCAAAATAGGGTTAGTACATTGGCCTGACATTTTTTGCAGTCGCAAGGGGGCTGAAATCCCCTTTGCGTCCGCAAAATTTGGTCACACATGTGGCCCGAAAGTGCCCTGCAATACAATTAACAAAATTACAATTAACAATATTAGACATAATTTCAAAGACCCTGAAATAATAATTAATTATAAAAGGTGAAACACCGACGCGAACCCCAAAAGGATTACACGTTTCACACGTGAAGTTGATAGTGCACTGAAAGGAGAACCCCTGAGCTAAACCTGGCCCCTGGGATTTAGGTGTCTATTTTATATACCCGGTCTACTACCCCAGTAGGTGCGGTTTCTGCTTTTCTCCAAGGCAGGTCAGGGCAGGCATCAGACTCGCTTTGTTTCCTTTCATTTTCATAGCTGCAGGACAGAGAGACAGGCGGTTTGACACCACATGCCTATTGGTAGCCGTCACCCGAGGCGTCTTGTCCAGTCCAACTCGGAGGCGCAGGTAGAACTCTGGCTGTTTGTATTCATTTTTTGAGGTGCACGCGCCACTGAAAGCTCGATTCAGGCTCGAGGCAGAATCTTGGCTCCAGACCAGAACTTGCTGAATATCCATGTGGCTTCTTTCTTTTGTATTTAATTTCACCAATTCTCATTTTCCGTCATTATGGCACATGAAAGCGTGCTGAAATACGTGATTTCAGAATACCAGCTGTACAAAAAAAACTATTGTTTATAATCTGATAGACTCTAATGTTCATCTATCATTAAGAATGTATTTATTTATTTACTTATTTATTAGAGTTTTATATAGCGCTAGCTAGACCTGGAGGTATCAGAGCGCTTTACATAAGGAAACAGCGTGTTATCAGTCACAGAAATTTCACATTAATTACAGACAAATTACAAATTCAATACAGTTATTGGCAAGTCGAGTGTCAGGATTCAAAAAGAATAGGGGGAGCTGGCAGTCAGTTAGAAGGAGGTAGCAGCGGAGAAAAAGGCGAGACAGTATGTCCGAAGTCCGGCTGGGTAGGTGACGGCCAAAGCGGTGTGCCAGGGCCAATCTCCCCTATAGCTGTCGGTGCAGCTCCACCGGGAATCGGCCATGCAGTTCGGGCTCTGCCATACGAATATAAGTTCAGGAAGAAACAGGGGGAGCTGGGAGATCAAATTGGAAGGAGACATCAGTGGAGAAAATGCGAGACATATGTCCGAGATCCGGCTGGGTAGGGGACGGCTAAAGCAGTGCGCCAGAGCCAGTCTCCCCTATAGCTGTCGGTGCAGCTCCACCGGGAATCGGCCATCTGGGCCACATACAGGCTTTACATGACAACGAACTTCAGTTACCAGAGGCGGGTGGGGGCAGGAATGGTTCCAAGTTCATGTTTAAAAATTATCACTTTTAATAAGTTCCTTTCGATGTAGTGCTATAATGTGGCATTATAATTTCAAAGCTTCCACATGTCAAAGAAACACTTTTTTTCAATTTTGAAGAGACATTCTTATATTTTATGTGATGTTTGTTGCAAGATTTACATGACAAACATTTTCAGTGCTTGGCTTGTGCACTGTTTTTAAGCACCAAGTTAGACCTTTGACACGGCTCACCTTTTTTTTTTTTTTTTTTGGCTCGCTCTACTATATTAATTTTCAAAGCAAAAGCAACACACACATTTTATCCTCAAACAATCCAAGCAAAAGTTTGCAGTGTATTCTTAATTTATAGGATATGTAATATTACTTCAAATATGGCTTTGTTAGCCAATTGAGTACTTTGTGCCCGGGGGTGTGGGCGTTATATAAATTCTGCAATGTGATATGACAACACATTGAAATAGTTCAGTGTTATCCACCCACCGGGTTTTATTTCTGGGTCATTTTATGTATATATTTATGTTTATGAAATAAAGTTATCAATGAGATTTCATATCAATATCAAAAAGAGTAAAACACAAACATAATTATACACATAACACCTGTTAACTGAGATGGTGTTGTATACATTTTGGTAAATCACTTACAGCTAGATTCATCACTGTCCCGTTTTGCGAGTCCTTAATAGCGATTATTAAGGAATCGCTATTAAGGACTTGCAAAACGGGATTTATGTAGGAATCGCTAAATAAATTGCGATTCCTACACCTTCCTTATTTGCAATTAGCAAATTGCTAATCGCAAATAAGGAATAACTTCCCATTCATTCCTATGGGCCTAAAAGGCCCGTAGGAATGAATGGGAAGTTATTCCTTATTTGCGATTAGCAATTTGCTAATCGCAAATAAGGATGCGATTTCAAGGGTGCCAGGGGTGTCCAAAGGACACCCTGTAGCACCCCTGAAATGTAATCTACATTGGTGTTGCGCACACACATGTCCAAAGGACATGTGTGTGTGCAACATGCACCTTAGAAAAATGCATTTAAAAGCATTTTTCTAAGTTTTCGCTATTTACCACGAGGTTTGACCTCGCGGTAAATAGCGGCCCGAAATTGCGATTTTGAAATTTAAAAATGGTTAATGAATTGCATTTAAGGAATCTCAAATAGAGATTCCTTAAATGCAATTCCTCGCAATTTAGCGAATTCGCAATTACCGATTTTTGCATTTGGGATGATGAATCCCAAATGCAAAAATTGCGCTCGCAAATGGCCAGATTCTCAGAATCTGGCCCTTTGTGAGCCCATTTTTCAATGATGAATCTAGCTGTTAGTGCTCTGGAAAGTAAAATGTCTGATAATCTATCTTTTAGTACATTTTTTCTTTAAATTATTAAAAACGTGACTGCAATAACATGATGGCGCCACAGTAAATTGAGAGGTGTATCTGGCCATATGCCACACCTCCAGGTAATTATTGGTAATGAGTCTGGCAGCCTTTCGCTGTTGTGGGAGACATGTTCCTACGACAAATGAATCCGTTTTTCTGCTGAACGTATCCCAAAATCTCCAGGCATCTTTCACATTTTGAAGAAAATAGCTGTCACTGATTGAAACGAACAAGCTAGCTATTTTGCATTCTTTTACTGACATGTTATGGGGTGCCTGGTAGAGGTAGGCAAGTCCCTGAAGGTTCAAACGGTAATCGAATTAATGATTAATCTTGCTGTTTGTTAGGGTTACAATGCTGCTGTTAATTAATGCATCAGAACCACGCATGTTGCCCTGTAATTCTGCATTATGCACCTGATGGTTGACACTAAGGAAATTATTAAACTTTTTTTTTCAGGTTATCTTTAGTCTTCTTTCTCCCAACGTTCTTTTTAATATTTAGCTAGTGCTTGTTTATTTTTTATGAACTTTGTGTAAACCTTACATTAATACTTTGCGCTGTGCACTTCTTTGACTAGTTAATCCAGACATCCCATCACCCCGAAAAAGATAAGCCTTGGGCTTGACGAGCTGCACTTTACGGAACCTTTGGATGGCGTTTGTGGTCCGCTGCTAGCAAGGGTGTTTTGAGAGCTCAGCTAAATTTCCTAGTTACTCTTTTTTAGGTCGAGCCTGGGCAGCGCATGCGCTGCTCTGCGAGGCATGCTGTATTAAGGTATGGAGGTGAAGCTCCGCCCCCTCTCTGCCCAGTTTTTTCATTGGCTTGTGGAATTGTCTATTGTAAACTGTGGCTTTTCATCATTCAATAGGCTTAGTAGTCTCTCCTTAATACCACATTTTCCCATTTTGCAACCTCCCATGAGGACCCCCCCTTATATGAGTTGTTGCTCTGTAGGTTTTAATTACAGCCTCCGAGCACTATTTTCTCAAAAAGCTTTGTCCTGCCTGCTCTTGTTTGCAGGAAAAGGCCGGACAGCTCTCTTCTAATGCATTTGCAATGAAATAGGTCTCGCATTTGCGAGAGTTCAAGGTACTGGCATTTTAAATGACAATGCATTTTATTTATCTGTTTTAAAAAAAAAATGAATGAAAGGCATTGTGATTTACAATGCCAATAGCTCAAACTCGGATGTACCATGTTACTCCGCATACTTTTACTCCGCATACCGTTACAACGCGACTTTTACAACGCATACCATTACAACGCATAGCGCTTTGGGGTGCTGGATAGTGGTAAGTATAATTTACTATTCTAACTCCAGTCCCCGTGGACCCTAGGGAAGGTGTTGGATAGTAAATTATACTTATTCCCTATCCTAGAGCGCCCCCCAGCGCAATGCGTTGTAATGGTATGCGGAGTAAAAGTCGCGTTGTAATGGTAGTGCGGAGTAAAAGATGCGTTGTAACGGGTGTATACCCTCAAACTCTCATATGCGAGACCTATTGCATTGCAAATGCTTGTCCTTACACTGCCATGAGGTTTACTAACAGTTACACCTGTAAGCTGCATGTTGCTGGATTTCTAGATGGTCCTTTCCCTCAAATATAGTCCTGTGGATGGTCTTGTGGATGTTTACCATACAGAGACCGAAATGTCAACAATTTACACACATCAGCCGTACAACAAAACTATTTGTATTATAATGCTTTGTACTCGTGCCTCGAAGAAAATGTTTAAAGACGTATTGGTATTGTACGCCACATAGGCTGTCTTGGGAAATCAAATATATTATGTACGTGTCTGTCTTAATTGGCGTACATTGCATATATGTGACCCAATATGTATTCTTCTGTTGTGGAAATAGTTCAAAGTTTAAAAATGTGTATGTTTGATATTATTAAGTTATCCTTTTTTCATACCTTAGCACAGAGTATTCACTTTCTTTCAATATATATGCCCTCAATCAATTTTCTATGTAAACTATATTCAGCAATTGATTCATTTGGATTGGAACTTGTGTGACCAATATAAAATGCTTTGAAGCGTCTGATTTAAAATAATTCCTTCAGGAGTTTCTTGTCGCTCAGATTGTTTATAGATCTCCTGAGGGGAGACTGTGTTACCCTACTGTGTTTTTTTATCCACAGTGATTCATCCCATCTGTGTCCCTATGCAGTACGTCAACACAAACACCATGACACACCAGTGCTGCCATCACACATACATTGGGTACTTCCCTGATCTGAGATCAGCCAGCAGGGAAATGAAAATGCCCTTCCTAAAAACCATTCAACTGATTTTTTTTGGGCCGAGTTGCGCCCTGGCTTAGATCGGTAAGAGCTTCTGAGGAACACCGCTGAAGACCAATGCTTTCCCCATCCCACTAGAGGCAGGCGTTGGTGGAACTAAGAAACATTCAGCATGTCACACAATGTGTTTTCAAGTGATAACCTGAGATCTAAAACCTTTTTGAGACTTCCATTGCGTACACTATGAGTGAATGATGCGTAATTCTGTGAGAGTGTCAGGTCTATCAGCCTGTATGTGTATGTGTGAGTGTACACTCATGCGACCCACTTATATTACATGTCCCTGCTTACACAGCATCAAAAACACCCACATCTTTCATCACTTAACAATAAGTACTTAATAATGCCCAAGAGGATCCATCTTTATTAATCAAAATGGAAAACAAATTGCATTCAATACAGCAAGTTTTAAAGTGTGTGTCTTACAGGCTACAAGTTGCTGCAGGTGCATTACTCATTCAGCTCTTTTACCAGAATTGCAACTTCTGTCATGCATGTAATACAAAAAATCTGATAGGATTGTTAACTCCCTAAGCTTTCTTACATGTAGAAAAATGTAGTACATACATTCCACCCTGTGCTTTGAGGTAGGCACATAAACACTCTGTGCTGGGCTATGTTATGATGCTTAAAAAATTTGACAAATGATGGCACACATAACTGATGCTCAAATGATGGCACACATCATTGATGCTCAAATGATGGCACACATTATTGATGCTCAAATGATGGCACACATAACTTATGCTAAAGGCCCTTGCAGTAGAGCTACCTTACCACCATTGTATCCTAAACACGACCCATAGGGTGCAGCAAGCAGTAGCCCTTCTTGCAAAGGATGGGTCCTGACTGTGCTGAGAAACAACAATGAAATAATATACCTATTTTGATTGGTCCCTACTTTGCTCTCTTTTTCTTTTATCACCGCCCCAGGCAAAAACAACCTGGAAGTGCTTAAAAAATGAAATTCGCAAACCTCATTGACAGGCTTTAAAGAAGTATCTGGCTGACCTGGGGAGGAGGAAACCAATACATCAGCATCACCTGGAGGACCAAGACCACCAGTGGAGCAGGAGGACTAGGGCCAGTCGACCGGGAGAACAAGCCAGACCAGTGGCACTGGGACAAAAAATGCCTGTGTAAGTTAGACATGGACCAGGTCAACCAGGATTCATTGGATCAGGGCCAAAAGGGCAAAAAACAGGAAGACCAAAGGGAACAGCACCAGTAGGGCAAGAAAAAGGGACAGGATATGGAAGACTAGACCTATAAGAGCCTGGTAAAGCATGACCAGGAGAAGAAGCACCAGGAGTAACTCTGGATTGTGTACTCCACTTGCGGAGTTTACAGAGTTTTCAGGACTCCACTAAGTATGTGGAGTTCTAGAAAACTCTACTCAGCATAGCATTGTTTTTTTCCCTGCTTGCGCTCATCAATGTCAATCTTTTACCTTGCTCGTGCTTACCCAGGTCCAGTTGGTGAGAGCAAGCGAGGAAAATAAACCTCCTGGTGAGATTTCTCAACTTGGGTAGTTGGATTTCTCAATGCGAGTGGTCGCAGCAGGTTGTGACCACTCGTTTTGAGAAACCTTCCGTTCACGATGAGAAAGCTGCCGCTCAAGTACAAAATCTTCTTGAGCAGCATAAAGTAAGCTGTGCCCTCTTGCGCTGCGCATGGTGCTGTTCGTGCTGATTTGACAGCGTGGGACAAACACCCACGGAACCAGGAAAATGAGGACCAGGAGGAGGCTAGGTGGAGCACCAAGAAGCAATTCTGGAGCAGAAGGAGGATGATCAGGAGAAGGAATAAGATGAGGAAGAGGGGACTAGGAGGAAAAGAACAAGGAAGAGGAGGACAAGGAAGGGCTGATGAGGATGAGCAAAAGGATCAGGAGGAAGAGGAGGAAAACTAGTAGATACAGGCTAGGGTCAGTCGAGACCACAGGTATAAGGACTTGTATTTAGTTACGGAGGCCACACCTCTTTTAACATATTCTTAAAGACTGTTCTTGTGCCAAAACACATTTACAGACCTCACCTTTTTTCAGTTCACATATTACACCACTTCAGTGCCCCAACATTGTCAAAATGCATTCTGTGACCAGAAAACTGGAACCACATTTTTAGCAATTTTTGCTTGTTGCCTATTTCTCTAGGGGCATAGTTTGTCAACCATATTGCGTAGCCTGGCAGTATTTGACTCCACTCTTCATGACATCAGTCTCCTATACTGACCTTCAGGACCCCTCCCCCTCTCTCCTTCTCCCACATTATTGGTCCAGGAGTCTCATTCCCAGCAGTGTTCATCAGCTTAGCAGATATCCCAACAGTAAATCCATTTACATTTTCGAATAGAACAATTAAAGAGCTGTGTTGACCATATATGGAAAGGATAACAACTTTATTTCTTGATCTACGTTTGTATTTAATAATGCACTGTGCATGGCAAAAGTATGCTTCCGAACGCTTGTGGGCATAGTACATTGTTGACAACTTCGCCGATTTAGGTGGTGGGTTACAACTTTCATGGTGATCCTCCATCTTTTTTTTCAAGGCCAAAGATCAAGCCTCTCAGGTTACTGTGGCAGTCAGCTCTTGGAATTTACTGAGAGGCCAAGCGATGAACAAGGCCTCATAGAGCGGATATGTGGGCTCACTCTCACTGAGGAGCCAGGGCTGTTGATAGACTTTGTCTTCAATCTTCAAGTAACATCTGATATATCTAACATTAAGTAGAAAAGAAACACATTTAATGATGTTTTATTGCAGTTGCTTTTTAAGAGGAGAGATGAGATGGTGCAGAGAACTTGCAGGGGGAAATCTGCATCAGATCCTGGTACCGGGGGAAGATCTCTTTCTGACCAGAGTGACATCATCTGAAAGAGCTCTTAAAGGAGCAGACATAGTTCACTTGCTGCCTACAGGCATGGCACTTTCAAACACAACATAAACAGTAGCCATGTCAGGTTAATGAAGCTGCCTATTAAAGACCCTGATTTTGAGTGTGTCGGAGAAGTTTTAGAGTATGTACCATTTATCGCACCCAAATAAATCAGACTTCCAAATCAGACTTCCCAGGGGTCGGAATTTGTCAGGTGCCATAATTAGCACATATTGCGAGTTGTGGAATAAAAGGCAGATTTTTTGCTTCACGCACACAAAAGTCAACCTGTCACAGTAAATACTGCCCTGTTTTCCTCTGTTAAATTCCAGCAGGTTTGACCTGCCAAAATGTAAAGAAGAGTGAGATGCTTAACGGAGAAGCTAATTACTGGGCATGGTAAACACAACACAACTCAAAATTCCAACCCCTACGTGAACAGGAATCTATTCACAAAAAACACCAACTCACTCATGATTAGGTAAATCGTGGTATATTGGACAGATGTACAAACATGCATTGGCAAATGCAACTGGTTTTGCCTATGCAATATCTATTGGCTTTGTCAATGTGCTTTTAGACATTTTGCATTGCAGCGCGAGATGCTATGCAAAGTGGCTTAACATCTAGTTTAAAAAACGTTGTGATGCGGCCCGCATTGGCCGTGTCATTGCACATTTTTTTCTTCACTTTAAGCCATGTTCCAAAGCAGTGCAAGTTATTTTTTACATCTATGTTGCACAGCAGCCTTCGCTGCTGTGCAATATGTTAAGAATAAGTGAAAGGGGGGCAAAACCCACAAGGGACATGCAGGGGCGGACGGAACATCAACAACTGGAGGGGAGAAAAGCAACATGAGGCAGGTACGCAGGGGGGGGGGGGGAGCAGCAATAATGGACATCCGAGGAGAGGGGATATGGGGAAAGCCAAACGAGGAGGTTGCAGGGAAAAGGAGGGGATCGCTGAGAACAGACGCTGGGAGCAGGGTAGCAGGGGAAAAGCAACATGAAGGAGGTGTGGAGGAGGACGGAAGGAGCAGCATCACAACGACGAGCAGGAGTAAGGCATGGGGTGATAGGAAAGAGGAGGGGAGGGACTGCACTCTTAGAGAGGGCATGTAAAAATGTTTTTTAAAAGTACCTACAGGAGCCTGCAGCGAGATAAAGGACACTGGCTGCAGATAGGAAGCTGTGCACGGTCCATGCTCCATGGCAGGGACACACACTGGAAACAGCTGGAGGAAGCAGAAAAGAGCACGAGGCGCTGGCCAATCAAAAGCACGGAAACAAGTGTGCTGTAGAAGCCAACCAGTGGTAAGTAATGATAAGTAATTATCAGGCCCAAAGACCATTTAAAGCTTTTTTTAACAATAGATTTATCTGAAAGCACTTGCGCGCTGTTCAGTTGAAACCTAAAAACGACTCCAGGAACTAACAAATGCGGGAAAACATAATTCCACTACACAACACATATATCCAATTCACAAAACAGAATTTCACATTGTGTTACAAAATTCAACACCACATAACTCCACTCCACAACACACAACACCACTCCAAATATCTACACTCCATAACACACATTCCTACTCCACATAATTCCACTGCACACCATCCCACATAATTCCATCACACATAACTCCACTCAACGCCACACAATTTCACGCCACACAATTCCACAACAAACAAATCCAATTCAACCCTCATAATTCCAATCCGTACCACATACATCCACTCCACTCCAAAACACATGACTAAAACACATTGACAATGCCATTAGCTCTCAACAACGCAAAGCTATCCACAAAGTTCCAGGCCACACAATTCAACTACACACATTTCCAATCCACACCACATAATTCGACACCAAACCCCATAATACAACTCAACAACACAATTATACAACACACCACATACAGCCAATCCACAACACACAATTCCACATTGTGCCACAAAATTCAACAGCACACCACATACGTACACTCCACTGCATTTCAGTCCACAATACCATTCCACATAATGACACTCCATAACACACAATCCCACTCCACATAATTACAGTACACTCAATACCACATAATTACTATCCGCATCATTCCACAGCACTCCATGCCACATAACCCCACGACACAATTCCACTCCACCCCACACTACACAATTCCATGCCACACAATTACACAAATAATTCAATCCAACCCACATAATTCCACTACATACACAGTGCTTTAAATGTAAAAATATAAGTGCAGGTACTCATTAAATTGGACTAGGGTGTGTGGCTAGTGGGCGGGGTTAGAGGCGGGGCGAGACATGAAAATATGAAGACACTTCTATTGAGCATTTATTTTGCCATGGAACTGACCTTGATAGTGGTCTCAAACGTTCCATGTGTGCAGATTACCAGCTACATATGCTAATAAAGGGTGGCGTTAAGACTTGCTGGGAACAAGCCCTAAATCATAATGGAAGGAGTTTCTAAACTCTGATTGCAGCTAAGCCATCTACAGTACTCTAAGCACTTTCAGGCTAAAAAATCTGTGTGCCCCAGTATGAAAGAGAGTCTAGCGCAGCATCATTAATAATGAGTATTTTGAACTGAGCTCTACACCAGTTGCCGGACATACCAAATAATATAAACAAAACGTGTTAACTCAGTGTATACAATGAAGGGCAAACACGAAACATTAATTTTTTTTGTTTTGTAATATTTGCAGCTTCTTAATGTCATACTCTTCACTACTTGCTTGCCTTAAGTGAAATCCTTATATCTTTTAGAATGCACACACAAACAAACAGAAACAAGGATTTCACACATTTCTTTTCAAATATCCACTGAGTGTTCAGATTCCCTTTCTCTCTGATCTGGTTTCTCTCTCGAACCCAAACATACACACAATCAAGCAAACACACACATGCACACAAGCAGAGAAATGCTCACACAAGAGGTTCACTTTGGATTATTCCTGAGTTACTGAGCAGCCACAGTGCAAATCTGATTGACAGAGCAGGGTCTGTATGGGACCCACAATGTCACACAGCAGGACGGTGAAATTCCAAACACCCAGACATCCCTTGCATAATGTAAATGAGCCGCTGCTGAATGGTTCAGTAGTGGCTCAGCTAAGGGTCAGAGAAGAGCTTTGGCTGTCACAGTGCCATACAGAAAGGGTCCACTCTGACAGCCTCGAGCTCAGCAGCACCAGCAGCAATGAGCTTAGACTTCGTGAGTACCGGTACTCTCCTTAGCAGTGGAGAAGTGCCGGTACTCAGCTCGATAAAAATGGAAAGTGCCGGTACTCAGTACCGGTGAGTACCGGCCCATTTAAAGCACTACACATACATACACTTCATAACACATAAGTTAAAGGCATTGCCGTTTACAATGCCAATAGCTCTAATTCAAACAAATGTGAGACCAACTGCCTTTCCAATCCTTGTTTTCTTTGCACTCATAACCTTGTACTCTTGCCCGTATACATCTGAACTAAAAGTTCCAGAATGCAAAGAAACTACTTGGACTGGAGCAGATAGTCAAGGAGTGAACTGGGAAAATGTCAGCTACGGTCCCAGAGATGAGCACAGTGCAAGATAAACCCCCAAAAAAGTGTCTAAAATGTGCCCGGTAACTATTCTGCAGCCACCTTGGGCCTAAAGATACAAATTGCGTTTTCCTGCAACCGATAACAATGGGCTACTTGCCATTGCCGCCCTCCCAAGACACCCGCCACGAGGGGGCAGCTGAGGCAAGAGGCAGGCAGGCCCGCGTGCACAGCAGCACGCAGAGCGCTGGTGATGAGATCATAGCCGTTCAGTAAAGCGTGATGTCAGCGTCAGCCAATCAGGCGTCTTGTGGCCGGCGCGGCACCTGGGTCCGACGCTGCGTAATCCCGCTGGCGCTCGCGCGGGAGGAAGCTGGGAAGGCAGGAGCCTCGCGCACCTGCTACACTGGTGCCGGGAGCGCTACTTACCTGCCTGGCTTCCTCCCACTCGACATCCGAGCACCGCCACCGCAGGCCCAACCGCTGGGTAGCGGAAGGCCCGAAGACAGCGCAGGCTCCACTGCACGCGCCACCCACCCGTTGGAAATCAATAGGCTGGCTTGTGCGACTTTTAGGTGATTTATAATGTTAATGTACCGAGGAGGAAACGGAGACCACTTGTGCACAAGAGAAGGAAACGCAGTAGAGCCGCTTCATAAATCCACATCTGGAGAGGACAAGCAGAGAAGAGTTCTTAAGTCACTCTCATCGATGAATGAATACAGCATTTCAGAAACGTCAAAACTACACACTTTTTGTTACAACAATAGTAGTACTAATGTAACACAACATTTCTTCAAATGCATCGGGCAGTTGTTGGACGTTTGATAAGAAAGTGTTATCACTTAACAGGTGTACAGTCTCTCGAATTACAAGAGTTTCAGCAAAAGGTGCCAGCTCAAATATCATATTGTAACAACCACGATGGAAATTCTGAGTAATTTCCTAGCATCACCAGAGTTTATTCGCCAATTTCATAGCATTATTTTATAATAAGATTTCATGTGGCTCACTTCACCTGCCGTTTTTATCTGATTCAGAGCACGGCTTCACACCTGCTGGTAAATTGTTTCTGGTTTTAAAGTTATGAGTTTGTTAAACTATTAAGAATAAATGTCTCATCGGTTCTTCTTGGAATAACAATCTACAGCCAGTGTTTGTATAGTTCATCTGTCATAGAGTGAGAAACCTGGCCATGCACGTGATGATGGTTTCTCTTCAGGTTTTTTACATCTCCATTTCTTAAACTTGACAGACTGACTTCTGCTGTCCTCAGGACTCCGTTTGAGAGATTATGCAACTATCTGGTCGGCTGGTACCGATATAAGTCCCTTCCCTGCAAAGCCAAAATTGCCCTGGTACCAGTACCAGCATCTATTGACCTTGCAACCACGAGGTCTTGGCTGTGGGAGTATCTTTCGGTCCATGTTCAACTCCTTCCCTCTCCTCTGCAGACGTCCAATTCGACAGCAGGAAGTGTGGTGAGATACGTTTCCTCTTGTTTCAAAGAGTATTCTCATTTTAAATCACACCTGGGCTTTGGCTGGGCTTAGCCCTTGAGTACCTTCTCAGTTGGCTAAATACTTGCCCCAGTCACCCATTAGTATCCTTCATCTGGATATTGAAGGAAGTGTCAGTGCACGAGGCCAGATAGAAATGTACCATCTACCAGGTTCTCTTTGTTACTGTTTATTCCTCAATTTCCTAGATTAGAAAAACTCTGATGTTACACCTATCCATTGGAAAAGGAGGAAGAACTATAGTCAGGAGTGGAGAAAAGTGGGCCTCTTAGAGGGAGGCCAAATAGCAAGGCTTTGCTGATTAGGAACTATGGTTATGTTAATTAATGGGCTACCTATGAGCCTAAGGACGTTTTAGCCTAATAACCAGGATTTGTTAAAAACCATCTTGTGTAATGAGGGGGCCAAAGACTTGCAGAGAGCATTTCTGAATGGCAATTGAGGTGAACCCGACATACTCCCTAACATTCCTAACTTTGTTAGCCTCTAAGGGCTAGAGGTTTTTTCTCTTCAACCTAGACCTTATGGCTATGTTTGGTTGCCATTATTTACCAATCATTTTGTCCCTCAAGCCCATATAGTTTTAAGATATCGCCATATGCAGTAAACTTTTGGATGGACAGATCTGATGTGAACACACATAGCCACTGCTTTGTCCCTAACCTTCGGCTACGGTCATGAATGTGAGAACCAGGGGCATATTTATCCAGATAGCTGAAGACCATTATACAACTGCAGTAGCCAGGAGTTTAGAACAGCCCCGGCAAAATTTAAAAATCCATCCCCCATTTGCAGACATGCCAATGTGTGCCAGAACCAGAGCAACACTTTCAAGTTGCCGCCAGGATTGCGTAACGTGCACCGCCACTTCTGGAGGCCGAAATATGCCTCCAAGTTTCAAAACGGGCCTCCTGGGGCTCCAGCCTCCCTAGGGATTGCCCGCTTGCCCAGCTGGACAGTCGGGCCTTGGTGGTAGCCATTGAGGTCAAGAGAGTAAAGGAACTTGGTTGCAAAAGTTATGGCAATTGTTGGAGTTAGTGAGGAACACCAACACCTGATTTATGGCAAAGAACTGAGGCAGCAGAGAGTTGTGGAAAATTAGATTGTTAAAGTACGAAAGGTGCAAAAAAACTGAGCGACTGAAATAATAAAAACAATATCACGCTAAAAACAGAAATACCGTCTACGACCGAGATAAAGCAAGATACTGACACCCGAGACGTGGACTCGAGGTCGAGACCAATGATTAAACCCCCTCAAAACCAACATTTAAGTAAAAGAGAAAGGAAGAGACTAACGAAAAAATGCAATAAACGCAGCACAGTGGTCCTAAATACAACTAGTGTCCCCCCCATGTCGAAAAGGACAATACACAACGCAGTTCAATCAACTCTGCGAGTTTGGATAGCATTTTTTCACCATCACAAAATTCATCTCCGCAAGTAACCACAGAGTCAATCAATAAGACGCTATTGTTACCCATCCACAGTAAAAACCATAAGGACTCATCTGCGGCTAGGAGCGAAGTCTTAGTAAAGTCTCCATACCACCCGACTCTAGACGACCCAGGAAGAGCTATCAAGTCAGAAAAATTGTCTCATATGACTAAGATTAGACCAGAAGACCCAACAGCTTCAACAAATACGGCCAAATTACCAAGGGAAAACAAAAACAGGGAAATGATAGGCCAGCATGAGGACGAGCACAGGTTAAGACGAAATGAGAACTTCCAAATAACACTATTCAAGAACTGGGACACAATACAAACGGGCAAACATCCCTCCAGGATTGAGGCCCCCCAACCCCAAGAAGAACAAGCGGGACATACGCTACAGTCACTCCACACTCAAAGGAGAATCGATTTACCCCAGACAACACATAAAAAGAATCATAAGACCCTCGGCCAGGTCTTCACAACAATAAACCCAAAAACAAAATTGTTATTTATCCCTGAATATCACCCCCAAGGACCACATGACATCCTGAATAGAGGGAACATTTTGAAACTCTTCATAAACATCCCTGAACTTCGCCATATCGAATCCAATGACATAATCTCGATCTAATTCAAAACCTATTGGAAGCAACCATTCAACGAACCAACGTTAATCACTTTTTCAACTGTAGTAATCATAGAGCAAGTTTTACTAATGTCTGATTTACTTAACACATGAGGAATTAAAATAGTCCAACAAGTTGAACCACGGAACCCATCAGTTCTTGCAAAACTCCCGGCCTAATTAGATCAATCAGGCCCATCATCACTTTCAATACTAAGATCTGCCAAAAGCCGATCCCCAGGAAAGGCCACATGCCCTGAAACAGAGGAGGTTAAAATTATGGCATCTGACTGGGCTTGGCTACCAGCTGCCCTGGACGGGGGAAATCAAAATTGAACTGGTATTCAACCCGGCCTTTCAGTATGCTCATGGAACTTCAACGGTCTTACCCCGAAACTTCAATCCACCGATGTGATAAAGTTCTTAAAAAAACATGAGATTATACTACTGCAGGAAACATGGTCCCTGGTCAGTCTCCGAATAGAAGGATACCTGGAATACAGAGTTCCAGCTCAGAAGTTGCATAAATCTGGCCAACCCAGCGGCGGTCTTTCAATCTATATTTCACTCAAGCTTAACGTCAACATTGCAAAATTGACATTTAAGGAAGATTGGATCTCTGGCATAAGGATAGATAATCCCAAATACACCGACTAACTGATCTTGATCAACGTTTACATCTCACAAAGTACCAGAGAGAAAAAAACGAGTTCAACCATTTAATTAAGACCTTGTGTAATTTAGAAAGTAATTACAACAGACCAGCCTGTCTAGTATCCGGCGACTATAACACAAATCTTTTTCGAGAACTCCCAGAAGAATATGTGGCCCCATGGCCAGACATTCTCAAACAAACAAAACCCACCAGCACCAAATATAGCAAAATTGGCGAATACATGGTGCTCCAGTTCAGTGTCCTGGGCTACACAATCTTGAATGGTCGTTTCTCCAAGGATAACCCACCAAACTGGGCAAGGTCAAACGGCCATATTCATTCCTTCCTAGACTACACCATTTGTAACAAGGAAATCTTCCCTCTGATTGAGAATTACACCATAGTTGCTCGAGGTGACACGATCCCTGTCCTCAAGTGATTACTATGGGCCAGATGTAGGAGACCAAATACTGGTGGGTAACGGCCGATTTCGGCCGTTACCGACCGGTATTTGGGTTTTGTAATGTAGGGGTCCTTTGATTTACAGAATCAGTAAATTTACCGATTCGGTAAATTTACAGAATCTGTAAAATACCGAATCGGTAAATTTATCGATTCTGTAAATCAATATGTAGGTGGCATAGTAAACAGTGCCACAGGCCCCAAAAAAAATCGTTATTTACCACCCAATACTATTGGGTGGTAAATAATGAATTCCTAAGGGCATGTATGTGTGTCACATGGCACACAAGCCAGAAACAGGGGTGCAACAGGGTGACAAAGTGACACCCTGTCCCCCTTGGCGATTCGGTATTTTTACCGAATCGGTAATTACCGAATCAGTATTTGCCATTGATTCCTATGGGCTTCAAGGCCCATAGGAATCAATGGCAAATACCGATTCGGTAATTATCGATTCGGTAAATACCGAATCCTACCGATTCGGTATTTGTTACCGAATAATTACCTACATCAGATTTACTGATTCATGA